>NW_027555625.1:358232737-358660237 GCF_003287225.1 Phascolarctos cinereus | reverse complement strand
TATTGCAGTAGCCTTCTAATTGCAAGAATGTATGCTTCTTGCAAGTAGGGATTACGGCATCCTCTATACTTGTATCCCTAGTGCCTTAAACTGTGTCTGGCATATAGTATAAGCTTACTAAATGCCTGTTGATTGGTTGAGAGGTGCCTTACCCCTTTCCAGGTAAAATATAATAATGATAGCTCACAACTGTATAATGCTTTAAGGTTGGTAAAGTGCTTTACAAATTGCTATCTCATATTATCCTCATAACAATCCTGGAAGGTAAGTGATATTATTATCCCCATTTTATGAAGAGGTTAAAAGTCTGAGACCATATTTGAATTCAATTTTTCCTGATTCCAAGTCCCGTGCTCTATCCACTGCACCACCTTAGCTGTCTCCTTATCCTGGCATTTTAAGTCATCCACAACCTGGCCCTGACCTACCTTTCTGCTTTATACATTATTGTTGTTGTTCTCATTTCCTTTACTTATTCTATACCTGCCTAGTCTGTATCTATAGTTGTTCGCTGAACTCTATTTTCTCCTATCATCATAACATTGCATCGGAATTTCCTCCTTACCCCCACCTTTTAGAATCCTTGACTTCTTTCAAGGCTCAGCTCAGGTACCAGCACCTACCCAAAGCTTTCCCAAATGCCTGTTCTCACTGTCCTCAAGTTACCTTGTATTTTACTTAATGTGGAATCCCAGCTGTAGAACACAATCTCCCGAAAAACATTCATTCATTTCATTTTTGTCTATATTCCTTGAACCTAGCATAATATCTTGCCCATAGTGAGTATTTAATAAATGTTTGATGAATTGAGTTGAAGAAAATAAAGTAAAGAGGAAGGAACTGATATTAAAACTCACTGAGTTCTTCCCCATAGCAAAGTTTGTCATCATGTCTACCAGTTGTTCCAATAATGCCCTGAACCAGGAGGATGAATCTAAGAACATGGTTTAGAGGTAGAAGGAAACATAGAATCAATCAGTTGGTCAATAAGTGCTTACTGAGTACCACTATTGCCTGGCATTGTGGTAAGGTACTAAGGACACAAGTACAAAAAGTGAAATAATCCCTACTGACGAGGAGCTTATTAAGTTCTGAGACCAGTACATGTATTCACATATATGGCAGAAATATAAAGTTAACAAGTACAAATAAATACAAAGCAACCACATACAAGGTAGTTTAGGAGGAAGAACACTAGCAATTGGATGGCTCAGGAAGATTCATACAGATGTTAGCTTGAGCTCTATCTTCAAGGAAAAGAGAATTTATGAAATGGATATAAGGAGGGAGTACCTTCTAGTGTTATGGAATAGCCAGTGCACAGAGCCATGGAGATGGGAGATAGAGCGCCATGTGCAAGGAATAGAGGAAGGCCAGTTTGACCATGCAAGAGGAGAAGTAATGTCCAATTAGGCTGGAAAGGCATAATATAATATAGTGTAATAATATAATATAATATAATATAATATGATATGATATGATATGATATGATATGATGTGATGTGATGTGACGTGACGTGACATGACGTGACGTGACGTGACGTGACGTGACGTGATATGATGATATATGATATGATATGAGATATGATATGATATGATATGATATGATATGATATGATATGATACAATATAAATATTTGAACCCAGAGGCAATAGGAGGACATTGGAATTGGTTGAGTTGACAAGTCACGTGGTCAGATCTGTATTTAAGGACAATAATTTTGGCAGCATGTGTAGGCTGGACTGGAAGGGTGAGAGGCTTGAAGCAGGGAGACCAATTCGACTGCTGTAGTCATCTAGGCAAGAGATGATGAGGGCCCAGATTAAGGTGGCAGCTGGGGAGTGAAGAGGAATCAGATAAAAGGAATCAGTTTTCAATTTAAGATTTGACAACTGATTGGATATGTAGGGTGAGAGGGAGGAGTTAAGGATAATGCCGATTTTGCAAACCTGGGTGACCAATACAGTGGTGGTGCCCTCAAAAGAAATGGGGAATTTAGGAAGAGGGAAGAATTTGTGGGAAAAGATCAATAATTCAGTTTTGGACATACAGAGTTTCATGTGCCCAGGACATCCAATTTGAAATGCCTGAAGGACAGTCGATGATGTGGGACTGAAGCTTAGGGTGGAAACTGGGATTGATGTCATCCTGTCCAACCCTGTCATTTAACAAATGAGGGATCTGAGGCCCAGAGAGATTAAGTGATTTGCATAAGGTCATACAGTTAATAAGTGGCAGAGCCAGACCTTGAGCCTAAATGAATTAACTCCAAAGCCTGCCCTTTTTCTGCCACTGTTGATTGCCCCCTTCCTAAGTGAAGCAAGAGCTATTGGAGGAGACAGAAGGGTGTGAAGCTAGAGGGTGATGAAGAAATAACCTAGTCACTGCATTGAACCACAGTTCAAAGGGACCTCCAGGGACATCTAGGACACTCCTTTCGAGAACATTTGCTCATTTTCAAATGAAAACCAGAGGCCATGAGAATGAAAGTGTTTTGCTGTAAGCCACAAAACCAGTTAAACATCAGAGTGCAGTATTTGTACGCAGCTCTGCTGATGCCAAACTTGGGCTCAATGGCCATTCTGGCTTGGCTTTACCTGGAGTTTTCATGAATTTGGGCTCTTTCTCTTTTCCTGTCCTACCCCATGAAAATTGTGCAGGGAAGGCAGAACCTGATGTTCTGTTTGCTTAAAGAAAAGCCACAAAGGGAACAAGGTTTGGCCCCTGGATGGGGCAGGGAGAGACTGTCTTGGCTGTGCCCTTCCTCTGAACCAGTGCATCAGTCATTGACTAATAATGTCCTCATACAAGCCCACACAGTGTTCCTGGAAATGCTACTTTCAATATTACGTAGGACTCTTCAGAATGAGATCTAGAAGGGACCTGAGAAATCCTTGAGTTTAATCTACTCACATATTGGATAGAGTACCAGCCCTGGAGTAAAGACCTGAATTCAAATGTGACCTCAGACACTGAATAGCTCTGTGACCCTGGGCAAGTCACTTAACCCTGTTTGTCTCAATTTCCTCATCTGTAAAATGATCTGGGAAAGGAAATGGCAAACCATTCCAGTATCTTTCCCAAGAAAACCCCAAATGGGGTTATGAAGTCAGACACAACTAATCCATAAAAAACAAAACAAGAACAAAAAAAAACCACTCATATTACAGATGGGAAAACTGAGATCCTGAGAGGGGAGGCAACCTGCCCAAGATGATATGGTTATTAAATAGCAGAGCCAGCATTTAAATGTAGGTCTCCTAATGACAATATAATCAGTGCTCTTTCCACTGTGCCACACAATTCTCAAGATGCAGTGTGGAGGATTGGGAAAGGGGACATCTCGCCATGATGTCCTCCTGCTGAAGTCAAGCAGCAGCATCAGATATGTGTTGCAACTTCACATTGTGTTCCTAGGCCTGCTCTTTTCTTTCTTACATAGGGACATAGGATGGAGAGATAGGAGGGACCTTGGAGGCCATCCAGCACCCGGTACAACTGCCACCGAGTAAATGCTTAATAAATGATTGTTGACGGAGTGGATGCTTGCGGATCTGGCACAACCTATTCGATTTTGTGGCGAGGGAAACAAACCGGAGTGGCCTGAGAGAGCTGGTTCCAAATCTTGGCCCTTATACAGGTCCTTAAAGGCCATCAAGTTCAATATGTACCTCCCCAGGAATCTTCTACAACAATCCTGACAAATATCCACCCAGGCTCTTCTTGAAGACTTCCAGGGTGGAGAAACAAATGACATGGATGACTCTAATTGTCAGAACAGTTTCCCTTGTATCAAGGTGAAATCTCCTTCTCTCTCCTCCCTCACTACCTCACTCTTCTCTGTCTCTTTCTCTCTCTCTGTCTCTCTTCTCTCTCTCTGTCTCTCTTCTCTCTCTGTCTCTCTTCTCTTTCTTCTCTCTCTGTCTCTCTTCTCTCTCTTCTCTCTCTCTCTGTCTCTCCTCTCTCTGTCTCTGTCTCTCTGTCTCTCTTTTTCTCTCTCTTCTTCTCTCTCTCTTCCTCTCGTTCTCTCTCTGTATCTCTCTGTGTCTCTCTCTCTGTCTTTGTCTCTCTCTTCTCTCTCTCTCTCTGTCTCTCTCACTCCCTTTCCCTCCCCACCCCCTCTTTAATTTTGGATGTTTATTCTGAACATAACAAATCTCACCCCCAAAGAAAGAGCATTTCCACATACACAATAAAACACAGAGAAGATTGTATATGAAACTATGAATCCTCATTCCATACCAGTTGCTTTTTTTTAGTATATAGTAATTCAAAATTGTTTAAAAAAATCTATTCTGCTTTTCTGTCTTCTTTCTAAACTAACATCTGTTCTCTGCTGTATATGTGTTAAATATTTCAGTGACCTTTTTTCTTTTCTTCTTTTTTATGGCATTGCTATTGCAAATTCCTTCATCACCTGAACCCCCCTCCCAATTAAAATCAGAAAAAAACTATTTTTAATAAATAAGAATAGCTGAGCAAAATTAATCTGATCATTGACAATGTCCAAAAATGTAGTTCTCTTTCTGCACCTTGAGTCCATCACTTTTCTGTCAGGCAGTGACAAAGAATACAAGAATATATATCTATGATTCCATATAAAAGAGAAAACAGCAGGCCTAGAAACACATATCATAGGTCCTCTAGAAATAGATCATTGCTTTCATCATGGTTCTTGCCTTTCAAAATTGTTGTTTTTTATAATATTGTCATTTTATAAATGTTTATCCAAATTCTACTCACTTCACTTTGCATCTGTTTATAGTTTCCAAGATTTTCTGAAATAATTTCTTTCATCATTTATAGTTATGTATTTCAATGCTCCATTATAGTTGAGTAATATTAGATTAGATTTGTATATACCCAATTTATTCCTCAATTTATGGGCCCCCTTTTAATTTTCAGTTCTTTGCTCTAATTATCTTTTTTTCTGCTTTCAATATCAAGAAGTTTGTTTGGCTTGAAACTATTTCCTCCCTGGTATTATCTGTTCTCCCTCTAAACTCTCTCTTCTCCCACTCCCCATTTAGTTACCTATTGATTTTGATATAGATTATACCAAACTCTTTAAGAATGGGTTTTAAGTCCGTCTGGGTGTTTGAACCCCTTCCTCCCTTTGTTTGGTTCAAATAATAGTGAGGTTCATCTGATGCTTGTTTTCCTCAATGCCTTCCTCCATGTTTGTGTACTCCTACTCTCACCCACCCATTATGAAAAATAGTAGCTTCTGCCTTCTTGGGCAGCTGGATGGTACAGTGAATAGAGTGCCATGCCTGGTCAGGAAGACTCCTCTTCATGAGTTCAAATCCAGCCTCGGATACTTTCTAGCTGTGTGACCCTGGACAAGTCACTTAAATGTTTGCCTCAGTTTTCTCATCTGTAAAATGAGCTGGAGAAGGAAATGGCAAACCACTTAAGTATATTTTTACAAAAAAAAACCCAAATGGGGGTCACAAAGAGTCGGACATGACTAAACAACCCTGTTCTTCTTCCTTTCTACAATAGTATATTCCTTCCTTCCCTTCTTCTCTGCAAACCCTCAGAACAGAGCCAACCCACCTCTCAGGTCTTCTGTTTCTCTTAACTCTTTGAATACTCTTTGAAAACATTAAGGAATAGTAAGGAACACTTGTCTTTTTCCCCCCATTAGAACGTTAGCATTTCATCACCATATAGTTCCTTCCAGCGCAAATAAATTTACCTTTCTAGGTTTCATTTGATTCTTGTGTTTGTTTGTTTTCTCTAAGTTCCAGCTTTTTCAAAAGAAATGCTTCAAAGTCCTCTCTAAGAGTGGCATCAAACTCAGAGAGAAATAGAGGCCATTAATCCATACATAAGGATCTCTGAGAACTGCATATTGACTTAGTTTTTACAATTTAATATTATCTATGTTTTATTGTATTTTTTTTTATTTTGCTAAATATTTCCCAGTTACATTTTAATCCGGTTCAGTTCACACTCAGGAATGTTGTGGGCTGCATGTGGTTCACAGGCTGCATGTTTGACACCTCTGTCAAAAATGTTTGATACCATTAAAGGTCCATTTTTCTCCTGTAGGATCACACTAAGCTTTGAAAAGTAAGTTATTCTTGGATGTAAGCCAATATCTTTTGCCTTTGTGAATATTATATTCCAAATCTCCCATAGTAAAAGCCACCAGGTCTTGTGTAGTCAACTGCAGTTCCTTTATACTTGAACATTTTCTTTCTGATTACTTCCACTATTTTTTTCCTTAACATGGAAGGTCTAAGTTCTAGCTATGACATTTCTGGAACTATTCCTTTGAGGTTTTGTTTAGTTTTCAGGAGGTGATTGATGGATTTATTCTACTTTTGCTTTATCCACTGACTCTAATAAATCTGGGTAATTATCATTTGATTTCTTAAAATATAGTTTCTAGGCCTTTTCAAAAAATCATGTTTTTCAAGAAGACCAATGATTCTTAAATTATCTCTCCTTGACTGTTTTCTGGGTCAGCTGTGTTTGAAAGCAGATGGCCTTAACATTTTCTTCTATTTTTAAAATTTTTTTGTATTTCATTCTAATATTTCTGTCTCCTGGAATCATTGGTTTACTGTTTAGTCTCTTTTTGTTTTGAAGGAGTTGGTTTCTTTGGTGAGGTTTACTAAATGGTCTTTCTTTTCTAACCTACATATTCCAATTCTTTCCTCCATAATTTTTATGTTATGTTTTATCTTTTGCTTCATATTTTCTAGGTATTTATGTAGTATTTGTGGAAAATCTTTTTTTTTTGAGTCTGTGATCACCGTTACAATGGAATTACATGTGCTTTCTTTAGGGAGAATCTCTAGATCCACAATGATTTTTTTATATATTGGTTGCTGTCTTTTAAAAAATATATTTTCCTTTTTCCAGCTTTAGCTCCTGATTTGGGTGTTGTGCCATACCCAGGTTCTGCCTTTTGCTTTACTTTCGGTTGGGCTTATTGTCTCTGCTTGATCTCACTTTTATCCCTTGGGTTCCCTAGCAGGCCCTTATTTCTCAGTATCAGGCTCCATGGATCTTTGAAATTCAGGACATTGCATATTCAGGACCCTCTATGTTATCTCAGTACAAAATGTAGGGACCTCAGAACTCTTGGGCAGGTAGGCTGCCCTACCTCATACTGTTCTCATCACTGCCCCTCCCTAAGGCTTTCAAGGACCCATCCTGGAGCTTTCTGATCACCCTTTGTGCTTTCAAAGCTTTCTGGGTCCCCCTCCAGAGCCCTTCAAATCTTTTCTGCCTCAGAGGTTTCCAAACTTGCTTGGCCTACCACCCCCTTTTCAAAAAAAAATTATTCAGCATCCCACTGGAAATCTACTTTCTTTAACCATTTAACTTTTTTCTTTTTTTTTTTTTGAAATTTGCATCATTTCAAAAATATATAATTTTAAATGATGCATCTTAAATTTAAAAATTTGTTGTAAATTTGTTTTTTTTCCTGCATTGAAATTTTAATGATGCAATATTGCTTCATGTAACAGTACAGTATCATATTCTAAACAAGTCATTACACTCATATATGCCTGCCAATGCATGCTGAACTTCCCAATGATGCCCGACTCACTCTCCTGCCAACACTTGCTTGTTAAGACCTGTCGGTGGACTTGACCATTAATTGATTATAACTTGCATTTTGTGTGTTTATTTGGAAAATAATGTAATCACTACAACTTTAACTCTGTTATACAACAGATGAAAGATGTATGAACAGTTTTTCAAAATTTTCTTATCTTCTCTTCTTTCCTTTATGCTTCCATTGCCCTCTTACTTTTATTCAATGCCCCCCAATTGCACCTGAGGCTACTACCTCCCCCCTTGGATTGTTCCACCACCACCCCTCGTAGGGGGTGGTATCACCCACTTTGGGAACCTATGTATCTAGACAAAGAGCCTTGCATATTGTAGATGTCTCTGTTCCATTGCTGGTCTCACTAGGAGGTTGAGGTTATTTACCTGTCCTGGCTCTGGCTTCCCCAATGTCTCCCTTTCCTATTGCATGTGAGCTTCTGGCTGACGTTTTTGTTTGTTTGTTTGTTTTTGGGTTTTTTGCGTTTCTGGGATGGTATAAGTGACTTACTGTAGTTTGTCACAGGGTTTCTTGATTATTGATTGGTTTGGTGCACATTACAGGTTTTTGCTGAAATATTTATGTGGAAGTTAGGCAGTTTGCACAGTGGAGTTTTAAGATAACTGCATCTTAGCCAAAAGTCTCAATTTCTATTATTTTTTTCCATAGACCCTTGCTTAACTTAACATTGACTTACAAATAGCCTGTGACCAAATACTTAACCCAAGTTTTACAATAAGGTACTGTAAACACCCCATAAAAGGAAAAGAAAAGATTCAGACTTTTTCTCCGGCATGAAGGGAGGGCCAAAAAATTTTACACAGATTTTCGAGATCACTGGGGTATCCTGCCCCTAACCCCCTTGGTATGGAAGGGGTAACTATATAGAGTGACTAGCAGTTGTCTGGCTAAAGGATCAATTGAAAAAGGAGGACATGTCTGGCATTCAAAAAGAGAACTTGAGACTTAAGACTCCCCTCTTAAAAAGAGAATTAAAGCTGAGCTCTCGAGAGGTACTCTCATAAACTTTTCTCTTGCCTCTTCTAGTGTGCAGGAAGAAAGGGGTCAAGGGAGTAGGGGAGAAAACACCACACACATACAGCAGTTAGTAGGCCCAGTAGGTGCAGTTACAGAGTGGGATTGAGCTGAGGAGGATACCCCAAAGGAAGAATCTGCTGAACAGAGATACTTGCCCAGGGCAGCCATATGAGGATATGACAAGAAGAGAAAAAACATTGAAGCTGAAGGTGTGAGTTGCCTTGGTCATTTTTGTGACTCTCTACAAGTATACTCTGTGTGCACCCACTCTTTCCCACTGTTTCTATGTGTATTTATAAGACAGTATGCCCTGGGTTTAAGGAGGAATGTTTTATAATCATTGTTGTTTCTATTCCATTTCAGTAAACGCCTTAGCTGTGAGCTAATTGTGTCCTCCAACAACTCAAGGTAAATTCATGTGTGGGGACTAGTGAGATAATAGTTTTAGGAGTGAAAATCCACAGAGTCTGGGATAGCCATACCCCAGGAGACCAAACCTGTGAGTATGAAGGGGGTAACCCAGATAGGGGGAGCTACACATCAGTTCATGTAAGATGTAAAGAGGGAAAAGAGTAAGTACTTATATAGCACCTACTATGTGCCAGGCACTGTGCTGAGCACTTTTACAAATATTACTTCATTTGATCCTCACAACTCTGCCAAGCTAGATGCTATATTGTTATCTCCATAGTTGAGGAAGTTGAGGCAAAAAGAAATTAAGGGACTTGCCCAAGGTCACATAGCTAATAAGTATCTGAAGCTGAATTTGAACTCAGGTGTTCCTGACTCCAGATTCTTGCTTATTTACTGTACCACCTAAATGTTTAGCCTTTTCATTCCATACAAACATGAGAGAATTTATTTCCGTATTTAGAAAATTCTTCATAATTGTCTTAATTTCTTGTATTTCTCTTTGAATTTTTTTTAAAATATTTTTTCCAATTGCGTATAAAAACAATTTTAGCATTCTTTCTTTTTTCTAAATTTTGAGTTCCAAATTCTTTCCCTCTCTCTCCACTCTTCTCTTCGAGAAGGCAACAATATGATATAGGTTATACATGTGCAGTCTTAGAAAACATATTTCCATATTAGTCATTGCAAAAGAAAATACAGGCCAAAAAAATCCCCCAAGAAAAGTAAAGTTTAAAAAAGTGTACTTCAATCTGCATTCAGACTCCATTAGTTCTTTCTCTGGAGGTGGATAGCATTTTTCATCACAAATCCTTCAGAATTGTCTTGGATCATTGTATTGCTGAGAATAGCTAAGTCGTTCGCAGTTGATCATCATACAATATTGCTGTTACCATATACACTATTCTCTTAGTCCTATTCACTTCACTTTGCATTAGTTCATGTAAGACTTTCCAGGTTTCTCTGAAAGCATCCTGCTCATCATTTCTTATAGTATCCCATCACAATTCATACACCACAGCTTGTTCAGCCATTCTCCAATTGATGGGCATCCCCTCAATTTCCAATTCTTTGCCACCACAAAAAGAGCTGCTATAAGTATTTTTGTACACCAATTTTTCTGCATCCCTCCCCAACATTTATCATTTTCTTTTTCTGTCATATTAGCCACTCTGATAGGTGTGAGGGTGATTCATCAGAGTTGTATTAATTTGCATTTCTCTAATCAATAGTGATTTAGAGCATTTTTTCATGTAACCATAGATAGCTTTGATTTCTTCATCTGAAAACTTGCTGTTTATATTCTTTGACCGTTTGTCAATTGGAGAATGACTTATATTCTTATAAATTTGAATCACTTCTCTATATTATGAGAAATGAGGCCTTTATCAGAGAAACCTGCTATAAAAAAATTTTACAGTTATGATTACTAACTGTGCATTTCCCTCTATCCTATCTTCTCCTGTTTATCCTTCTCTCTCTCTCTTTTTATCCTATCCTCCTTAAAAATGTTTTGCTTCTAACCACAGCCCCTCCATCTGCTCTCCTTTTTATCAGCATCCCCCTACTCCCCTCTTCTGTCCTACATCCCTGTAGGATAAGATAGATTTCTATACCCAACTAAGTATATATGTTATTCCTTCTTTGTGCTAATTCTGATGAAAGTTAAGTTCAAGTAAGTTTGTTTGCACCACCACCCCTCATCTGCCCCTTCACTGTAAAGCTTTTCATACCTCTTTTATGTGAGACAATTTACCCCATTCTACTTTTACCTTCCTCCCTTCTCCCAGTGCAGCTCTCCTTCTCACTCCTTAATTTTATTTTTTTAGTTATCATCCCATCATGGTCAACTCGTACCCATGTCTTCTGTCTTTGCAGACTCTTTCTAACTGCCCTAATAAGAAAAAGTTCTTAGGAATTGCAAGTATCATCTTCCTATGTAGGAATGTAAACAGTTTAACCTCATTGAATATCTTATGATTTCTCTTTCCCATTTACCTTTTTATGCTTCTCATGAGTCTTGTATTTGAAAGTCAGATTTCCTATTCAGCTCTGGTCTTTTCATCAGGAATGTTGAGTGGTTTTTTTTCATTAAATACTCATTTTTTTCCCCCTGAAGTCTTATTCTTTTTCTTAATTTTTCTGGGTAGGTGATTCTTGTTTATGAGTCCCAGCTCCTTGGCCCTCCAGAATTTCATATTCCAAGCCTTCTGATTCTTTAATGTAGCAGCTGCTTAATCTTGTGCTATCTTGACTGTGGCTCCACAGTATTTGAATTGTTTCTTTCTGGCTGCATACAATATTTTCTTCTTGACCTGAGAGATCTAGAATTTGGCTATAATATTCCTGGGGGTTTTCATTTTGGTATCTCTTTTAGAAGGTGATTGATGGATTCTTTCAATTTTTATTTTACCCTCTAGTCTAAGACATCAGGGCAGTTTTTCTTGACAATTTCTTGAAACATGATGTCTAGGTTATTTTTTTTTATCCTGGCTTTGTGGTAGTCCAATAATTCTTAAATTATTTCTCCTGGATCTATTTTCCAGATCAGTTGTCTTTCCAGTGAGATATTTCACATTTTCTTTTTATTCTTTTGGTTTTGTTCTGTTTCTAAATGTTTCATGGAGTCATTAGCTTCCACTTGCCCAATTCTAATTTTTAAGGAATTATTTCTTCAGTGAGCTTTTCTACCACCTTTTCCATTTGGCCAGTTCTACTTCTTAAGGAGTTCTTTTCTTCTGTGAATCTTTTTACCTTTGGCCAATTCTGCTTTTTAGGGAGTTCTTCTCTTCAGTGGATTTTTGTGTCTCTTCTACTATTTGGCCTATTCTGGTTTTTAAGCTGTTGTTTTCTGCAGCATTTTTTGCCTCTTTTACCAAGCTGTTGACTCTTTTTTCATTATTTTCTTGCATCATTCTCATTTATTTTTCCCATTTTTTCCTCTACCTCTCTTATTTGATTTTTTAAATCCGTTTTGAGCTCTTCTAGGAATTTTTTAGGCCTGAGGCCAGTTCACATTTTTCTTTGAGGTTTTGAATGTAGCAATGTTGACTTTGTTTTTCTCTTTTGAGTTTGTGTTTTGATTTTCCTTGTTACCATAATAACTTCCTATGGTCAGATTTTGCTGTTATTGTTGGTTGCTCATTTTCCCAGCCTATTTCTTCACTTTTAACTTTATGTTAAAGTTGGACATTGCTCCTGGAGCAGGGGAGGGGGTGAGGTAGATTGTCCCAAGCTTCAGACTTTGCCTGCTGACATTTTCAGAGCTAGGCTCTGGGGATATATTAGTTTTCAGTTCTTCTAAGGCAGTATGACCTAAAGAGTGGAGTGGTCACTGTTGTCCTGGCCTGTGCTCTGATCTATGAGTGACCACAAGCACTCTTTTCTACACTGAAACCATAACCAAGGTCTCTGCTGCCCTGCAGCTGCAAGCTGTAGTATGCTAGTGTTTTTCCTTGCCCTGGGACTACAACCTGGAACTATATATAGGCAATGCAACAGTTTTACACTCAATGCCAGCAAATGGTCCTTTGTCATATCCTTCTGACCATTTGTCTAAAGATAAGATGTCTTATCATCTATGAGCTGAGACCTTCAGACATTGCTGCCAATTCAGTTGCCTCCAAGGCCAACTACTGGCTTGCAGAGGCATAGCCTATGCTGAACTACACCCTATTCTCACCCTAGTGTGACAAACCTTTCCGGCCAACCTTCTAAGTTATCGTGGGCTGGAAAATTGTTTCACCCCATCATTTTGTTGGTTCTGCTCCTTCTAAATTTATTTTGATGTGTTACTTTAAAGTTGTCCAGAGGGAAATTTGGGAGAGCTCAGATGAGTCTCTGCCTTTTCTCCACCACCCTGGTTGCACCCCCTTGTTTGAAGTATTTGCAAATCAGATGCTCACACCTGATTTCTTTTAGAGAAACAACTCAAGTATATCTCTTTTGTCAAAGATTCATCATTATTCACTGATTATTCAGCTCACCTTTACAGATATGTTTTGATTTCATTTTTTTAAAAATAGGGTATTTTGATGTCCAAAAAGGAAAAATACTACATCCCAATCTTTTCTCTCATTTCTCAAGGATGCAGAGAATCCCTGTATTATTTAAATCAACTTTCATAGCTAAAGGCCTTTGTACAAGCCCTTTGCAAAATTTGTTGTCTGCCATTTAAATTCTGAAATTTAACCACTACATGCTTTGGAGAATAAAGCATGGAGTTTTTCTTTGGCAGTAATATGTGACATCTATTGATCAATACTTTTCCATTTTTTCAAAGTTTTTGGACATTTTGCTTGTGTTATTTACAGCAATATGGTATTTGGGTTTTTAATTTGTAATGTTTTTCTAGGGGATTTGAGATCTTCAAATTATATCTGCACATCCTATACTCAAGGAAAGTTACTTTGGCTTGCATAGAATCCATGTGTTCTATCAAAATTGTTATTTACTTCTCTTCTGCCAAATTTTCTTCTACTTCAGTTTTTAGATTCTGCATCTGTCATTCTCTCTCTCTCTCTCTCTCTCTCTCTCTCTCTCTCTCTCTCTTCTCAGGTATCAATTTGTTGTGTGTCTTAATTATTTTTTTTTTATTTCAGGGCTCTAGTTAAGAGGTTTTTTTTCTTTCTTTAACCATTCTGTAACTTCCTACTGTTGTTTCATTATTTCTAGGGAATTCAAAAAATATAGATTCCTCATTTTCTTTTTCATTGGGGGTTTTGGATTCATTTTTCTTTCAAACATAATACATATTCATTGTGTTATGTAGTGTTTGCTCATTTTCCTTTCTTTAAGAGTCTTCCTTTCATTTTATCTGCTTGGAATTTCAACTTATACCCAGCCTTTCCCTCTAGACCTTTTTGTTTTTGAGCCTTTTTCTTCTATTTGTAGAATTTTTTATCAGAATTCCACCACACCTTCACTGTTTGGCTCTGCCAGTGCTGTGACCCATTATCTCCTATGCTGACCCATGAGTCTGGAAGGTCTCAGCCTCCTTTAATTTGGGGTGATGAGGACTTGATTGGGTCCCTGATGTGTTTAAACTCTACAAGGAGAGGACTGACTGCTACCAAATGTATAGACCTATATCTCAGGGACAGTGCAGTTCCTTCACTTTTCAGCAGGTACTGTGCTTTCAGATATCTGGCCCCCTCACAGTTGTACCCCTTTGCTGAATAGGATCAAAGTTGTACAGCTGCTATGGGGTGTAAGCAGTTCAAACTTACTCATTGCCATGAGATAAGTTAGAAGCCTCTCCAGTTTCAGAGGACCAAGGTTAAGAGAAATAAGCGGGAGTGTTAGATAGTACATTACACCACTGTTCTTTTAAAAGGCTTTATCTTATGTGATGTACTTCCAGTTTCTCTTATTTATGCAACCTTAATTGCTATTAATTTGGTTCATTTCTAATTGTTTTAAAGTTGTTGGGATAGAGGAATCTTATAGAAAGCAACTGCTCCATCATCTTGCCAATCACTTTCTCTTCATTCATTTTAATTCCATCTTCAGAGATGCCAGATCCTTAATTTCTTATATTAAGTTTATGAGCCACGTCAAAGAGTCTTGAGCTACATTCGCTTTTCTTTATGGGCCTTTAAAAAAAATCGGTTATCCTATCTTCAATCTCTTTTGACCCCATTGTAGTTGAGCTTTTTGTTTTTGTTTAACTATTCCTTCATTTGATCTTTTTTCCTTCCTTGTGTTGCAATTTCCTTTGTGAAGATTTTTGCTTTTCCTGTTTTTGTCCTTTATTTGTAGGGGAGCTAGGCTCAAACATGACCATTCACTCCACTCTCTTTCCCATTCAATCACATTTTAATCCATGGCCCAGAAATCCAAATCCTGTTATCTTCTTAGTCAAGTCTTCACTTTACCCAAACTGTCCTTTTATTATGAATCCTTCAATTATCAATAGTGAAAAAAGACCACTGAGGCCTTCAATTTTTTTGGCCAGGATTTCATCAACCTTAGTAATGCTTTCTAGGTTCCTTATAGTAGTATTTTTACTCCTATTTGAATCAATGGAAATGGGTAGTTGTAAGATTTAACAAGTTTCTGAAGGTTTTCTGTCATGTCATGGATGGATGTCTTGGAAAGACAGCCTGTGCCTTTGGGCTTTTTTATGTCAAGACAAAGAGTAGCAACCCTTCAGCAGGGAATAACCAACATCCAATACTTGCCTCCTCTTCATCTAACCATCACTGGATAACCTTTCACTTGACAGTATCTGTGGAAATCCACCATCATCTTTGGAACACAAGTTGCTTCCTCCAGAGATGGTTCAGCTCTCCATTCTATAACAAGAGCCTCATACCCATTTCTTAGTTCCAAATGTTCAGTGGCCCTTCTTCCATTCCCTTGTCACATTCATCCATCCTCTAATACTTGTTATTGCCTTTAGCTTCCTCACTGTCCCTGCTTTGTTTCCAACTTAAAATGCTTATCCCATTCTGGAAGGAATACTTCACTTTCCTTAATTACTTGGAGTGTAGAGATATATTCCTCCAACTGGAAAAGCTTCCACTTTTTCTTTGAGATAGAGACTAATTTGCACTTCAGAAACACTCTCTTCCTGCAAAATTCTTTTGACCTTCCCCTTGCATGAAGCAAAATCTACAATTCTCTGTCTCCTTTCTCTTGTCTTTCTTTTTTTTCTTTTTTAATTATTTATTTAGTATAGCCTACTTGTTGTATTCTGAAAATGACATTCCTTTTCCCACTCAGCTGTATCCCTTTGTACTTCTCTGTCATTCTCCAAGACCCTCATCATCCTGTAAGATCACATCAGTCTTGGTACTCATACTTTATCGGTACCCTCTACCCCTGGGACTGGAAAGCAGAGAGTTCCTCCCAGAATCTCCATTTAAGAAGGGAACCACATCTTCATTTCCCATCAGCTGCCTTCCTTTGGGCTTCCATTCTCTTCCCACCCCTCTTTCAGCTTTGTTGTGTTGTTTTTATGTGTGTTATCTTCCCTCATTGGATTGTAAGCTCCTTGAGAACAGGGGCTCTCTTTTTTGTAGACTTAACACAGTGCCTGGCACATAGTAGGCACTTTATTTTACATTTAGTTGACTGATTCCCTTTGTACAAGCTGTCCACCATGTCTGCAGTGTACTTCCTCCTAATGAGAGTATACATCTAGTAAGAGACTTGAGTTCATCCAGTCCAACATCTTCATTTTACAGATGAGGAAACTGAGTCTTGTGAGATCAAGTGGCTTCCCCAAGATTGTAGAGGTAATAAATATCAGAAGTGGTATTTGAACCCAGGTCCTCTGACTCCTGAGTCAATATTCTTTCTACTGTACCATTCTGTCACTTCTTAGCAATCAGTGTTATTTTTATTAATCCTATTTCCTTTGCACACAGTTCAACCTCCCAGGATATATCCAAATCATGGATCTCAATGATAACTGTCAGGTCAAATTTGCCTCCCTGTACCAGGAATTCCAGTTCACTTTGCTCCGATACTTTTTGCATTTATGTGTAGACTTCCTCACCTCCATCTCTTAGAATCTCTTACTTCATGAAAGAAAAGTTGTGAATTGAGATTCTTACAAGAACAACCGGGAACTCTTAATGCTCTTTCTTTTCAAATTATGTTTGCATGTTGAGTCTCTCAGAAGAATATGAGCTCTTTGAGAATAGGGTTTATTTTTCGTTTTTGTCTTTGCATCTCATACTATGCCTTGCATAAAGGGAGAGGGAGGTATGTAGACCTGTAATTTCGTTAATATTTCTCAACATGGAAACTTTCTCCACAGGTACAGATCAGCCATTCATCTGTAATTTGTAGTCTTAGTTTCCTGGGGCAGTCTTCCCATGAGTATGAATCTAGGACTCGTTACAGGCACTATTTGAACTCAGATCTTTCTTACTTAAAGGATAGCTTTCTATCTACTACATCAGAGTTGTCAAACTTGTAGCCTGCTAAAAACTCCCTAGTGACCCAAACCAGATTAAAATGTAATTGGGAAATGTTTAATAGAATGAAAATACTAATACAGCATAGATAATGTTAATTTGTGGTTTTCTAAGCCAGTAGTCATGGATCTTTTTCTATTTGAGTTTGACAACACTGCACTACACAAAACTGTCCTCCCCATGCTTTGTACAAACTTAATAAATGCTTGTTCAATTGAATTGAATTGAACATTTTAGGGTATACAAAGTGTTTTCTTTCTGAGTCATCTATAGCTGAAAATAGAGAAAGGATATATGTAAAAGTTTCACTTGGTCACCAGAAAACACAATTGAGCATACTCCAGAAAGGAAAAAGGATGGGGGGCAGGAGAAGAGGGGAACTGGGAGAAACATAGAGAAGGGCACCTAGAGAGCATCTACTACATTTTATTTCTTAGGAAACCTCAGTTTGTGGCTTCTCTATCTTTTTCCTTACTGGGAAAAGTTAGGGAAATAGTCCTATTCCTTTCTTATCTGCATCAAACAGGAACAGAAACCACTAGATCTTCTCTAAGGTACCTTTTTATGCCAACCTTCTTTGTTCTCTGATTATAGGTTACTTTTCTTCTAGCTTATCATATTCTCTTGCACCATAGTCATATGTCTGTGACCATATCTAATTTCCTCTTATCAGATTGCATGTTTCTTTAGGGCAGTGACTCCTTTGTTTTTGTCACCAGCACCTGGGACAGTGCAACTGTACACAGCATGGCAGATTTAGAAAAGACTTTAGAAGTCCTTCAGTCCAACCCCCTCATTTAATGGTAATGAAACCAGGGCCCAGAGAACTTTAGTAACTTGCTCAAGGTCACAGAGGGGGCACTTAACAAATTGAATTAAAATGAGTTAAATAATTTCCTATCATTCATTTATTCATTCAAATAAATATTGGGTATCTACTTGATACAGGGCCCCAATCCAAAAAGACAGAGTCTCTGCCCTCAGGGAGCTTGTAGTCCAAATGATGAAATGAAGACGCACTGAGGGTAAATGACTTCACAATTACATAGTAATAGTGCTAGGATAAAGACAAAGCTCTCCTGCCTCCAAGTCCAGTTGTCCCTGTCTTCACAATTCTCATGGACTAGGAGGAGAAATAAGGCAAGAATTGGATACCTATAATACAAATGAGAATGCACATACAAAGTTGTAGGAGATGACCACCTTACTCTGTGCTTTTCATACTCTTAATCTCACTCACGGTTCCCACTCCTGGAGTCAGTGCATAGGTATGTACACATAGCATGTTTCATTAGGGTGTGCACTCAGAAAATTCCATTTTTTAAGTAATTATTAAATAATTGCAAAGGATACTATTTGCATTCATTGAATTAAAGTACTGAATTTAACTAAGCTTAAACATAGCACTTAGGCATAATATAGCAATCCATACGTTGAAATTAAAAGAGCACACCATGGATTAAATGAAAATGTAAAGCTGCCTTTAGAAACATTAGAGTATGCCTTGGCATACCTGGTACACTCTGTACAGAGATCCATGGCCTAGACCACAGTATATGGAGTAACTTCCAGGTCTTTGGAAAGGTGCTCAACTCCCAAAGAACTCTTCCCTAATTGCTTCTCTGTGGGTTGAAATTCCAGTAACTAAGGGACAAATCTTTCATTCCACAGAGATCAGGGCTACGCTGCAGTTGCCCCTTGAGAATGAAATGGGGGTGGAGGTACAGCAGAATGAATCCTGGGCTGGGAACCAGGAAACTTGGGTCTAGTCACTTCTTTATGGGCTTGTGTTTCCTTCTCTGTAAAATGAAGTTAGTCCTGCCTCCCTTGTGGGGCTGTTCTCAAGGATAAATGGGATAATGGATGGGAAAGCACTTTGGAAGCTATTAAACCCCATGTACATGTGAGGGAGTGTTGTTAGCTGATAGTACTTTGCTAAGAGAAGTCATTCTTTGATCTAATGTAGGTCCACTTGAAGTATTTTGATTCTTTTCCTTCTGTGAAATCCACAGGCAAAAGACACATCTGGATGCAGATTCTATACACAAATGAATAGTGCCGTTTTGCCACCACAAGGTTCCAGAATTCTATCTATGGGAGCTGCCTATGAGATCTCTCTCACTCTCTCCCCATGGATGTTGTGAGGAGAGTCGGGTGTGGTACACACTGAATGTTGGACCTGCAATCAGGTGACTTGGATTCAAATCGGAGCTCCTGCCCTTACCAATAATCATATGATCTAAGGCAAAACACTCTGCCTCGTACCCCTTTTGAAATCATGATGCCTGCCCAGTGAGGTTTAGAGGAAAGAGCATTCAAAGTAAATCATTTGGCTAAAGATTTGATGATTTGGCACGGGTAAAGGGCCAGACCCATGATTTCATCTGTGTGGATAACTACCAGCAGCTCATCGGTAACTTGTAATCTTAGAGAATTAACTGGAGCACTGAGAGGTTATTGTTTCCAGGGTCACAAGTTGGTAGATGCCAAAGATAAGAGTAAAACCTATGTCTTTCTGACTCCAAAGTTGACCTTTCTTTATCTATTATGATACATGTTTTGATGATAGAGCAGCAGCATATCATTTTGAAGTTACATAGTTCACTAAGCATTTTGTTGGTATTACCTTATTTGATCCTAGCAAGAAGCCTGTGAAACAGATAGTGCAGCTATAATTAGGCCTGTTTTAGAAATGAGGAAACTAAGGCTCTTTCCTAGTTCTCCTACCTCTGTGGCCACTCCTCAGTCTCCTTTTCTGGATCTTGCTCCAGGTCTAGCCTGCTAACCACGGACATCCCACCAAGGTTCTGTGCTTACCCTCTTCTCTTCTCATTCTGTTTCACTTGGTGATTGCATCAGTTCCCATGGATTTAATTATTATCTCTCTGCAAATTATTCTCATATCTACTTAGCCAGCCCCAACCTCTTTTCTGACCTCTACCATTTCATCTCCAACTGCCAATCAGACAACTTGAATTACATGTCTCATGGAAATATTAAATTTGAAATGTCCAAAACTGAACTCATTGCCTTTCAACCCTAAATCCTCCTCTCCCAAATTTTCCTTTTCGCCATCCTCTCAGTAAATCATCAAAACCTAGGTATCCTCCCTGGCTCCTCATATGTCCTAACCCCTATATCCAATTAACTGCAAAGTGTTATTGATTCTGCCTTTATAACATCTCTCATATCTGCCCTTTTCTCTCCTCTAACACTGTTACTACTCTAGTGTGTGCTATTGCAATAGCCTGCAAAATCATTTCCTGCCTCAAATCTTTCCCCACTCCAGTCCATCTCCATTTAGCTGCCTAAATGATTTCCCTGCAGCACAGGTCCGACCATGTCACCTCTCTATTCAATAAAAGAAAAGCTGAGACTAGAACCTAGATTTCTAGACGCGGAATCATAGATTTTAGAGTTGGAAGAGATCTTAGTAGTTACCCAATCTGGCCTCCTTATTTTACAAAAGAAACTAAAGCCCAGAGAGTGACTTGACCAAGGTCAACTATGTAAAAAAAATGGTGGATCCAGGACTCAAACCCATGTCTCCAGACCCCAAGTTTACTGCTTGATCTTATTCTCTTTTCCCTCTATGGACCTTCATCTTTGAACATAAACATTTGCCTTGGTAAATGTTGCATCAGTGGGTTTCAAATGTGTCTCACTTACAGAAATGCCTTCTTCCAATTTACATACCACCATGGCAAGGAGGAAAATGTCTCTGTCCCTTTGGGGAGGGTGACTTCTACAGAAACACTCATTAGTGGTAGAAATGTTTATACTCCATGGTTCTCCAAAATAGTCCAAGTATCCACCCAACACACAAAGAACCCTGAAGTTTAATTTACACCTCAGTGAGTCACTGGAAGCAAATATGGGCTCCTTGGAGTCTAAACACTGCCTTTCGAACCTGAACAATACTAGCCTATTATTTCATACACCATATTTAATAACAGGGGGATGGAATTTTGTGCCTGAAGAAATGCATTCTTGTCTAAGACTTCACTTTGGGCCATGTGAATAGATAGCTCTATGGTGCTCTAAGGCAATCGTAGGGTCAGAGATTTAGAGCTGGAAAGGACATTTGAGGTCATCTAGTTCAACTGCCTCATTTTACAGATGGGGAAGCTAAAACACAGAACAGGGAACTGATTTGCCCAATGTCACCCATGTAATAAGTGGCAGAGCTAAGATTCAAACCCAGGTTGTCTGACACAAAATGTAGTGATCTTTCCCCTATACCTCACTAGATGGCACAGTGGATAGAGCATTGGGCTTGGTGTCAGGAAGACCTGAGTTCAAGTCTAGCCTCAGATACTTAACTAGCCTTTTGACTTTGAGTAAATCTGTTTACCTCAGTTTCTTCAGTTGTTGAATGGGATAATAACAGAACCTCCCTCCCAGGGTTGTTATGAGGATCAAATGAGATAAGAATTGTAAAGCACTTAGCATAGTGCCTGGCACATAGTAAGTACTATATAAATGTTAGTTATTATCATTATTTAGATAACAGACTACACAGAAGTTCTGGAGACCACTGAAGCCTGAGCCAGAGTGTATGGAGGAGGATATGGGGGGAAAAAGAAACAAGATGAAGAAACTCTGTACAAATCCTGGTTGTTGTTTTCTACTGGCTCTCAAGTCATTCTTCTTTTTAAATCAGAGGTGTTCTGGTAAATGTTTAACAACCTGGTTTCTGAGGGAAAAAAATGTACGTACAACACACTCAAGTTTAATCTGAATTGTTAATATCTGTTAACTTTTTCTCCATCAATTTCTTAACTCCAGACAAACAACAAAACAATAAATTGTACCCTGATTTGTAGCATTTGCTGATTTCTGAGGTGTAAATGCTCACCCTGAACATTTTACAATTGGCTCTTACAAATTGGTTTGAGCTTGTTCCATCACACCCCTGCGCCTTCTTCCTCAACCAGGCTCATAATTTCTCCTTCACCCCAACCTCTGGTCTCATATTTAGGGACTTCAATATACATATTGATGTTTCCTCAAGCAACCTATCTTCCCAGTCCACCAACCTTCTCCACTCCTTTGATCTGCCCCATGATTATGCATTCATATTCTTGACCACCTGAAACCTTCTATGATCCAAAACTCTGAAATTCCCCTCTGAAGCCATAGCCTCTTATTCTTCCATCTTTTCTTCTACTTCATGTCCCTTGAAATGATTTCTTTTCTTCTTCATTATCTCTAGTCACCCTCCTTTATCCCTGAATCCCTTACCCCCTTGTCCAATCACCAGTCATTTTTTTCTAAATCCCAACACTGAGTTACCCCCATCATCCACCTTTCTCTGCTTCTGCTCATATGCAATTGAACACCTCTAGAAGAAATCACACAACCATGATAACTGGGATTTATTTAGCTTTTTTATTTACATTGTTTGAAGGTTTGCATAGTACCTCACAAATGTTTTCCTTTATATAATTTTTTGTCATCACAACAACCCCATCTCACAGTTGAGGAAACAAGATGCAGAGGTTAAGTGCCCAGGTCATAAAGCTAATAAGTGTCTGAGATAGGATTTGAACCCAGGACTTTCTAACTCCACGCCTAGCACTCAGTTCCTTCTTATGGGTCAGAGTCCCATCCAGAAGAACAAATCTCCTTGTTGGTTCTTCCACTTTTTGAAAGATTAAATTACCATTCAGGTGGGCATCAACCTACCTTGTGCCTCTTCTTTGAGCAGAGGTAGACAGACAAACAGACAGAGCTTCAACAGGTTATCTGGATAACTGAAGTCCTACTAGTTGCTGTTATATCACGTCCCATGCCAACCATAGGTGTTGGTCTAAGTGTGTTTGAACATGCTTGAGTTCAATGAACGTCTATGATACCAGGCTTGTGATGTTTCCTTTGCATGTTTATGAATGGACAGATGAGGTCATACACTTCTTGCTGCCTCCTTTCTTGAATTTTATCTCCTTTGCATTTCTGGGCATTTCTATAAATCTTTTCAACCACTCTGGGAGTTACTTAATGACAGTATCATTAACTCCATTTAACAGATGAGTAAACTGAGATTTGGGGTTATGAAATGCCTTGCCTAAGGTCAAACAGCTAGCTTCTTGAAGGCAAGTACCCTGACCTATTCAACTTTATATTCCTACTGTGCCTGATACAGACCCTAGTATGTAATAGGTAGTCAAGAAATGTTTTTTAGGTGGCTGAATGAATGAACTAATCATGTTTTTCTACTGAGATTTTAGCATCAAATCTGTGCTTCTTTCTGAGAAGAATAAGCTTTTTGAAGCAGAGACTGTTTCTTTTTTATCTTGGTACTCCTAGCACCTATCACCATTGACTATCACGTGGTAAACATTTAAGAAATGTTGTTGAGTTGAACTGAAATTGAATTCTCTGGCTTTTCATAACCACGTCCACCCTACCCTGCCTAATCTCTGAAGAATCCCACAACCCAATGCATTCCATCCATAGCTCTGCCTGATGCTGTCCCTCCTTCAAGGCCTGCTCAGGTGCTGCCTCCTTCACTAAAACTTCTCTAGTCTCCATCCTATCCATCCCAGAAGGGAGGGGTGGAGAATGAAATGTCTTCATCCTCAAATGTCTTTATTTTTAAAATGTTTTATTGATACTTTTTTTTGGAGGCAATTAGGGTTAAGTGACTTGCCTAGGATCATACAACTAGTAAGTGTCTGAGGCCAGATTTGCACTCAAGTCCTCCTGACTTTAGGGCCAGTGCTCTATCCACTGCATCATTTAACTGCCCCCTATTGATACTTTTCAAAACATCATTATCACTTACCAATAATCCTACCACCACCATAACCAAAGAGAGTCCTCCCTTGTAACAAAGTACAGTTAAAACAAATCAGCACGTTCGCTATATCTGGGCAATGCCATTCTGTACCACCACTGTGCCAAGAATCAGAAGGCATGCTATGCCATCAATCCTAAGAAGTCATTCCATCGAGCTCTGGATTCTTTTCATGTTGTTTAAACCAGCAGTTCCCAAACTTTTTGGTCTCAAGACCCTTTTCAACTCTTAAAAATGATTGAGGGCCTCCCCAAAAAAAGCTTTTGCTTACATGGGTTATATCTATCAATATTTGTTGTATTAAAAATTAAATCAATATTATTATGAAAATAGTTTTGACCTTGAAGACCACTGGAAATGATCTTAAGGATCCCTAGGGGTTCCTAGACCACACTTAGAGAAGTAGTGCTTTAGATTATTCTGGTCATCATGTAAATTATTCTCACAGTATTTCTTACTTCACTTCATGTCTATTCATAAAGATCTGATCAAATTTCTTGGAATCCTTCATATGGGTCTTTTTTATGGCACATAATAATATCTCATTGCATTTATTTAATATTATTTGTTCAATCCTTCCCCCGTTGGTAAACATCCACTTTCTTTCAAGGACTTCAATATTTAAGAAGTGTTATCATAAATTTTTTTTTGCATATATGAGGTTTTTAAAAACACCTTTGGAGTTTATGGCTAGTGGTGGTACCACTAGGTCCTCAAATTTCTTTTAGTTAGCTAGTTTTAGTTTTCAACATTCACTTCCATAAGATTTTGAGTTCTAAATTTTCTCCCTCTTCCTTCCCTCTCACCTCCCCAAGATGATGTGCAATCTGACACAGGCACTACATACATATTCACATTAAACATATTTTTACATTAGTCATGTTGTAAAGAAGAATTAAAACCAATGGGAAGAACCACAAGAAAGAAGAAACAAAAGAGAGAGAGAAAAAGAGAGAGAGAGAGCACACAAATAGTATGCTTCGATCTGCATTCAGACTCCATAGTTCTTTTTCTGAATGTGGTTACCATTTTCTATCATGAATGTTTAGGAGCTGTCTTAGATCCTTGCATTGCTGAGAAGAGCTAAGTCTATCACAATGTTGCTGCTATTGTGTACAATGTTCACCTGGCTCTGCTCACTTCATTCAGCATCAGTTCATGTAAGTCTTTCCAGGTTTTTCTGAAATCTGCCTGTTCATCATTTCTTATGGAACAATAGTCTCGGATTTCCTAATACAATTTGTATAGAGCTCTCCTTCATCCCATCACACTCTAAATTATACTTATTGTATTCTCTTCTCCTCCTTCATGAATTGCAAGCTTCTAGGAAACATGGAATGTTTCATTTCCCATCTTTGTATGATGAGTGTTGAGCACAGAACCTGACACTTAATAGGTTCTTAACAAATTGTTTGTTAACTTGAATTACTTTGAATTGAATTAGGTATAACATACTTTTCCAAATTTTCCCTCAGCCAAAGAAACCCTAGCCATCAGCCACAGTCATTGCCAAACTTTTACGCAGAGAGTAACAGCTTTCATTTCTCCAAGTCTATGAGTTCAAAAGAGAGAAAATAGGGCAAAGGTTCAGAAAGTACCAAAGTTGGGCTCAACTCTTCCATAAACTCAATTCATAGATTTTGGGGGCTGAATGTGGGGAAGGAGAAGAAACATGGAACAGGGATAAGATCATAAAATATAGAAGTTGAAAGACTCTTAGAGATCACCTAGTTCATCTCATTCATGGGAACTAAGACTTAGGGAAACTAATTTGCCTAAGATCATACAGATAGTAAGAAGCAAGATGAGGATTTGAACTCAAGCATGGTCCTTTGAGTTGAAAGCTACTGTCCTCTCCATTGTGTAATTCTATGTGACATTACCTGTCACTTAAATTCTTCAAACCTCCAATCCCACATCTATAAAATTTCATGGCTGTAGGATAACTCCTTGCCTGTGACTTCAGGAGTAGGAAACCAATCTGACCCACCTAAGAAGGCCCCTCTGATCCCTGTAAGACATCTAAGTTGCCCTGACCCTGCAGCTACATAAAGTGAAGATTCTCAGGAATCTCAGAGAGAGATTGGTGTGACTGTGAACAAAATCCTGAGAGCATCTTTTCACCAGATGATCATGGATGCCCTCTTCCTGCCATGACTTCAAGCTCCTTCTCAAAGGTTTCTGGTAACATCCTGGTCTTCCTTTTCCTTATTTGGAGATGTTAGTGCCTGTCCTAGTTTTGGAGGTACAAGCTGCTGCCTCAGTCTAGGGGGTAGACGGTGTTCTGCTTCCCTTCCATTGTTGCCCCTACCTCAGCCTCCGTGTTTGTTTTGATGTTTCCATTTAAACCACATGGCCTTACCTTGAAACAGACCAAATAAAAGGACATATTGCTTTCTGAAATGACTAGTTCAGTCTGGTTCTTCTGAGAAGCCCCTTTAGTCCCAGCAGTGGACCATAACAACTTGGAAGTTCTAAAGTATCATAGCAGTTATTATTGTCCACTGATCCATGTAAAAACCCAGCTGTAAACCAACACCAACATTCCCCACTTGATGTCCCCTCCCCCATCACTTGGCCTTCTGTTTGTAAGGGACAGTAAGACATTTAGTAGGATGTGGTTATTCCTCAAATCCCAAGTGGGACAAGAAATAAGGGGAAGAAATGAGTGAGCCTTCTCCATCCTCAAGAAGGGTCAGAAAGACCCAGGGAAAAGGCAGGAGAGGCAAGGACAGCTATAAACCAAAGCCGCATGGTGCTGAAGCCACCCATCTTCTTTTGTGGGTGTGCCAGCTGCTGCCAACACTTGAGTAGTTGTGTGCACAACTCATTTTGCTGGCAATAGACCCTTTGCTCTCTCTTTCGTGGGCACACAGGAACATTTGTACACATCAAACAGCTTCCAATGGGGTGGGTCCTTGGAGTCACATTCAGATTACCACAGGGGAGGGTAAGTCCTGAGTGTAAAATGGGATACTGGACACAGAGGATAGGACAGTACGGTATGTTTCTATTATTTCAAATTTCCTGTTCTGCAAAGTGGTGATTTTATGTCCTTGTTTATGAAAAGGATTAGAACAGGAGGTGGGGCTGGTAAAAACTATGTGTCTTCCCCTTGCCTGGTATTGTCTGGAAAACATCCTGACAGAAACATTGCTCACGTGGACCAGTTCCCCCCTCCCCCCACTACTACCAAAGATACAACACTGGATACCTAGGTGAATCATACATCCGTAGAAGGTCAGATCTGTGAGAGGCTTTAGAATCTTAGAACACAGAAGGAGCTGGAGCGGTCCTTACCCATCCAGCTCCTTCATTTTACAGAGAAAGAAACTACAGCCAAAAAAGAGGTCTTTACCTCACATCACATCATTCTGAGAGTCAAGGGAAGAACCAGGACTTAACTTGAAGACTCGGGACTTCTGTTCTTTCTACTGTATCATGAACCCATCAGTCTTGCTGTGAACATGCAAGAACTGGATTTAGATGGAGACATGAAGCAGGAAGCTACTGAGATGGAGATGAATGAACAATCTGAGGTGTGAATATTTGTACAACCTACCTCAAAGGTTGATTAGGAGGAAAGTATTTTACATGCCTTAAAACCCATAGAAATGGGAATTATTTATATTATTATGTGATAGGCAAATTTTAGGCATGGAAAGAGCACTGGGTTTGAAGTCAGAGGACCTGTGCAATGCAAGGAAAGTCACTTCCCATCTCTGAGTTCTTCCAGTTTGAATTCCAACCATTTCTCTCTGATTGATTTGCTGTCACATTCACCACAGCAGCCATTCCAAACCTTCTCCTCTCCTCACTGCTCTTCCCTTTTCTCAACCAGTAAGCTCCTCTGCCGAGGAGCTCACTTCATATTTCACCAAAACAATTGAAGACATTCAGTAGTGCTCCCTCTTCTCCTCTTTTCCTCATCTCACATGCCTGTGACATCTCTACCCACCCAAGTCTCTGATGATGAGGTAGCTCTTCTGCTTGTCTTTACAGGCATCCTTGATCCTATCCCTTCCCATCTTCTTCAGCAGATTACTCCATCATTCTTCTCTCTCCTCTCTCTCTGTCTCTCTCTCTCTCATCTTCAATCTTTCCTATATACTCATTCCTTCCTTAATGCCTAAAAATACCTCCAAGTTTTCCCCATCTTTAAAAAAAAATCCCTCTCTAGTTCTTGCCATGACTATTATCTATTGTCCTACATCTTTCCTCCCATTCTTTGCTAAACTCCTTGAAAAATCCATCTACAGTTGATGCCTCCACTATCTCCCCTGTCACTCTCTTCTAATCCCTCTGTAGTCCATTTTCTGATCTCACCATTCAACCGAAAATGCTCTCTCCAACATTACCAATAATGTCTTAATTGCCAGATCTAATGGCCTCTTCTCAGTCCTCATCCTTCTTGTCCCTGTAGCATTTGACACTGTTGATCACCTCATCCTGGACACTGCTCTCTCTCAATTCTCCTCTTATCTGTCTGACTGCATCTTCCCAATGCCTTCTGCTAGGTTTTCATCTATATCATTCCCATTACCCACTGGTGTCCCCTAGGACTCAATCCTGGTCTCTCTTCTATTTTATCTCTGTAGTCTCTCACTCATTGATCTCATCGGTTCCCATGGGTTCAGTTATTATCTCAATAGAGATGATGCCCTTGTCTGTATACTCTTCCCCATCACCAACTTCCTTTTGGACATCTCAAACTAGATATCCTGTAGGATCCTCAAATTCAATACACCCAAAAAGAACTTATTATCTTTCCCCAAAACCCTTCTTCTGAACTTCTCTATTACCACCATCCTACTCACCCAGGTTTGCAACTTTGACATTATCCTCAACTCTTCCATTTTGTGTTTTCTTTCTCAACATCATCTCCCATGTATGGCTCTTTTACTCCACTTACCTGGTCACACCAAGCTAATTCATCCTCATACTATTACACTAGCTGTTCCCCATACTTGGAAGGCTCCCCACTCTCTCAAACCTCCCACTCCTATAATCTCTGACTTCCTTTAAAACCACCTCCTCCAGAGGTCTTACTTAGTTCTCTCCACAACTCCCTGCCAGCTCCTGATTCCATCTTCTGTAAGGTTATCTTCCAACCACTTTGTCTTTTTATTATGTTCTGATTTATGTATGTCGTCCATTACATTAGAACAATCTCCATGAAGGCGGCATCCATTTTTGCTTTTTCTTTGTATCCCCAGCACTGAGCCTGGTGCTTGGCACAAAGTGAGTATTTCATAAATGCTTTTTGATTTGGTTGGCTGGTTGTTTGAGCCTAAAAACTCAACCTCTCAGGACCTCAGTTTCTTGATCTGGAAAAGGAAAGGATTAGACTAGGTGACCTCTGAGGCCCTTTCATCTCCAAAGCCTATAAATAAGTATTGCTTGAGTCTTTTAATAGCACTCTCTAACTGCCATTAAGTGTGCCTTTGTCTCATCTTATAGGATCTGCCCATGAAAAGGGGAGACTACTTACAAGAGAAAATATGGGGCAGATGGGGTGCTCCACAAGTACCAGCCCCAGGAATTTATTTCAACAAATATTCATCCAGAATGCCTGCCACGTACAGGGCTCTATGTTAGGTGCTGAGGATAAATCCAAAAATGAAAAAAAAAAAAACCCAACTTTGTCTCTATCCTTAAAGGCAGGAAAGAGAAATAAGAGCCCTCTTTTTGCTCTCCTCAAGATTATAGTCTAAGACAAGGGTGGGGAACCTTGGGCCTTGAGGTCACATGTAGCCCTCTTGGTCCTTGGGAGCGGCCTTTTGACTGAGTCCCAAGTTTTACAGAACAAATCTTTTTATTGAGGGGATTTGTTCTGTGAAGTTTGGATTCAGTCTAAGGGCCCCCCTTGAAAACCTAGAGGGCCGCATGTGACCTCAGGACTACAGGTTCCCCTCCTCTGGCTAAGAGGATAACTATGAAACAAGTTAGAATATGGTTAAGTGCCTAGGAAAAGGCACAATAGAGTGGCCTCAGAACTGGGAAAAGCTAAAGCAACATGGAGGTAAACACAGGCTGGGCCTTGAAGGATGAGAAGGATTTCAACAGGAAGAAGCATGAGGGAGTATTATTCCTGTCTGGGAGTCAATATACACAAAGACATAGAGTTGGAAGTTGAACATGAAGGGGTGTAGTTTCCACTACATTGGCTAATAGAAGAGCAGCTCCATCAATTATCCTACCTTAAAAGTAATTGCCTTGTTAGCCAAGAACACTTTTTGATTGAGCCAGACAATCTGAACCTGGTATGAACTGGGCCTGTACACCTCCTTGAATCAATCAAAACTTTTCTGTGAAAGACTGAATTTATGTAACTGAAGAAGCTGTCTCAGAAGGGGGTGAGCTGGGGGGAGATCTGGGGGGCCTAGTCTGTAAGTAGAGGTTGGAACAAGCCTAGCATTGCAAGAATACCTCTGAGGAGCGAAGGGAGGACTGAGTTGTGGCAGATTAGGGAGACAGCAAGGAGACCTACTGACTCGACAGGAATCTCCAAGCAGAAAGCCCAGGCTGAGAAAAGTCCCAAGCAGAACTTAGCCCATTCCCCAACTTCCCTTCCTAATACCTATCTATCCACAGATACTAAGCTATAATCTGGGGTGGGGGAGGGGGGGTTACCTAAATGTGTACAGTAAACTGATTTTTGTTTGAACCTGAAAAAGACCAGGGGTTAACTAGAGATAGATATAAATGTCAAGTGAGGCAGAGAAGCTGACAATGGCGTCAGTAGGAGAAGAAGGAGGGAGAGGGAGAAGAGAGAGAAGAAGGAAGAAGGCAGAGAATAGATGTAAGAAAGGTTGTGGAGGTAGAATCAATAGATTTGGCAACTGATTGTGGGAGACAGCATGACAGGTTGCTCATGGCTACCTCTCCATTTAGATACAAAGAAGTGAGCTAGTAAAATGATAATGAGGAACTAGAAAGACTAGGCCAAAGGCCATTTACATTCCATTGAATACCTGGATTTTTTCTTTTTTTGGCTGTAGGAGGCAAGAGGAAGATCAAAAAAAAATGACAGCTGTAAATCAGGGAATTCCAGGGAAAGGGAGAACTCTTCAGCTCCTATCTTGCCTCTATTTCCTCTGTCAAAAAGAATTCTATTTAGATTGGGACTGCTTATAACAAAAGTAGTTAAAAGAGAATTGAAACTTTAACTAAATGAGAACAGGGTAAGAGAGAACCTAGCTGACCTCAATGAGTACAAGTCATCAGGCCCCTGGGAAACAATATCCCTGGGTAATAAAAGAGCTGACAAAGGTGATTACTGAGCTGTTGTCAACGATCTTTGAAAAATTGTGGACAACAGGAGATATGCTTCAGAACTGGAAAAGAGCAAATATTATCTCAGTTTTCAAAAAGAGGCTGGATTCCTTGAAGTAAAGACCAGTGTGCTTGACTTAGATTCCTGGGGAAAAAATCTAGAAGGTGTGGTTTGTGAGCTTTTAGAAAGATTATGTTAGATTGGTTTAGGTAGATTAGGTCCATCAAGAATAGGTCAGGATTTGTGATTATTTCTTCATTAAGTGTTCACTAGAATTCTCTCATGAATCCATGCAGTCCTGGTGGGTTTTTATGTGACCCTTCATAAATGTCCCATGTCATTCATTTTTTTCCTGATATTAGTTTATTTAGATTACCTATTGGGGTTTTTTTGCCAATTTTATATTTTCATATTTTAAGTATTCATCTATTTATGTTACTTTCTCAGGTTTGTTGGCACTATAATTATATGTAGTATTTCCTAACAATTTGCTTTTATCTCTTCACTATTCATTATGATTTCTCCCCCTTTTTATTTTCGGAATTTGGTTTTCCATATTTTGGTCGTTTCCATTTTGGTCATCTCAAGGTTTAAAAAATATTTTTTGGAACTAAAGATAACTGTCTACCCATTTCTTTCAATGAGACAAATTTGGCCCATATTCTAAATCAAGGAATGGTAAGGCAGACAACAGACTAATATTATTAATGAGCACGTCAAGGATTTGTGATTTCTTCAGTGTGTGGAAACTCTCTTGACCAACACAAAAGAAGACCATTTATAAGTTAGTAGCTAAGACCTCAGTTATTGCTTAAGGTGCCGAGAGATTAAATGACTTACCCAGAGTCATAAAGTTAATAAATATCAGAGGTGATATTCTAACACAAGTCTTCTTGACTCTTACTCCAATATTCTTTCTCCTCAGATATGTTTTTCATTCTTAATTGAATATCAATGCAAAAGTATAAAAAATACAGCAATATATAAAAAAATTTCTTCAGTATGATCAAGTAGAATTTGTAGCAAGAAGGCAAAGAGAGTTTACTATGCATAATACAATTTCATAATAATCATACGAAAACTACTAAATCAATAGATGCTCTGGATGCCTTGTTGTTAAAATACAACACCAATTTATGCTGGGGTTTTACTTTTAACCACTAAGAAAGTATAGAAATGGAAGCAATTTTTTTCTTTACATGACATCACTTATTTAGAATACAGCAATAAAAGGTCATTATTTTAATAAATGGGCATTTTATTTACTCATATGAGGTGATATCTGTAAAGAGCTTAGCACAGTGCCTAGCACACAGTTAATGCTTAATAAATGCCTGTCACCTCTCTTCCTCCTCATCCAGGCCCCACTCAAAGAAGGGGAACCCACTAACCAGTGAAACAATCACAATCCATTCTTCTTTTGCATAGTTCCAATGGTAAGCAAAGTTTTTCTCATCCTAGGCCTAACTTTGCTTCTTTGCAGCTTTAATCTACGGCTTCTGGCTTGGCTTGCTGAAGCCAAACAAAACAAACCTAATCTCTTCTCCCCTGAAAGCCCTTCAAAAACATGAGGAGAGCTATCCTATCCATCCCCCCCCCCCCCACACACACCCTTCCACCTTCTCACCCCACAACCCACAACCCCAAGGCTTTTTTTGTTCATTCCTACTTCCTTCAACCTTTCCCTGTATATTTCTTCAAGTGGCCGTTTACCATCCTGGTCACCTTTTTTGTAGTCCTCCAATTTATCGCTGTCTTTTCTAAATTGTGGTATCCAGAACTGAACATAGTACTCTAGATGTAGGCCAACCATAATAGACTTTCCTACACCTGATTCCTCTCATAACACAGCCTGAGGCTGCCTTTGCTTTTTGTCTTGAGTCTTCTGCTGTGCTTTCCACCCATGCTATAGACTTAGGCAGCCCATTCAATTTGATTGGGATCATAAGAAAATAGACTTAGGACTTGAAGAGGCATTAGAAATTATTGTGTCCAAGTCTTTCATTTTACATTACAAAGACCACTGAGACCCAGAGAGGGTAAGGAACAAGTCACAAAGGATTGGATGGTGCAATTATCCACTAAGACTTTTGGGACATCCTGTATGGAAGTACCACAGGTTCTGGGTTCACTGTCTCAACCTGCACCACATTACCTCCTATTGCTCCTCTCAGAGTTCTAGGAGCAGCTCTGAGGAGATAGGGGTTTTCTGTGATACTACCTCTCCCAAGTTCCCACTGGGTGTGAGCCTCCATGGGTATTCAGCTAATATCAATTAGCCGGTTACACTTAATTAGCATTTAGAAATGGCTATTTCCTAAGGAAATATAGTAAGAACAGTGAAGTACAAAGCTTTTCTCTTGTCCTATAAATTTCCAGTTTGCTATAATGGATCACTCGGAGGCTTAGTGTTCAGATAAACAATTCCTTTAACGAAAACATCCAATAACCCTCAGGGAAAAGGAGATGGCTAAAAACAGGTCAGGAAACTAAAAACAGTCAGCAAAGAGGTTCCCTGAGGTCTCTGGAACTCTCCAATCAAAGTCCTAAGACTGTTTTTATATTCTCCTTACTCAAGGGTTCAAAGCTAAGTCCCAAATCAATCTACTGTTGGGGCAAAGTTAATTCAAACTGCTCCAGGTCTGCTATACAGATTCATCACTCACAACAGCCTTAGTTGGTGTTTTGATTTTGTGTATGGGGGGGGGAGGAGAGGAGAATAACTCAAGCCGTCCCAATTCCACCAGTATCCTAGCCCACAACACACTCCGGGAGGAGGTACTCTGCCATAAATCCAAAGAGAATCCAGGAGAAAGTGGACTTAAACCAGGGGTAAAATTGGGGTTTCATTTACTGTTTTGTTGATTGTCTAAGATTAAGAAAGTGATGGAGAAAATGTTAATTATGCTGATTACACTTAAAATTGTATTCTGTATGTATATATATATATATATATATTATATATTTTTTTTAACTAGAGAGCCAGTTGTTAAACATTTGCCAACATACTCTTGTTTAAAGCCTGAAGAACACATGTGGCAAAGGAATCATTCATAGTTGATAAGAGTTGATAAAAGTCCTTTTCTTCCCTAAATGGGGTCATGAGTTACCCTTAGGCAGGTGGAGATTTCTGCTCAGCGTGCCCAAGTTGTTCTCAACTCCCAATGCAAGTGATGTCATTAGCCACTGCTGTTCTGGGGACACAGCCAGGACACTCATGGGAAGTCCAAAATCTTCCAACTATTGGAAGTTCACAAGGCCATCCTATGGTCAAGGGATGGGGAGAGAGACAAAGGTTCTTTTTTTTACCCCTACCCCACCCACCAAGCAATTGTTTCTCAGGGATTTAGCTGGAACTACTTTAACCACTATGCTGAACTACCACTGGAATGTCTAGTTCTCCAACTGGCTTGCTAGTTTATCCCAGCACCCAAGGAATAAGTGAATCTCTTCAACCAATCCCACTATACTTCCTGGGTAGCATCATTTCATTCCATTCAATGGCTTTCACTTTTTCAAAATTGGTCAATAACTTTCGGAACCCAGTTTAATGCCTTTGATTGATTGGTTGACTCAATATAAATATTCTTGCTTGATTAAAGGTATCAGTATGGAGCATCTTGTCAGTTATTTTAAGTGGTGTGGGGTAATTGATTGATTCATTCTGTTGACCTCTACTCATGCATAAAAAATGGAAGAAAAAAACCCTTTTGTTCAATGAAAAGGAATCCAATGAGAATGAGGCAAATCAAAAATTTAAAAAAAAATTTTGCATCAAATATTTCTGCTATACGGTTGATATCCAAAATATATAAGAAATTGACTCAAATTGATAGTAGAAGTCACTCTGTAATAAACAATTATTCATAGGATATGAGCAGGCAGTTTTTGAAAGAAGGAACACAAATTACTGATAACGAACTGAAAAATATTCAAACTGTCTGATAATCTGAGAAATTAAATTTAAAATAATATAAAATTAAAATTCCCAGAACATCTATCATATTGGCAAAAATAACAAATTCACTGTTTGCGCAACTATGGTAAAGCAAGCATGCTGTTTTAGTACTGGTGGAGTTGCAGATTGTTCCAGCCTGCAGGGAAAATAATAAGAGAGAGGGAGAATGTCAGCCCAGCATAATGAATAGGTAACTGGAGTTGGAATCAAAAGAACCTGAGTTCAAATTCCCCCAGTTCCTCCTTATCTGTTTTTTTTTCCCTTCAGTGCTCCAGCCACTTGATTGAATGCCTGTGATTTCAAAAACAAAACATCACAATCTTATACCTCACCCCTTGTTCTTTTAGCTTTCATTGGTAGGAGTCTCCTTTGGAGGCTTGGGTTTGGTTTAGGGAATTATGGATATTGTTGCCCCTGGCCACCACTGTTATGCTGCTGTTCCTTGTGATGGGGGAAGGCATCACCACCTCACCATTCTCTATGTGTTCTCTCCCCTCCTTTTTTTGCAAAAAGTTTTTCTTTCAAGTATAAATTAAATTTAATATGGTAGTTCCTACATTGCACTGCTTGTCTATGTCCTCTTCTGAACTCCCTTCTGTTTCATTCTATGTATTTTAAAAATATTTCATTGACACTTTTTTTCCTTTTTTAAAAATTTCTGTCACCTCTCTACATACAATTTTCCTCTCTCCCTCAAAAATTAAGCACTCCTCCGTAGCAAAAGTATACTCAATCCAAACAAATCTGTACATTGGCTATGCCTGAAAATGTATATCGCCACCTGTACTCCATAACCTCCATCAAGAGATGGGAAGTATGCTTTATCAAGAGTCTTCTGGAGTCATTGTTGGTCATTGCATTAATCAGAGTTCTTAAGTTTTTTCAAAGTTGTTTTCCTTTATAATATAGTGGCCATTAAATAAATTATTTTGTTTCTCCTTACCGCAGTCTACATCAGTTCAGATAAGTCTTCCTAAGTTTCTCTGAAACCATCCCTTTCATCATTTCTTTTGGCACAATAATATTCCATTGTGTTCATATACCACGATTTGTTGGGCTAGTCCCCAATTAATGGGGATCCTCATTGAGAGATTCTCAAAAATTCTCTTGTGGAGAAAAAACTCTGGCTTCTAGTTCTGAGCTCCATTAGCTTCCTCTCTTCTCACTCTGGGAAGAAATACAGCTCCTGGAGTGTTTCATTAAAAATTCGGGGCCCCTCAGTCCAAGCCTTACCAAAAGAACTGTAACACTATGAATATAAAATTACACACAATGACAGTAACAACAATGTGTAGTTTTTTTGATCCAGTGATCTCATCATTGGAATTCTACCTCAAGAAGGTTATTTACAGGGGGAAAAAAAAAAGACTTACCTGTATAAAGATATTTCCAGCAGCACTATCTGTAATAGAAAAAAAAATTGTTGTTAAATGATATTCAGTGATTGGATAATGACTAAACAAATCATTATATATGAATATAAAGCAGTATTATTGTGACATAAGAAATGATGAATGTGAAGAATTCAAAAAGATATGAAAAGATTCATATGAGGTGATACTAAATGAAGAAAGTAGAACTAAGAGAACAATATACACCAATGGCTATATACAATCAGATCCCTGCTGGTGCATGTTGACTTAAAAAAAACACAAATTAATGTTATCTATATTGTATTGTAGTTTTCTTTATTTTCTTAAACATTTCCCAGTTACATTTTAATCTGGTTCAGTCTGCACTTCCTCATCTTGCCTGCCAGAAGCAGCCTGCAGGCTGTTTGACACCACAACTTTGTAGGTAAAAACAACTAACAATATATGTTAAATATGCAAGAGGGGAAAGTCCAAAGGATCACAAGACAAAGCTGATGGGAGGACCACTGTACTAACGTTTACATGCACATCTTTGGGACTGCAAACTAAATAAGTTTCCAGCTCCTGTAGGATCATTTACAATCCTTTGGGTTTCATTTCATCTTAGGACCTTGCTTTCCTTATTTTCTTTCCTTACTATCTTGTTTGTCATTCACTAGAATGACTTCAGGGTGGGGATGTGTTCTACCACAGCAACTCTCAAAGAACATCTACTGGGTCTGCATGGTACATTAGAAAAAAGCAGTAGCATGGAAATAAGAGGACTTGGGTTCAAGTTCTGCCACCTACTATCTGTGCAATTTGGGGCAAGTCACTTAATGTCTGAAGGTCTCAGTTTCCTAATTTATGAAATGAAGAGGCTGAATTAGATGGCTTTTCAGGTTTACTAAATTTACTAAACTAATTTACTAAATATATGATCTTGGAAACAGAAAGTTGTTTAAGGGAGATTTGTAGTTCAATGGGAAGAAAAGTAGCTCTGGATTCTGGGAACCTGGGGAAAGTAACTTGTCCTCTGACAAATAGTGACTTTCTGACCTTGGGCAAGACACTTTACCTCAGCTTCTTCAGTTATAGAATGAAAAAATTGGTCCTTGCAGCACCAGATCTAGGCTCCTCCCCAGAAGCTCCGTACACTAATGAAATCAATGATTCAGAAGTAAAAGTCGTAGAGGACTTGTGATCTGTGTTACTGGAAGGAGCACCTACACCAATGAAGACATCCTTGGAGTTCTGAAGGATAAGCTTGTTTATGTATTTGAACAGTTATACTTGTCGATGGAAGTTAAAGTTTATATACATGCACGCATATGTGTATATACATATACACACATGAATATATGTGTATGTGTATGCATGTATGCACACATGTGTTTGCACATACATCTATGCGCACTATTCATACACCTCTGTATATACACATGCATGTATAGATTGGCATGTGGATTTATGTACATATGTATATAAACATACATATATATGTGTAAACATATATAAACTAAGGAGAAGAAATCAGGCCAAGCTAACCTAATTTCCCTGTCTGACAAGTTTACTAGACTAGATCAAGGAAATCCTCTAGATGTTACACACTTAAACTTCAGCAGGATAGATGATATTTCGTGATATCCATGTGGACAAAAGGTAATTAAGGGTAAACTGAATTATAGCCTATTTAGATGGGTTGGAACCTGACTGAATGATCTGGCCCAAAGAATAGTGATTAATGAATCAGTGTCAACCTAGCGGGAATGTCTCAAGTGGGGTGTTCCAGGAGCCAGCACTAGATCTCTTTTCAAATCCTGACTCTGACACTTAAGATGACTATTATGACTACTGGCTAATACTTATGTAGCACTTTGAGTTTTCAAAGCACTTTACATGCGTTTTCATTTAATCCTCATGATAATTTTGTTAGGTGCATAATATAGAAGCTAAGAGGTTAAGTGACTTGCCCTAAGGTCTTGGAGCTTGTAAGGGTCTGAAGCAAGATCAAAAATCAGGTTTTTTTAGATTCTTAAATCCAGTGCTCTATCCACTGCATAATGCCATGCCTACTAACTGTGTGACCACGGGGGACAGGTCATTTCATCTCACTGAGGTTTGCTTTCCTCATCTGTCATATGGGGATAACCATCCTTGTCTACTAGCTCCCTCTCAGGAATGTTATAAGGAAAGTGTTTTTCTAGACCTTGAACTTAGGTGTGAGTTATTACTCTAAAAGTATAGATAGTTTGATTGTCAAATTTGCCGATGACGTGAAGTTGGCAGGGATCCATAACATGCTGGACAGTGGAGTGAGGCTCCAGAAAGAGTTCAACTTAATGAAACAATGATTCTAGAAGATGGACTCTAATAAGTTAAAATTGAATGGAAATTAATATAAACTCCAACTTTTAGGTTTAAAATGTAAATACTCAAGGGCAGGATGGAGAAAGGGTTAGGTAGACAACAGTTCACATGGGGAAAAAAACTTGGAGATTTTAATGGATTTTAAGGTCAACATGAGTTCAAATTGACATGGAAGCCAAAAAATTTTTTTAAACTTATTTGGTCTTATTTTTCAGTACTTCATTGTACTCATGAGACAGTGTGGTGTAGTAGAAAGAGTTTTGGACTTGGAGTCTGGGGGAAAAAAACTAGGTTTGAATCCTTCCTTGAATACTTACTAGTTATATGATCCTGGATTAGTCATTTATAAAACAATTTAATTCAACAAATATTAAGGACCTATTAAGACAAAAATTGAAAATTTTGCCCTCTAAGTGTTTATATTCTCCTGGAGTATAGAGCTAGTAAGATAGATAAGCAAATGCAAGATGACTTGTGGAGAGAGAGAGACACAGAGAGAGAGAGAACTAACAGCTAAGACTTCACCGAGAGCACCTAATCTGAACCTTGAAAGAAAAGGATTCTGAGGAGAGATAAGGAGGGAATGCATTCCAGAAATAGAGGACAAAGCCCACTCAGAGTTACAGAGGCTAGGACAAAGTGCTAAGTTCAAAACACAGAAAATAATCGGTTTGGCTAGGACAAAAGTGTGTGTGAAATAGAGAAATGTGAAATAATTCTGAATGATTTGGAGGCTGAAGACAGATTGTGAAGGACTTTAAATGTCTGACTGAGGAGTTTTATATGTTATCCTAGAAAACTGAAGTCGAGAAAGGTTTAGTAACTTGCCCAGGGTCACTCAGCTAGTGTCTGAAGCAGAATTCAAACATAGCTGTCCTATCTCTCTCTATTACACCATATTGCTTCTGACTAGACATCCAGCAGTCAAACATACCTGTGCTTTAGGAAAATTATTTGGTAGCTATGTGTTGAATGAGTTGGAGGGAGAAGGGACTGGAAGCAGGGCGTTTAATTAGGAGACTAGTGTAACTAGTACAGGACAAGTTGGTGGGGACCTGAAATAGGGCAATGGCTGTGTTGAGTCAAAAGAAGGAAATAGCTGTGAGAAATGTTATGGAGTCAGGATCAACAAGCTTTGGCAATCAATCAATCAGTAAACATTTATTAAGTCTCTTCTGTGATCTGCTAAGCACTGGGGATACAAAAAGGCAAAAAATAGACCCTGCCCTCATGGAGCTTACAGTCTAACAAAGGAGACAAGAAGCAAACAAATACATACAAAACAGGTTGTATACAGAATAAATAGGAAATAATTGACAGGAGGAAGGCACTATAATTAAGAAGGGTTTGGGAAGGCCAAACAAGAGGGGTCCATAGATGGAGTAAAGGAGGGAAAGCATTCCAGGCATGGGGTACAACCAGAGAACGCCCAGAGCAGAGACATGGAGTACCTTGTTCAAGGAACCCCCAGGAGACCAGTGCCAATTGAATGATTATTGGGGATGAGGGAGAGGCAAGAGTCAAGGAATACTATAACATTGTGACCCTGGGTCACATTCAACATTAACATTAAACATCAGTATGACCAATATGTATGACTTGCTTAGAAGCTATTTATATTTACGTAAATGAATTACAATGCATGAAATGTCATAAATTTTCCATCTTTCCCATTTGCCATCATGTTTCTTTGTCAAGTCATTCTTATTTATTTTCTTTTCAAGTGATCATGGTTATGTACTCTTTCATAAAGATGCTTCCTAATTTCTTTGTACTCCTCATACCTGCATATCTTAATTGCCTTAAAGTATTCCATAATATTTTGTGTGCCACAATTTAGTTAACCATTCTGCTACTGTTGGATGTTTAACCTGTATCTAGGTTTTTTGCAATAACAAATTGTATTATTCCCAAAATATATTTATGCCCATATATAATATTTGGACACATAGCTCTCTTTTTGAGAATCTGCAGAGAGTATGTTCCCAATAAAGTTTTTGATCTCCCTCATGAATAAGCGCACTTGTTTCTCCATAACACCACCTATATGGCATTCCATTCCATTTAATTTGTTTTGGCAATGTTTGACTGCGAGGTAGTGCCTTAAAGTTGTTTCAGTTTTCATCTCTTCTACTATTAATGATGTTGGACATTTTTAAAAATAATTATTTTGTTTTGTTTTCCTCTGTGTTTCCTCTTTTGTAAAGTATGCATGATTCCATAGCCATTAGCTATTAAAGTCTGGGAGTTGCCTTTTTAAATTTTTAATAGTAGTTCATATATTTTGGGTTTTGTTTTGGATACATTGTATATTTGATCATATTGTTCCATAAATCCATTACAGAGGATCCATTCAATGACCTGGAGAAGTAGCTCCAGTTCATTTAATATTTCATGGATGCCAGTGCAACATCAGTATGATCTCTTATCCCTTCCAGTTCACTTCATTTCCCAGTTATATATGCCCTTAATGATAACCTTGTGATTCTTCTCGTAAACGGTATGTCATTGGCCACATGCTGCAACCTGCTTACAACACCCAGGAGTTGTTCCTGGAGCGCCCTTTGGCCACCTACAATTCTGGGCCTTCTGAGATCATAGTGTCTCATGAGCTGCAGCCACATAGCACCACTGGGATGATGTCAGTCTTTTCATTTTGTTTTGTTTTGTTTAATAGCAGTTTTTGTAGCAGCTAGTACTTTCAGATCATTGAAAGCAATGTGCACTTCTCCAAATATGTCCCAACCCAATTGCCATTTCCTATTCAATTCTGAGCCCAGGTCGTTGTCCCTCTGTAGTGCCCATCCAAATATTCTGCTATGTCCATGGCAACGTGATATCCAGATTAAGGTAGGTGATAATCCTGCTGTCTTCTGTCCCCTGTTAGACTGTGAGCTCCACAAGAACAGAAACTATTTGTTCATTCTTGATTTGGGGCATTTTGGGAGTTGTTTTTTGTTTTGCCTTTCTACCCCTCAGCATTTAGCATAGTACCTGGCACATAGTAGCTGCTTAATAAATGCTTGATGACTTGACTGCCTTAATCAGACCACATTTGGCATATTGTGCTCATTTCTGGGGGCCACCTTTTAGAAAAGAGAAGAGATTACTTCACAGTTATGGGTTGTACTAGTTGACCTCTGAGATCAATGAATAAGCATTTATAAAGCCCCTACTATGTCCCAGGCACTGTGTGTATAGTACAAAAAATGAAAATAAAGCATGTCCATAGGACATGCTGAAAGAAGATGCCATTTGAAGGAACTGGGAAGGGAAGGAAGGACAGGAAGGATGCACTCACTCTCTTTGAGTATTTGAAAAGTCGTAATGTGGAAACATGTTCTCTGCATGACTCCAAGGGGCAGATCTAGCAGCGGTGGGTGGAAGTTGTACAAAGGCATATTTCAGTTGAATGGGTGGAAAAACTTCCTAACAATTAGAGCTGTCCAAAAGTGGTTGGGGGTGGGGGGAGAGGAGGGGCTGTAGTGGGCAGAGAGGAGGGAGTTCCCTATGGCTGGAGATCTTCAGGCAGAAGCTGGAGAGTCTCTTGTTGGTGATACCAGGGAGAAGATTCCAGCCTCATTACAGGTTGGACTAAGTATCCTCTGAGGTTCCTTAATTCCCTCTTGGGCTTCCCTGATTCCCTGATGCTATTATTCTAAGACTTTTAAGATGTCTTGAAACTTGGTAACTTTCCCCGTGTTTGTTATTTTATCCCCTGTCTTTTTCCCTTTAGTAACAAGCAGCAAAAAAGTCTAAGAAAACCTCAGAAAGCATGTGTGCTGCTCTATATGAAGCCAGAGAGACGGTGGTAGATCAAGAATTTCTGCAGGGGGCCCGGAAGGAAGAACCCCAATAAGGGGGGGGGGAACCAGCAAATAGTAGTGGCTAGAAGAGAGGACCATGGCCTGGCCCTGTAGATGTAAATTGGATGGTTGAAGGGGACCTCAAAAAACTGAAAACTTTACCCCAGCAAAACAAAGTCCTTGTGCCCCAGCAGAGTCCAAAGAGAGCTGAAATCAAGGTTTGGAGGAGGAACATATGCATATTACCTGGGCTTGGGCTGACCTCACACTTAGAATAAAAAAAAAACATGGAATTCCAGAATTAGAAGGGATTTTGGAATAATGGAATGGAAAGTATTAAAGTCAAGAGGGACCATAGGGACCAACCATCTCGTTACACGGATGAAGAAGCTAAGATCCAAAAGAGAAGTAACTTGCTGCGAATATTGTCAGATTCCAAGCTAGAACCCAAGCTCCCCTGGCACCTAACTGTAGGCTCTTCCCACAACATAATTTATGATGGTAATCCTCAAGCTTACAGAGGCTAGGACTTGAATTGTATGATGCCTCAAGAACCCTCCTGGCTTGGGGACTCTATGAAATAAACCCATAAGGAAGCTCCAAGTTCCTGGACTCTGAAATTTTCCATTGGAGATGGCCTTTGTTGAGCTCCTTGATTTTGCAATCACTCTTGGCCACTAACCTTCATTTCTCTGGCAATCACAAGCTTTGCTCTTACGTTATTTAGTCAATCATATCCACTCCACACACACACACACACCACACACACACACACACACACACACACACACACACACCCTTCTTAACAATTGGTCTGGAAGGAGATCTAACTTCTCACTGGTTTCAATTGTTCTCATTTATTCCCTCCCCCTTCTCCCACCCAATGCCAAATGCTGCTAGACCAGACAGCCGGGAGATAGTTCAGGCCCAAGAGAGAGAGAAACTTGCTGTCTCAGAGAATGGGCTCCAAGTGGTATATCTGCTAGCCTTCTCCATATTTTCAAGCCAATTCCCTTCAAATGATCAAATTCCTGGGACTAATCATTTTTCAGCCAGCTCTGAATGATCAAAGTTCATGTGAGGACAGAGATAAATGAACTCCACGGATAAGGTGCAGTGTTCAGAGCACTGAATTTGGGGTCAGGAAACCTGGGTTCTATCTAGTCCAGGACCTTGTCAAGACCTCAAGGTGTTGCTTTCAGTTTCTTTCTACAATGACATGGTTGGGATAAATGATCCCTAAAGTTCCTCTGGGCTCTAACATTCTATTTTCTATCGTTCTAAGGTCCCTTCCATCTCTGGCATTCCATGTTCTACAGTTCTAAATTCCCTTCTGGTTTTGACATTCTCTGATACTACGTCAAGATCTAAACCACCCAAGAGAGATGACTATCTGTTCTCATGGACCTCTAAAGGTACACCCTCCACAACTTCTAAAGAGAAGAAGTTGTATTCTGAGTCAGAATTAAGATGCCCTGATTGCCAAGAAGTTCTTCTGTGTCTCCCATGTTACTTCTACAGTAATTATACAGAAACATTATTTCATATCATTTCAATAAACACGAGAAACTAGAAGGCAGAAAGATCACTTCCAGCATCAGGGGGCAGGAAGTGAGGCAAAGGAGGAGAGATCCAGGGATATTTCATGAGGTAAGGAAGCAGCTGAGTTCAGTCTTGAAGGAAGGAGGACATTTTAACAGGTGGAGCTAGAGGCTTTGGGTTAGAGTCTATTTGGGGCATGAAGGACAATGTGAGAGCAAAGGAGCAGTGAAGGAGGAGGGCAGGATGAGAATGGGAGATGGAATACAGTCTAGTTTCTTGTCAGTCAGTCAATAAACACTTAAGTGCCTACTACTACAGGTGAGCACTAAGAATACAAAAACAAGCAAAGGAAGAGTTCCAGCTCTTGAGTAGCTCCTAATCTCATGGAAGAGATAATATGCAAACAATTATGTTCAAACAAGATAATTACAGGGTAAATTGGAAGTGATGGCAGAGGGAAAGCACTAGAATTAAGGAGGATTGGGAAAGGATTCCTGAGGATTCTAACTAGGTCTTGAAAGAAGCCAGGATATGGAACTGATGAATGAGAACATTCCAGGCATGGGGCACAACTGGTGAAAATGCCCCAAACCTGGAGATAGAAATAAAAGTTAAGACTGCAAAGGCAGTTTTAGCCAAATTGTGGAAGATGTTGAATGCCATAATGAGGAATTCACACTCTATTGAGTACAAGATAGGGAGTCACTGATGGTTTTCCAGTTGCAAGATAAGAGTAGGATATTCAGAAGATTACTTGGGCAGTGGGGTGGAAGATGGACTGAGTTTGGAATAGACTTTTGGAAGGAAAATCAATTAGTTAGCTATTACAATGGAAGCAGCTAGGTGGCTCAGCGGATAGAGCACTGGAGTCAGGAAAACCTGAGTTCAAGTTCAAATCTGGCTTTATACATTATTAAGCTGTGTGACCCTGAGTGAGTCACTTAACTTTGTTTGCCTCAGCTTCTTCATCTGTAAAATGAGCTAGAGAAGGAAATGGCAAACACTTCAATATCTTTGCCAAGAAAACCCCAAATGCGGTCATGAAGAGTCAGACAAAACTGAAAACGACTGAACCACAACAAGCTATTACAGTAGCCTAGGCAGAAAGAGGTAAGGGCCTAAACGAGGATGGTTGGTTGCATTAAGAGAAGAAAGGACAAGAAAATGGAATGGCATCTAGAAGTGAGGGAGAACAAAAAAATCAGGGATTGACTCCAAGGCTAAACCAGGGTAACTTGAAGAATGGTAGCACCCTCAACAGCAGTGGAGAAGTTAGAAAGACAGGCAAGTTGGGCAGGGGAAGAGAGAGAGAAAATGATTAATCCAGTTCTGAACAAGTTGAATTAAAAGTGCTGGCAATATATCCAGGTGGAAATGTCCAGGAAGCAAGATAGAAATACCAGAATGGAGCTCTAGGGAAAGGCAGAGTTTGGAGTCATTGCATCAGAGCAGAGGAATAGATAAAATCATCAAGGGAGAAAGTGTAGAGGAAAAGAAGGCCAAGAGCAGAACTGGGAACACACATATGGAAGGGGTGTCAAGAGGAGGAGGAGCCAGAAAGAGAGACAGAGAACTAGTGGGAGAGGTAGGAAAAACACCTTAAGAGTTTGATCCAGCACTTAGCGAGATGCCTGGCACTTAGTAGGTGCTTAATGAATGTTTATTGACTGACTTACTGATCGATCACACAGAAGCCCAGACAGGAAAACACAGAGCATAGTGGAAGACTGCTAGATCCAAAGTCAGAGAACTTGAATCTTATCTCTGTCTACCAGGTGACCTTGGGCAAGTAACCTGCCCTCTCTAGGCCTCAACTTCCTACTCTCTAAAATGTGAGTGTTGAACTCCATGCTCTCCAACATCCCCTCTAGCACAAAAACCTGTTATTATGGGCCAGAAGTGGGCAGGAGAGCCCCTAGACCTTTTGAATACCAGCCAAAGTAAGCTTCATGCTCCTGTCCCACCCATTATCTCTCTGAGTAACTGGCTATCCCTCAACAATATAGGACCCAATAGGGTTCAGGGCTCTTTTGGCATCTCTGGCTAAAATTGAGAAAATTTACTAGAGAATAACCTCTGACTACAGGCAGGCTTTTCTAAGAGGTCTCTCTCTCCCTCTCTCTCTCTCTCTCTCTCTCTCTCTCTTCTCTCTCTCCTCTCTCTCTCTCTCTCTCTCTCTCTCTTCCCCCACCCCCATCTTCCCAACATAACTAAACAGTCTGGATTCCACTAAAGACCACCTCATATGACCTATTTTCCACTGCTTTCCTCAATCTGGCTGCACTTCCCTGGCCCCACTCCAGTTTCTCTACATTTTTTTTAAATCCTGGACCTTAGCTGGACACAGGCCCCCAGTGGTACCCTGATCCAGCTAAGCCTGGCCAGAAGGCCTCCTTCTGGATCCTACCTGTTTCATTTCTGCTAAACATGCTCCAAGTATCACGTCCCCTTTTTGTAATAAGAGAAGAGAGGGCCCTAACTCACTGGCAGCTGGTGACTCAGCATGACTCGTGGATTCCTCAGCAATGGCTTTTTCCAAGCCCACATCAGGTTCCCCATTGGTCACCAGGGAGACAGGTCAGTACTGGGGCTGCAGAAAGGGAACTGACTAAGAAGTCCTGAGATTGGGATTGCACCACCAGCTCCGCCACTTACAGGATGTGTGACTTAGAGGGGATGGGCGTGGTATAGTCGGATCATGGGTTTTGGAGAAAAAGGACTCTGAGTATCAATTTCCTCTGTTGTAAAATGAGATGAATGGGGAGGGACCAAAACAAAAAAAATCAAGCTTTCATTATATGATCATAATGAACAAATTCCACCAGAGAAAAATTGAGAAAACATACCTTCCCCTCCTTCTTTGCATACATGGAGGAGGATTATATGTGTGTAACAACGTATATGCATTCCGACTTGGTTCATATGTGTTTGCTAGTTTTGCTGAATTCTTTTTTTTTTATTCTTTGTTACAAGGAATGGTCACTGGAGTAAGGGAGGGAAGAGGAATAACATTCAGAAATGAAATTATGATAAAAATAAAAGATTTTTTAAAATGTCTTTTAAAGGAAAAATTGGGTGTTTGGACTAGATAGGGTCTATTTCAGCTCTATATCTGTCATTATTATTGTGTTATCTATGAACCTATAGGCAAGTCACTGTCTTTTGGTAACATGAGGGGATGGGTCTGGATCAGAAGACTTAGTTCTAGTACTAAGGTAAAATGTGAGGGAGCTGGGAGAGCACATTGCCCTTGGGGTCAGAAGACATGAGGCTTCAAGTCTTTGCCCCAGTCCAAAGTAGCTTCACCTGTCTGTGCTTTGGTTTCTTTAGAATGGAGGTGCTCCCACTTCAACTACCAGGTTCACAGATTTTTTTTTTTTGAGGAGAGCCCTTGGGAAACTGAGAACCAATAGGAATGTGGATTGTGGTTCTAATTATATGGTCCATAGAACAATGACAGTTCTATGATCTTAGAGTTCCTTTCCAATCAATAAGCATTAAGTGTCAGGCATTTCCATAGGCACAGAGAGAGTAAAAAGGAAACAACAATCTCTGACCTCAAGGAGCTTACATTCTCTTCTATCTGGGCAAACCACATGCAGACGTAGGAGTAGTGAGTACAATGTACTAGCAGTCAGGATTGGGAAAAGTCTCATGTAGGAAGAAAGGAAGGAAACAAGCATTTATTAAGCACCTACTATGTGCCAGGCACTTTGCTAGGCCCTTTACAAAGCCCTCATTTGCTCCTCATAACAACCCTAGGAAGTAGGTGCTGTTATTATCCTCTTGTCACAGTTGAGGAAACTGAGACAGAGAGAGGTTAAGCAGCTTGCCCAGGGTCACACAGATTTTAAGTGTTTGAGGCTGGATATGAACTCAGGTCTTTCTGACTCTAAGTCTAGTGCTTTGTCTATTTCTTCACCTCGTGCTTCTGTAAGACGTGGAGCAGCCTCCACATAGAAGATGACAACTAGGTTGAGTTTTGAAAGAAGTTCTAACATTCTCTGATATACAATTATTATAATAATAATAACCAAATTTAGATGGGACCTACTATGTGCCATGCACTTTACAAACATCCTATTTGATCCCTCACAACAACCCTGAAAGAGAGGTACTATTATTATCTCCATTTTATAGTTGTGGAAAATGAGGCAAACAGAGGTTAAGTGACTTGCCCAGGGTCAAACAGCTGATAGAAATGGGATTTGAATTCAAATATTCCTGACTTCAGGACCATCACTATATCCACTACACTACCAGCTGCCTCCAGGGTGCCATTCTAAGTCATTCTTTGCTTTTATGACTTCAGTCATTCAACAGACTCTTACTGAATACGTGTAACCAGCCCTTTGTTAGGCTGAGTCTTCCTCTGTTGATTATCTCTAATTTATCCTGTCCGTAGCTTGTTTGAACACAGTTGTTTGCATTCTATCTCCCCGTTAGACTGTAAGCTTCTGGAGAGCAGGGCCTGTCTTTTGTCTTTCTTTGTATCCCCAGCACTTAGCACAACGTAGATGCTTAATAAATGTTTATTAATTGGTCGACTAGATAGCAACTTACATTTATGTAGCAGTTTACCAAGTGCTTTCACACACACAGCCCCTCATCTAATCAAGCTGACTGCACTGAGCTAAGTACTCCACTTATTTTACATTTCACAGAGGAGAAAAATGAAACCAGGGAGAAGGTAGAACAAAGAGATAATGATTCCATAGCTAGTGAGAGGCAACCGGGGAGGTCCAGGAGGTGCGGGCAGAGAGATTCAAACTGGAATCCTCTCATGCCAAATCCTGAGACCTTTCCGTGGGCCCTCCTTTCCAGGGACTTAAACTGCATTTGTGAAGCAGCCCACTCCATGTGCCTAAGATGACTTGCTCTTGGAGAATCACAAACCATACAATTTTACAGCTAGAAGAGAACGCAGAATCATCGACTATAGAATGTCAGGACTGGGAGGGATCTGAGATCCCAGAAAAGAATATCACAGTGGGGAGGAACCACAGAATCACAGAACGTGGAACGTTAGAGCAGGAAGAGGCTTCTGAATCACAGAACAGAATTTCAGAGTCTTGAAAGGTAGATTATCAGGGCCAGAAGGGGTCTTAGAAACCATCTAGTCCAATGTCCTCATTTTAAAGATGCCCTATGTCATATTAGTCAGTGGACAATCGGGCGCTTGGACCCGGATTTCAAAGCTGTCATGCTGTTTCCCTTACCACATTCCCATCCCAGCTCATGAACCAGGCCCATCCCCCTTCATCCTTGCATCAGTTTCCTCCTCCTCCTCACTTAGGACAGCTTCTCCTGTACCCCTCCTCTAACACACACACACACACACACACACACACACACACACACACACACACACACACACACACGCACACACGTCTCAGGATTTAGACAGCTTATCTTATTGGAAACCAAATAGCCCCAGTGACCCTCCCTCCCTCTTCAGCGTAGGCAGCAGGGACATGAAAGTGGAATTTTAAAATACCATCAGGGAGGGAGGGGGGAGAGCTGCAAAGCATTCCCTCAATTCGCCTCTGAACGAGCGAGCTATGGGTGGCAGTGGGTTTTTTTTTCCACAAGCTAAAAAGCATGTTTGGACTTGGAATTAGCAGGTGACTTACATGGGGGAGCACTAGGTGGGAGTCTGGGCCTCCCCCTTTGTTTTGTTCCAGGTTATGCTTTCATAGTCAGTCAAACCTTCATCCGGGCCCACTAGATTCAAGTCATTGCAGGGAGCCGGGAGCTCAGAGCCCGAAGCAGACGCTGTCAGGAATTTTGCCTCAGATAACCCGACCCACCATAGTTCTGTTTGGGAATGAAAAGGAATCCGAGTTTTCTTGTCTTGTTTGTCATGTTCTCCAATGTGAATCGTGGCCACCGTTTAGCATTATAATTAAGTACAATTTAGAAAAGGGGGGGGGTGGGGGGGAAAGCTGTCAGATCTGTTCAAGGCTCTTGCCAGAAACAGCTAAATGAACTTCAGCAGCACAGACAGGGAAAACAGGGATTTGTTTGAAACTTTCCAGCCGAATGTTCTTGTGCTGGTGGGAGGCAGGCTGGAGGTTCCTAGTTCTGGAGGGAAGGACTTGGCAAAGGGGTGAGGGGGGCTAAATGCCAACTCTTTAGTGACCTTGGGCAAGTCATTTCCCCTACCCCAACCTCAGTTTTCTCAGTTTTCAGTTGGACGAAAATAATCTTGGTGGTGGATCCCTTCGCCTCTGTAGGGGACAGTGTCACCTGTCTGATAAATAGGCCAGAAAGTCCAAGCATGAAGAATCTCTGCCCCACTCCCCTCCATCTGTAATGCCCTCCTATCTCTTCTCCTCCAAATACTACCTCTTGTTCAAAGCCTTCCTCTAAGAAACATTCTTTGACCACCCCAGAGCCAAAGCGATCCCTCCTCCCAGGGATCTCCAACAGTAATTACTAGGTTTTAGCAGGGTAGGTCAGAAAGAGCCTCTGCCTACTAGTCTGGAAGAGACAGTTAAGGAGTTGCATGATCATGGGCATGTCATTTCCCCCTAATTCTGGACCTCAGTTTTTCCATCTGTAAAATGAACAGATTGGAAAGTTCAGGCATCAAAAATACCACCCCACTCCTCTTCCACCTGGAATACTGAAGAAGAGAAGCTTTAGGGGGGACATGACAATTATCTTGATGTCATCAATCATCTTGATGGTCACTCCCTTCTCTTTGCGTCACCTGTCTGATAAATAGGCAGAAATTCCAAGCATGTAGAATCCCCACTATACCCCACTTCCACCTGGAATGCTGAAGAAGAAAAAATGAGGGGGGCTGGGGGAGGGGGCAAGAGCTTGACAATGGTTTTCAAGTATTTGGAGGGCTAACATGCAGAAGAGAGATACTTATTCTTCTCAGCCCTGGAAAGCAGAAATAGGAGTAATAGGTAGAAATGTTTCAGAGAAGCCAATTTTAATTTTATATAAAGAAAATTGTTCTAGTACTACCCGTTATCCAGAAGTGAAATGTGATGTCTTAGGCAGTAGTGGATTCCCTTTTGCTAGAGGTCTTCAAGATGACTTATTTGTCAGGTAGGGGTGAGCCTAGATGACCTGTGAACTCCCTTCCAACTCTGAGATTCTGTGCTTCTGTGATTTTAATTCTCATTTGGTTTGTGACAAAGATAGGCTGATATTTGGGCACTGGATGGTTCAGAGGACCAAGGGATTGTTGTTTTCTCAGATGGTAACACAGAGAGGAGGCCCCCAAACCCAGCCCCGGGAAGGAGCCATGGTTAGTCGACCAATGATGGATGATGGCAAAGGATGAGAGTAGGCACTGGACCAAAGGGCCTTGGTGTCGACTGCAGCCCACACCTACCTGTGCCCTTGATAATAAGCAGAGCTAAGGTGGTGTCATGTCCTCAGGAAGTCTAAGCAGCTCTTAGTGAACCATGGCAGAGTAGCTTCCTCTTCCACACAGAACAGCCTAATGCTGCCTTCCTGGACCCCACCTGTCTGGGATCTCTGTAGTAAAGGAAGGCTAAGGTGGTGTTTTCTCAGATCAGAAAGGTCCTGCTTTGACCTAAAGCAATGGGGGACCTCCAAGCCCATTATCTCAAATGAGATACTATCTGTAAAGTACTTAGCACAGTGCCTGGTACATAATAGGCACTTAATATATGTTTGTTCCTTCACCACCACCACCCTTAAAGGAGGGACAGCTCAGGCACCCACCCTGACCACCTGAGTGGATCAAGGAAACCAAAGGGGTGAATGAGACCTTCAAGCCTTTTGCTAAGCAAGTGAATATTCCAGCAAAGTCCTGCTGAATGCCATAGCCAGAACAAAAGCATGAAAAATGAAAGCGTGACTGCTTTATTTTCTCAGATCCTTCATGGTTAGTCCATTAACAAACACTTTTCTGTCCTATTTTCACAGACCCAGGATCACAGCCTGTGAACAGATCTACTGAGCAGGAGGTTAACTAGAAGAGGAAGGGTCAGGTAAGAGCAGTCCATCAAAACAGGCACCACTGTGCAACACTTCCCCTCCTGCCCTCTGAACAGAGCTTAGAAGACAACCAATGTGACCAAAGACTCATGAGAGCAGGAGGGGCTGTCTAAAGACTGTAGCTGGGGAATTGGGGGTTGGGGGAAGGAGGATAGAGGCATTTCTGAGAATGGGTACGGGGACTTGTTTTGAGACCACTGTTACTCAGAGCACTTTCAAACATTCCCAGACAAGGGGGTAGTAGTCTATGATCTAGGAGTCACAGAGCATTCAATATGAGGCTGAAGGTGGTCCAGGAGACCACCCAGTCTAACCTCATGCTATAGATGAGGAAAACTGGTGCAATGCAGAGAGGCCAAGGTCACGAGGCAAGTTAGTGTCAATGTTCAGGTCTCCTGATTCCCAGAGAAAGAACAAGGCTCTTTTTGCAGGAGAATTTAGGTACCTAAGACTTGCAGTATTTCAATGAGCCAGTGTCTAAGTTTAACTTCAGACTTCAGGATTTCTCAAGTCCTCCTCTCATGCCTAGAATGAACTCACTCATTTCTACTCAGGATCCTTCTTCCTTCAAGAGGTGTCACCTCTTCCTAGAAACTTTCCCTGATTACCCCCACCCCAATTATTAGTGTTTTCTTTGGACTAAGAGGACCTAAATCCTGCTACTTACCATCCACGAGACCTTGGACAAGTCTCTTAACCACACTATTTTTTTCATCAGTAAAATGAAACAATTGACTCAGTAGCTTCTAAAGTTCTCTCTAGTTTTAGATCTGTGATCTCTACATAAATTACTCTATATTTACTTATCTGTATCCATGAAAGCCAGCGTAGAACTATGGAAAGGGCACTGGCTTTGGAATCAAAGGACCTGGATTCAAATCCTGTCTCTTGTCACTTTACTTTTGTGACCTCAGACAAGTCACTTCTGTAAACCTAAGTTTAGAGGTTATCGGGTCCCCTCTCATTTTTTGTATTAGAGGAGGGAAAGGGAAGAGAAATCTTTACAGATTTTCTTAATCTGTAAAACGAGGACTTTGGACTCCATAACCTCTGGGGCTCCCATCAGTCCTAAATCTTTGATCTCATGTTGTATCCTCCCCTTCCATGGGGTTACTACTTCAGTTTTGTCATTTTGTCCTCTATGATTTCATAGGTCTAGGACGTAAGATTCTAATTCTGAAGTTGAAAAGTTCTTTGATTCTATGGGAGCAATTATGGAATTTCTGCTGTGACTCTCAAGCAATCATAAAAGTTACGCAAGAAGTTTGTAACCAACTTTGAATTGCATCATTTTCACTAACTCTGAGATCAGAATATGGCATCCTTCACTGAATGGAAATTTCTTAAGCAGGCTCCATTCCTCTCCCCCATTTCTCCACCCCTCCCCTTTCTGTGCTACTACCACCTAGGTGTTTAAAGTGGTGATCATTTCTGGATGAGGTCTTACTGGAGAGGGCAGAGAGTGTCTTTTTAATGGGGGAAAACTGAAAGGTGGGGCACAGACACATGGCTAACCCCTTGCCTTCATTTGATTGTAATAAGTGAATTTTCTGTCATAAATGTAGTATAATCACATTCAGTCCTATAACCTCATTTCCAGTCATCTTTATTCATTGTCGTTCTTATTCCAAGAATTCCTTGGCATGTTTGAGGAGCTACTGAAGTGTTTAATAGCTGTTCAAAGTAACAACATGCACTGTTTAAAGCTAAACTGAGGGGAAAATAGATTTAACCAGTTGGGTCATTATCTTTATAAGAAATGTGTTTGCTTGGGACAGGGCACGAAACAAATTCATCATATGGAAACAACCAATGTTCAGCACATTAATGTCCAAAAGGCATCATGGAGAAAGAACCTTAGATTGAGGAGTCAGGTAGCCAGACTTCTCATCCTTAGTTCTGTGGATCATTTGTTGGATAAACTTGAGAAAGTTCCTCTCTGGTCCTCAGTTTCTTCATCCGCCAAAAATGGATGGTAAACACTGCCCTGGCTCCCCCAGAGAGATGGTTTGATAATCTAATAATATGATTGTAGAAGTCCTTTTGTGAACCAGAATGTACTCTATAAAGTGTAAGATTTGATTCGATTTAGCAAACACTCAATAGTCATCTCCTGCTTGCAAGGTTAATGGGGCAGTTTACCCTAGTGCAATGGATAGAGTGCCTGAAGTCACAAAGACTTGGGTTCAAATTTTACCTCTTGCACTTATTAGCCACAGAAATAAGACTGTCTACTAACTTATAGATGAGATGCAAGGTACCACTGCTGCCTTGTGTGCCTGGCATTGTGTTAGTCAATGGGGTTACAAAAACAGAAATGAAATAGTTCTGCACTCAAGAAATTGACATTATCCTGGAGGTGATACATCTCATACGTAAATATATAAATACAAGGTCATTTGTAAAAGAAGAGAAGAGATCATTAAAAACTGGAATGATCAGGGAAGATTTCATTGATGGAGAAATGAAACTTGATATAAGCCTCAAAAAGAGACAAGGCTTTTAAAAGGCCAAAATAAGTGGGGGAAGTGCATTCTAGGCATGAGACATGGCTTGTGCAAATGTTTGCAGGCTGGAGATGTGATATTGTTTCATTCTGAGTTTGGCTGGAACTTAAAGGGGCCAAAAGAGGAATAATGTGAAATGAGGCTGAAAAGGCGAGGTAGAGACAGATTTTTGAGGGCTTTACATGTCAGGCTGATAAATTTGTATTTTATCTTAGTGGTAATAATGAGCCAGTAGAGATTTTGGAGCAGGAGAGGGACCCAATCAGGCCTGTGCATTAGGAAGATTGTTTTGACAGTTTGGGGGAGAGTGGCTTAGAAAGGAAAGAAAGGAATCAGGGAAAACATTTTTCATGGTATTAGAATACTGTGGGCCATAGGTGATGAGGGTCTGAACTACAGTAGACCATGTGAGTAGAGAGAAGGGTTCAGAGTATGAAATCTTTGGAGAAAATATCAACAAGATTTGGCAGCTGACTGAAATATTAGGGGTGAGGGTAAGGAAAAGGTCAAGATTTGCTCCAAGGTTGTAAGTAGGAGGAATCCAGAGACTGAATCTCTTCTTCCTCTCCCCTCATTCTGAGATAACTTCATTTTAAACAAATTACTTAGGCACAGTCTCTCACACAATGACATTAATTCGAAGAGGTATGAACCTTGTTCACAATTCAGTTCTGACAATTCAGTTCAATCAAAAAATGTACTTACCTAGTCAAGGTACCATAGCCAAATGGGTTAGTTCCAAACCTACCCTATAAATTATGAGTCCACAGGAAAGAAGTCAGTAAACTTTATGTCAGTAGACATAAAGAGACTAAGGATGGAAGAGTGGGAGCGACTAAGGGGTAAGCTTCTGGAGGAGATAAGAGGGATAGGATCAAGGGTACAAATAGGGGAGTTGGCCTTGACAAGGTCATCATTCTCAAAGATTTGATAAAAGGATGAGGGCAGGTGAAGTGTAGGGAGTGAAGGGGGCTGAGGCATGGGGTAGGAGAGATGAGAGAGTTGACTCCAAGGCCCCGTACTGGGCTCTCTTCTTTTCTCTTGATTCTCTCTCACTAGTTGACAGTGGGATTATCATCTTTCTGTAGAGGTGATTCCCAAATCTACATATCCAGCCCTAGTCTCCCTCCTGAGCGCCATTCTCCCATCACCAGCTGCCTACTGGGCATTTCAAATTGAATGTCCCAGAGACATCCTAAACTTAACTGATATAAAACAAAATTCATTATCTTTCCCCCAAAACCCATCCCTTTTCTGGACTTCCTTACTTCTGTCAAGAGCACCACCATCCTAATAATCTCCCAGGTTCTCAACCTTAACATTATCCTTGATTCCTTACTATTCCTTTTCCTATATATTTGGAGTTATCAATACAGAGGAAATAACACTGGGTCTGACAGTGCCAAGGACATGGATTCAAGACCTGGCCCTGCTACATACTCTCTGTTTGACTCTGGGCAAGTCATTTAACTTCTCTAGGCCTTGGTTTCCTCATGTGTAAAATGAGGATGTTGGACCAAGTGACCTGTAAGGTTCCTTCCATACCTGTGATCCATTCAGTTCCCACATTTTCTTGTTTCTACTTCCACAACAACTTCACATCTGACTCCTTCTTTCTACTCATGTGGCCTTCATCCTAGCTTAGGCCCCCATCACTCATCTGGTCTATTGCAATAGCTTTCTTATTATGGATATACCACATCAGGTATATCCATTCTCCCATCCATCCTCCACAGAGCTGCCAAAGAGATTTTCCCAGAACACAAGTCTGACCATGTCTCTTCCCTATTCAATAAACTCTAATGCTTCCCCATTGCCTCTAAGATGAAATGAAATCTGTCATATAAAACCCTTCACAACCTGCCCTAACCAACTTTTCCAGCTTTACCACCTATTAATAACTTTTGTACACTCCACGGTCCAGCCAAACTGACCTTTCTGTTCTTCACACATGGCACTCCATCTCTCATTTTCATACTTTTATGCTTGGAATGAATTCCCTCCTCCTCTTAAAATTCCTTATTTCCTTATTGACTCTTCCTTCTGGTCTCTACTTCAGCACTTCTTCATGAAGATTTTCCTCATCTTCCCAATTCTTAGTGCCCTTCCTTCCCAAATTACCTTGAATTTATTTTGTATCTCTACCATATGTGCTTATGTATGCACATACTCTCTCCCCTGGTAGATTGTAAGTAGGGCAAATACTATTTCATTTTTATCATTGTATGTATCCCTAGAACCTAGCACTTTGATATATTATAGGTAACTTAGTAAATGTTTGTTGATTTATTGATTGATGGTCTCAATTTTCTCAGTGAAGTAGGAAGCAGAATGGGTCATCTGCTAAAAGCGAAAAGGAAACCAATGTTTATTAAACACCTGGTATCTGCCAGGCACTGTGCTAAGCACTTAACAAATATCTCATTTGATCCTCACACCAACCCTGAAAGGGAGGTGCTATTATAATCACCATTTTACAATTAAAGAAACTGAGGCGAACAGGTTAAGTGATTTGCCCAAGGTCACACAGCTAGGAAGTATCTGAAGCCAGATTTGAATTCAATTCTTCCTGCCTCTACTGAAAGATAAGGGGATGAAGAAGGTTTAAGTTATTGGGGAGAAAGTAGAAGGTTTGGAACAGCCTTTTTTGGATATACAATAGAATCAATAAGAAAAGAAGGAAAGAATTTATACCAAAAAGTGAGGCATAGTTGAGATTAGATGATATGAACTTGTATTGGACCTAGGTATCATAATTTGGTATGATAGCATAGCATTTAGTAGCATGGGACTGAAAGAAGTCAAATAGGGGTTGGGAGTATTGACCCAGGGTAGAGGATTGATGAGGTGTGAATAATGATATGGCCAGGGGCAAGGCATTCAGGGGTGGAAGACAACACATTAGTTGAACTGGTCCCCTACAAGGTCAAGACTGTAAAGAGAAAAAAGTGAGGCTAGACATGAGTTAAAAATTAGGAAAACAGAAAGAGATTGATAGACTGAAGATCACAGTGGTATGAAAAATAAGAGATAGAGTAAGACAAAGTAAGAGATGGAAAGATAAGAGATATTGATTTGGAGTTTAAGATTATTAAATTAGCTTAGTTATAGGGGATAGTAAAGACCTAAGCCATCCCTGTGAGTGACTAAAGTGGAATAAACAGAGCTGAGGAGGCTGAATAAGTGGGAGATTCAGGGTATTTGAGGAGATGTGTATATTGAAGCAACCATGTCTAAGAGTGAAGGTAGTGAAAAACAGTAAGATTGCAATCCAGGCACAGAATTCTTTGAGAAGGGAGGGGAGAATGACCTGAAGGCCTGTATCTCATGGTAACAATGACATGGATGAGATGATATAGACAGAGAGTAAATTTTGAAGGAGGAGTTGCAAAGTGATGGAAGCAAAAGGGGTCTAAATATAGCAATGGGCACCAAGGAGAAAGCTGCCTCCTTCCCCTAGCCCAGTGTGTTCAGGAAGGTGAAAGAAGGAGCAGCCTACACTGGAGAGGATAGCAAGGGATATTATGTCTTCTGGAGACAGCCAGATATCTGTGAGCTCCAAAAGATAGAAAGAATGAAGAGAAAAAAAGAATAAAAAGGTGAAGAGGTCTAGGAAGAAGAGAAGTTGTTAACAATAGAATAGTAGCTCCACAGTATACATTAGACCAGACAGGCAGAGACTAAAATGTTTTGCAAATTGCAAATTGCAAATACCTTTGTGAACTCAAAGTCATCCATAAACTGTAAGTTTATTTGTAAATATTAAAGTACATTTAAAATTTGTGGTATATAAAGGGGAGATGACATTATCACACATCTTGTTTTCATCTTTTTCAGTGGAGTTCAGATAGAAATGGCCCTGAGACAAATCATTATCTTTACTACTCTTTAGTATTTATTTAATTATATTTAATATTTAATTAAAATATATTTAATATTTAACATCTACCACTTTAATATTTTATGTTCTGTGGACTATTGCACGGGTGGATAAAATAATTGCTTTTATAATTCAATTGAAAAGTATTGGGATGTAAATTGATCTTGGGTAAGTTCACTGAAAGCATCCTCTGGACAACATCAGTAGCGGACAAGATAATGTATCTCATCTTGTTCTCATGTGACTAATTTCATCTGCTAATACTCTATATTTGGAAAGGTGTTTTTTGTTCCACATAGCTTTGAAACTATGAGTATTTGGTATGGCAATGTCCAAAAGTATTGTCTTTAAAGTTTTATGGATCAATGGTATATCCAAGTGATTGTGGGCAACAGCCCTGTCCATAATAATGGTCTAGTTCCAATACAGTTTATTAGTTGAATTCTCCAGTATATTTTGAGGTCCATACTTATAGGAAGGGGATTTGTCACCTGTTAGTTATTGAAAAATAGTGAGCTTCTGATCTGTAATTCTAGCTACCATGTGGTATCTTACTAGGTATTCAGTAGGCAAGTGCTAGATTTTTTGTGGTCTACAATGATATGCTGCACAGTTTCTGTCATCTCCTTACATAAATTTACCTTGACCAATAAATCAAGACTCTTTAAGGATAACCCTTCTGTAGTTTATGGTGACAATGATCCTTAATACCCTCTTAGATCCCACCATTTCTATAAATAAATCCATGTGACCTAGGCATTTTTTTTACTCTTTTTTGTTGACATATTGTTGGATTAATTCATGTGGATGTTGCCTACAAAGAGCCTTTTGATTCCACTCTTGGATCTTAGCCATTTCATAAGCTCCATCCAGAGGTAAACCACTTTCAGTTATGGTCTACATATCTAACAGTGTGTACTTATTGTAAATTATTCTGATGACAGAGAAGTGATTTCTGCTTGTTCTAAAAATACTTCTGTTTTCAACCTGTTACTTTTTAACTGACTTAGTGTGTGATGGACCATGTGTTTTATAGCATTGAGTGAACTTTTTTTTAGGATATCTTCCATCTCTTATGGTCAAGCTTGTATTTCCAAAAGTGTGTATTAATACTGGTATCGCATAGGTGGTATTGCATAGGTGTTCGTTGCTTCAAACATGGGGTTTTTTTTCCCCATTGACCTTTGAATTCAGGATGTTGTTTAGCCTCTTGATATACACAGCCACAGATTTCTCATTGATTGGTTTATGCTTGATTTGTCTTACCTGAAGGTACTCAAGGTATTTGTAAGTAATGCATCTATTGGTTCAAAGTGACCCCTGAATTAAAGCTCAGATTCTTAGTATTTATCTTTCCTGGGTGTACATTAAAATTTTTATAATTAATGAGTCCAAGTGACACTTTGATGTCACTGCAGAAAGATTCCATAAGATGGAGTTTTAAAATCTGTTTTTCAGTGGAGCCATATAACCTGATGTCATCCACGTACAGAAAGTGATTGATGTTGTGGCATGACTCCCTCTTTAACTTGGAAACTAAATTCAGATCCATTTAGGAGAGATGGAAGTGGGTTTAAGGCTAGGTAGAACCATAAGGGCATGAAATTGTCTCCCTGAAAAATATCCCATTTTATGTCAGTTGTTCTTGGCATTATTGTTTTGGTAGCATGTTGTAAATAGAGAATGGTTTCCTATATGGACGTCAAATGCTCTAGCATTCTCACAGGGCCTGGATATATTTGATATATTTGCAGTACATGAATAAGCTGTGAGTGTGGAACTAATCTAAAGGCTTTGCAGTGATTAGTAAGGTAATATAAATAGTGTTTGCCCTTTGTACCCCTGGGACTTTAGGGCACACTCTTTTTTGCTCTTTAAGCAATATATTTTATTTTGTTCATAGAGATTTTTAAACATTACATGCTATGAATGCTTTCTATTCCTGCATACATACAAAGTACATAAATACATAATTTGCCTGTATTTGGAGATGTCACTGGTATTCTCATATTTTAGAAATAGATTATGATGCTTTCTCTTAAGAAAGGTGGAATCTGGCCTGTATTTGAGAGGAGGTTTCTAAAGTATGTTGCTGGTTGGGGCAGCTAGCTGATGTAATGGGTAGAGCACGGGCCCTGGCGTCAGGAGAACCTGAGTTCACATACAGCCTCAGACATTTGCTAGCTATGTATGACCCTAGGCAAGTCACTGCACCGCCACTGCTTCCTAAAAAATTAATTAATTTCAAACGTACATTGTGATTAGTGATTAATGTACCACTGTGAAGCGTTTGAAGCAATACTTATGGATTTTGACCAATCCCTCCACTGTCCAGTTTTACAGAAAGGCTAGAGTTTTAGTAACAGTCACCTTCTTTGATATAATTGTCCTGTATTCATTATGTGGACAGTACTAAAGCTTTGTGTTTCACAGTTGAACCAACTTGTGTTTTTGTTGTGTTAGATTTCTTGTGGCCCTATGGGTGGCCTGAAATTCTCTGCATCTTTTTTTTTTTTATAGAAGGAAAAGGAGAATCTGAATTTGGCAGATATTCTTAAGGGGGGGAATGGGTATATTCTTTTCTCTTCTTTGATTTCTTTGCATCTCAAGTCACCCTAGTATAAAGCATTTTTAATTAAAATTGAATTGCATATTTTTGTTTATATTTCTTTGACTCTATGTATCACCTTTAAATTTTGACTTTTACTTTCAGTTGTTGATTAAGGGAATCTAGAATTTTTAACATACTTTTGTTTTCTGACTTTCTTTTTATGTGTCACTTTTTACTGCCTTTAATTGGGTGATATGCAGTTCATATTTGTTATGATACCTACTGGCTAAGTATTGAGAATATATTATTGTTGTTATTTCATTCTTCTCATCCTTTTCTATGGTATTAAGCCAGAAATAATCTTGGGACAAGTCACTATAAGTCATTGTTCTTCTTTTAAATTAATTTTTTTGGATACATTTTAAGTTCCAAATTGTCTCCCTCCCTCACCACCCTGCAGTAGAGGACACAATTTGATGCAGATATAGATATATAGCTATATAAATGTGAAATCATACTATACATACTTCTGTTTATCAGTTCTTATTCTGGAGGTGGATAGCATCTTCCTTCATAGGTCCTTTGTAGTTGATTTGAATATTTATAATACTCAGAATAGCTTAGTTGTTCACAGTTATTCTTCAAACAATATTGCTGTTACTATATACAGCATTCTCTTGGTTCTACTCAGTTAATTCTTTGTTATTTCATGCAAGTCTTTCCATGTTTTTCTAAAATCAACCTGCTCATGGTTTCTTATAGCACAGTAGTATTCCATCACAATCATATACTGTAACTTGTTCAGCCATTACCCAATTGATGGGCTTGCCCTCAATTTCTGGTTCATTGCTATCACAAAAAGAGCTACTATAAATACTTTAGAATGTATAAGTTCTTTTCCTTTTTCCATGATTACCTTGAGAAACAGACTTAATAGGAATATTGCTGGGTCAAAGGGTATACACAGTTTTATAATTCTTTGGCCATAATTCCAGATTGCTTTCCAAAATGGTTGGATCAGTTCACAGTTGCACTAATAGTGTATTAGTGTCCCAATTTTTCCACATCCCCATCCAACATTTGTCCTTTTCCCCTTCTATCATTTTAACCAATCTGATAGGTATGAGATGATATCTTAAAACTTTTTTAATTTGCACTTTTCTAATCAATAATGATTTTGAGCATTTTTATATGAGACTTAATATAGCTTTGATTTCTTCATCTAAAACTGCATGCTCGTATCCTTTGACCATTTATCAATTGAGGGATGACTCATATTCTCATAAATTTGATAAGGTTCTCTATCTCTATTTGAGATGAGACCTTTATCCAAGAAATTGTCTATAAAATTTTTCCCAATTTTCTGCTTTCCTTATAATCTTGACCACACTGGTTTTATTTATACAAAAGCTTTTAAGTTTAATGTCATCAAAATTATCCATTTTATATCTCACAATGCTCTCTGTCTCTTGTTTATTCATAAATTCTTCTGTCCACAAGTCTGATAAGTAATATGTTCCATGTTCTGTTAATTTACTTATGATATTTCCCTTTACATTTAGGTCATGTATCTATTTTGACCTTGCTATTATGCTTTTATATTTAATAATCACAAACTATTGCTCTGGTGGATTTTTTAACTGCTTTTTGTAGTTGAATGTAAGTATCAGGTCCGCTTCCAGGAGCCAAGATGGCAAAATAAAAAGTAAGTCGCTCTTACCCTCCCTTATCAACCTCTGAAAGCCCAGAAAATATCACCCCAGGAAAAACCCTAGAACAGCTGAACCAGAAGAAAGATGGAGTGCAGCAACCCAGTAGCTCAGGTAGCTTGAGAGATTAAGGGGAAAGGCTGCTCTTGCACTGGAGGAAGGGGAGCAGTACAGAATGGGAGGCATCCCAGCGAGCTAGCAGAAAGCTTCACCTCAGCATACCAGGAGGAGATCCTGAACCCCAGGTGGTGGAGCAGGCTAATCCCAACACCTGGACCCCCCAACTGCCTCAGTGAGGGTGGGGGAAGTGGTGGAAACCAGCTTGGAAAACTATCAGGTGTCCTGGCATTCTACAGCAACCGGCTCTCCCAGTGCCTCAGCAAAACTAAGGGAAGCAGCACAGATAAACATCCTGCAGCATCCATCTGAAAGGAGCTGAAGAAAACAAAAGGAAGAAAAGGCCCAGGTGATCAGGAAATCTCCAGGGGCCACACTATCTAATCCTACCCCTAGAGTTCCATTGTTGCTGATTCCAGCCCAACATCAAGTAAGCTGCCAGAGCCCTACAGCCTCCAACTGCCAACATCAAAGGCCCCAGCACACAAAGCCAGTGACCAGGCCCTGGGCTCCCAACACAAGAAGCTTGGGTCAGTGCCCTCTGCTCCCCAGCAGGAGAGCTCAATCTCTTTAAAGGCCAGGAAATAAGCAAACACCATGAGCAAAAAAAAAAAATGTGCCATAGATTCATATTATGAGAACAGTGAAGATCAAGGCAGAAATCCTGAAGAGGACAACAGTGTCAACAAACCCACATTTGGAACCTTAAAAGGGAATATGAACTCGTCTGAAGCCCAAAAAGCCTTCTTAGAAGAGCTCAAGAAGGATCTTAAAAGTCAAATGAGAAAGATAGAAGAAAAAATGGGAAAAGAAATGAGAAGTATGCAAGAGAGAGTCAATAGTTTGGAAAAGGAAAGACAAAAATTAACTGTAGAAAACAAGTCCTTAAAAAATACAATTAGAGGGGCAGCTAGGTGGCACAGTGGATAGAGCACTGACCCTGAATTCAGGAGGACCTGAGTTCAAATCTGGCCTCAGACACATAACACTTACTAGCTGTGTGACCCTGGGCAAGTCACTTAACCCCACTGCCTAAACAAACAAACAAACAAAAAACGAAACAAAACAAAAATGCAGTTGGCCAACTGGAAAAAAAAAAAGTACACTGAAGAAAACAAGTCCCTAAAAAATACAATTGGCCAAATGGGGAAGGAAGTACAAAATCTAATAGGAGAAAACAATTTGTTAAAAATTAGAATTTGGCAAATGGAAGCTAATGACTCTATGAGAGAGCAAGAATCAGTCAAACAGAAACAAAAGAATGAAAAAATAGATGAAAATGTAAAATACCTCATTGGTAAAACAACTGACCTGAAAAATTGATCCAGGAGAGACAATTTAAAAATTATTGGTCTACCTGAAAATCACAATGAAAAAAAGAGCCTGGACAATATCTTTCAGGAAATCATAAAGGAAAACTGCCCTGAGGTCCTAGAACCAGAGGGTAAAATAGCCATAGAAAGAATCCACCGATCACCTTCTGAAAGAATGTAAGTATCAGGATATAAGCTCTTCATCTGTAGGCTTACAGAAACACCCTCAGCATCACGTCACAGGACAAGAGAGCTGACACATACTTCATCCTGTTTCCACATGATTCTGATCGTCTCTGCTTGGTATATTTTGACAGCTTTTCATTCCATATAACTTGGAGATTATGAATATTTGTGAATATATGGAGACAGATATTTTAAATGTTGCTCTTGGGGCAGCTAGGTGGCACAGTGGATAGAGCACTGGCCTTGGAGTCAGGAGGACCTGAGTTCAAATTCGGCCTCAGACATGTAACTCTCACTAGCTGTGTGACTCTAAGCAAGTCACTTAACCTCAATTGCCTCACCAAAAAAAAAAAAATTAATTAATAAACAAACAAATAAGTGAATGAATGAATGAATGAATGAATGAATGAATGAATAAATGAATGTTGCTCTTAAGATTTTTGTGGATCAGCATTATGTCCTAGTGATTATTAGCAATATTTCAGGCTGTGATAGTAATTTAGTTTCAATACAGTGTATTGGTTGAGTTCTACAGGATATTTTGAAGGCTATATTTGTAGGATGGGGATTTGTTGCCTGTCTGTCCATAAAAAATAGTGAGCTTCTGATGTATAATTTAAGGCACCAGATCATGTCTTTTCTAGGTATTTCCATAGGTTCTAAGTTTCTACAGCTTATAATAAGGTTACATAGTTTCTACTCTTCCCTCCTATCTATATTGGTTCTATTATTATGATTGTTACTAGAAAAGGAAAAGGGAAGGGAAGACTGATGGTAGTCAAAAAGTAAAGGTAGATGTGAATAGGGGTGAGGCCTACCATGATCTAGCCTCCATTCTCTCTGATGCCTATTGGCTTGAAAGGTTAGGAAATGGTGCCCCCTATGTGTTATATTATGTCATGAATAGGTAGATTAATAAATGGATGGATGGATGGGATGCATGGATAGATTGGATGGATGGACCGATGGATGGAGGGTTGGATAGATGATGGACGGTGCTTCTGTAGTATGAGGGTTCACTGAAGAATGTTCTACAATTCTAACTTCTCTTCCAGTTCTGGCATTCTGTGCTCTAACATCCCTTTTAGCCCTGACATACTGTGTTCTAAGGTTCATTGTAACTTTAACATTCTATATTTTATGTTCTGAGGTCCCTTTCAGGGACCTGTCTGTGTCCTACATGTCCTATAATTTGAATGTTCTTTCAAACTAAAAAAAAAAAACCATTTAAATTATAATCTAAATTGACTCCTGAGTAGGGATTTCAAACCCCAAGGGAGATAACTAAGGTGTTAGTGGAAGATCTCTGTCTCTGCATATCTCACGTTGTTCCATGTAAACAATTATCACTGTCTCTACATGCTAACCTAGCTCAGGGTGGAAATGAGAGCCAAGTATAAGAGAACTACTTTAGGAGTAGAAAGAGACACACAATAAGGGAGTAATCCTGGAAGAGAAGTCTAGAGCCAACTCTAAAAAATAAAAGAATTCTGAATGGGAAGAGAATTTAGAACTGTAAGACATGAAATGTTAAGGTGGAAGGTAGCAACAGAGAAAGTGGAAGTTGATCAGTCTTAAAGAATGGATTGGATTTGGAGGGACAGAAAAGGTGGGAAGCAGGGCATTTGAGGTAGGGAAGCATATGCCAGGAGTTTTCTGATATTACTCAGGTTGGAATCTAGTTTATGGAAAGGAATAATATGAGATAAGGTCAGAAAGACAGGTAGAGTTAGGTTTTAGCTACAATGCCAGGATTAGGAGTTTGGATTTTATCCTAAGGACCAGAGGGGGCTTCTGAACATTTTTGATCAATGAGTAGCTTTAGGAAGATTATTTTGGCAACTCTGTGAAGGATAACTAGGTCACAGGAAAGATTGAAGGCAGGAAAACATATTAGAAGCTTAGGCAAGTGTTGTTGAGAGCCTTAGCTAGGGTGCTGAACATGTGTGAGTAGAGAGAAGGGAATGGATGAGAAAGAACTTATGTGTGACATTGCAACAGTTTACACACACTGAGGATGAAAGAGAAGGAAGAATCAAGGATGACATTCCTCAAAGCCAGATAACTTGGAGGATGCTGATGCTCTCAACAGAAATAGGAAAGTTGAGAAAACTGAATTTAGAGAGCATAATGATGTGTTTTATTTTGGACATGATGAATTCAAAATGCCAATAGTGTATCCAAGTGAAGATATTCAGCAGGCCATTGGAAACTGAGAGGCCAGAGATTGGAGAAATGATTAAGGGTGCAGATAAAGACCTGGGAGTCCTTTCGTCTCATAGAGATTCATGGAGGTCTAAATTGCTAAAATTGAAAGGAGCTTTAGAGATCAGGTCTAACCCAACCTCCTAATTTTCTAGAAAGAAAACTGAGGCCCTGAAAAGTGAAGTAGTGACTTGACTCCAGATCCTAAGTGATAGCTGTGGGACTCAAACCATGGCAACACTGAGTGGTGAAAAGTGGGCCAATTTGGTAGTCAAATGAATTAGGTTCAAAGCTCTGCCACGGGTTACCTTTGTGCCCTTGGGTAAGTGAGTCAACTTCTCTGAGCCTCCATTTCCTCCTCTTTTCTAAAATAGAGAGGTGGAAATAGATAATCTCTCAGACTCCTTCCAGCTGTCAGTCAATGAGCCTATTCTTCTAACTCCATATCCATTTTCAGGGCACTAGGGTGTTTATTCATGGATGGATGGATGAATGGAATCTTTAGCTTATACAAGCCACTCATCTGTCAAACAACTTGGGCTAAAAAAAGAGCTAACCTGGTCATGGAAGGGGAGGGGGAGGGGTCTGGTTTGCAGACAATTTTTGGTTGGTCTGTATTCACATAATTCCTAATGCCTATTGTCCAGAAGTTTTTTTCCTTTAATTTTTTTAAGCCCATGTGTATTTTAAAGGAAATTCAATCTGTATGTTTCTGATTCATGTACACTTTAATCATTACACTGCTATTTTGTAAGAGCCATTTGAAGTCCGGGAAGTCTTTTGATGCTGTTTAAAAGACTTTTAATAAGCATTTTAATCCTTTTTCTCTTAAAAACAGGAAGTAATAGTTTGCCAGCAGTTTGGGGAAAAAAAAAAAACTTCAGCACCAGAAGGTCCAAGTTTGGTTCTAAACCCCAACCCTAGGAGTTCTCAGGAGCTCCTAATCCCAGACAGATGGGAAGTTCTATGCCCAGCTCCAGCTTCAAAACCCCTACTCTTCAGAGAGGAATGGTGCCACCTCATGCTCCGGCCACATGAACACATACATATTTGCTATTTCACTGGCCTAGCTTCACAAGGGAGTGCAAGTGGCCTATCACATGTACAATCGTGTTTTGAGGAGGCTAAAATTCTATTCCCCCCAAAATCTCACCACTACTTATCATAGTCTCTGAAATTTCACCATTGAATATTATGAATCTCTATTCTCTAGGCTTTCGATGTTCTGTTTTGTTTTGTTGTCTTCAGAGAGCATCTTCTATCCCTGTCATTCTGCAAACACAGAAATTGAGGCCTGGAGAAATTAAGTGACCTTCCCCCCTTTGTAGCAAACAGCAAAGCCAGGTCCTCGGAGCTAGAAGAGCCCTAGATTCATAGAACCATGTGGTCACAGGATTTTAAATCTAGAAAGGACTTCTTCCCTCTGTTTCCTTTTTTCTTCCTTCTTCCCTTCCTTCCTTCTTTCCTTTCTCTTTTTCTTTCCTTCCTTCCTTCCTTCCTTCCTTCTTTCTTTCTCTCTTTCTTTCTCTTTTCTCTCTTTTTCTTTTTACCAGACCCAGGATTTCATTGCATTACAAGGCTACTGGTGAGAAATTTTTTCTATCACACAGATCACCTTCCAGTCTTGTCTCATTGCTTAGGGGCACTAAGATGTTAATGGACTTCCCCAGGATCACAGCCAATCTGGTGTCAGAGACTGTACTTAGCCAGCTCTCCCTGACTCTGAGGCTAGCTCTCTATCTCCTATTCTATGATGTCTTTTAGTCCAATCATCTTATTTTACAGAGAAGAAAAAGAAAGACCAGAGAAGAAGAATGACTTACCTGTTAAAGGTCATGTGTCAAGTCAGTGGCAAAGTGAAGGCCACTGAGGGATATTTTTAGGTTTTGGGGGTCACTGCTGCTCCTTGTCCCTAATTTGGAAACTAGAAGAGAAAGAGTTATCTTACTGTCTGTCCCACCTTCCAATCCCCAATGGTCCCAACACTACTGGATCTCTAGAAATGACTTATTGCCCTCTGACAGAATCTTACACGGATGTGGGAATTCAGTACATTTATGTATTTAACCTAAAAAGAGTAAGACCAGAGACAGACAGACTTGGAGAGAAAAGGATCTATTAGGTGAATTATGATGATGATGATGATGATGACGATGATGATGATGATGGCTTACATTTAGATAGCACTTTCAGGTTTACATGGTACTTTCTTCTCAACAATCCTGTGAGGTCAACAATACAAATAATATATTATCCCCATTTTACCATTGAGGAGGATGAGGCTTAGAAATGTTATTTATTCCTAGCCCAAGCTTTTATGTCTTATCAGTAACTTGGATGAAGGCACAGAGGCCACGCTTATGCAGCTTACAGTTAATGTGACTCTGGAAGGAATAACTAACCTTTTGGGTATGGTAGAAAATGTTGTTACCATTTACAAAACACTTTACTCTTTAAAGAGGTCTTTACAGTTTACAAAGCACTTTCATGTCTGCTATCTACACCAGTCCCAAGAGAGAAGCAGACAAGGGATTGTTATTCCCATTTGACTGATGAGGAAAATGAGGCCCAGGAAGGGGGAGAAGCTCACATAGACTGGCATTGTCGGGACCAGAATACAGGAAATAGGAACACCTGACTCTGTGAGCAGGACTCTGTCCTTGATGCCAGATAAATTTTCTCCCTATTTTTCTCTTCAACATGGGGGCAACCTCTTTCCTGTTGAAAAGGGATGTGTCAGCCTGTATTTTCTTCTGTTTTTCATCAGTGACCTTTCTGTTTGCCTGGCCGGGGTAAGGATCCCATTCACAAGGGAGGGGAGAAGGGTCACATTTGCCAATGGCAGCTATGGGGCGGGAGAGGACTTTGGTCCTGGCCTTGGCTCCTGCACCCTCACCTTCTTTCATTCAAAACTACTATCGTTGGATTGTGTCAACATCTGGCTGACCTGACTTTAGCTGATTTTTTTTAACCTGATGAGCTTAACTTTCTAGTAGCAAATGATTAAAAACCTCTTTTAACTTACTCAAACCTTTGCTTCATCAACATCACTGGTGAAACAATTCAGTTTAGTCTGTGTCCTGAGCACCCCCTGGGGGTCCTGCCCACATTGTGGGAAAAGAGGAAGAGAGGCCTGGGAAGAGGAAGGCCCTACCATCAAGAGCTCCCAGACTGTACAGAAAGGTCAGACATGGAAATAAATAGGCAAGAGATACCAAACCAATACAGAGGTTAATACAGAGCAAAATTTAGCATAAGGGTCAGCTAGGTGGCACAGTGTATCGATAGAGCACCAGGCCTGGAATCAGGAAGACTCACCTTTCTGAGTTCAAATGCAGCTTCAGACACTTACTAGGTGTATGACCCTAAACAAGTCACTTAACCCTGTTGGCCTCCATTTCCTCATCTGTAAAATGAGCTGGAGAAAGAAATGGCAAATCACTCCAATATCTTTGCCAAGAAAACTCCCAGTGAGGAACTTCCAGGAGCCAAGATGACAGAGTAAGCAGTAAATTGCCTTAATTCTCCCATATTTGCCTCTAAACAACCATAAAATAGCTCCATGAAACAAATCCTGGAACTGCAGAACTAGCCAAAACATGTTGTGAAACAATCTTCTAGCCCAAGAAATGTGGAAGATTGCCAAGAAAGGTCTGTCTCACTCAAGCAAAAGGGGAGCGCAATCCAGGACAGGAAGCATCCCAGCAAGCCAGCAGCGAGTGCCACCTCAGCAAACCAGTGGGAGATCCTGAGCCCCAACGTGGTGGAGCAGGCAAACTCCAACACCAGGACCCCCCACGTGCCTCAGCAGAGCCAGCCGTATACTCTGGCTCCAAGAACCTCCACGTGCTTCAGCATAGCCATGGGCAAACAGGCAACCTCCAGTGGCCACACAGCCACGTGCTTCGGTGTAGCCCTGGGGAGACACAGAAACACCCCATCGGTGGCAGCACATGCCAGACACCAATACTAGGACCCTGACTCAGCACCAGGTAAGCTGCCAGACACCCATGGCCTCCAACAGGGAGGGCAGATTGGGAGAGGTGATAGTCAGAAGCAAAACACTGGTGAGAAGGGAAAGGCTGAAAGGAAAGAGAGGACAAATGAGGGGGAAATAGGGTGGAAGAAAATACACAGATAGTAATCATAACTGGGAATGTGAATGGGATGAACTCTCCCATAAAAAGGAAACGAATAGCAGAGTGGGTCAAAAACTAGAATCCTATAATATGTTGTTTATAAGAAACACACTTGAGGCAGAGAGATACACACAGAGTAAAGGTAAGGTGCTGGAGCAGAATCTGTTATGCTTCAGCTGAGGTAAAAAAAAAAGCGGGGGTAGCAATCCCAATCTCAGACAAAGCAAAAGCAAAAATAGACCTAATTAAAACAGATAAGGAAGGAAGCTACATCTTGCTAAAAGGTACCATAGACAACGGAGTAATATCAATACTAAACATATATGCAACAGGTGGTATAGCATCCAAATTCTTAAGGAAGTGAAGTGAGTTAAACAAGAGCATTATGAAATATAAAATAAATAATTTTGATTATATTAAATTGAAAAGCTTTTGCACAAACAAAATCAGTGCATCCAAGATTAGAAACAGAAAGCTGGGGAATAATCTGTACAGCCAGTGTCTCTGATATATAGAGAACTGAGTCAAATTTGTAAGAATACAAGCTATTCCCCAATTGATAAATGGTCAAAGAATATGAACAGGCAGTTTTCAGAGGAAGAAATCAAAGCTATCTACAAGCACATGAAGAAGTGCTCTAAATCACTTTTGATTAGAGAAATGCAAATTACAACACCTCTGAGGTACCACCTCACATCTATCAGATTGGCCAATAGGACAGAAAAGGAAAATCATAAATATTGGAGATGATGTGGGGAAAATTGGGACATTAATGCACTGTTGGTGGAGTTGTGAACTGATCCAACTATTCTGGAGAGTAATTTGGAAATATACCCAAAAGGCTATAAAACTGTGCATACCCTTTGATCCAGCAATACCACTACTAAGTCTACATCCCAAAGAGAGCATAGAAAAGGAAAAAGTACCTACCTGCACAAAATATTTATAGCAGCCCTTTTCATGGTGGCAAAATATTGGAAATTGAAGGGATACCCATCGATTGGGGAATGACTGAACAAGCTGTGGTATATGAATGTAATGGAATACTATTGTGCAATAAGATGATGAACAGGTGGATTTTAGAAAAACCTGGAAAGACTTGTATGAACTGATGGAAAGTGAAATGAGCAGAACCATGAAAACACTGTACGTAGTATCAGCAACATTGTGTGATGATCAGCTATGGATAACTCAGCTCTTCTCAGCAAGACAAGCACAAAAGACTCATGAAGGAAAATGCTACCCACATCCAAATAAAGAACTAATGGATTCTGAATGCAGATCAAAACATACTTTTTTCACTTACTTTATTCTTTTTTGTGTTTTTTCTTCTTTTGATCTGTTTCTTCTTTCACAACTAATATGGAAATATGTTCTACATGATAGCACGTGTGTAACTATCAAATTGCCTACCATTTTCAGAAGTGGGAGAGAGAGGGAAAAAAATTTGGAACTCAAAATCTTGTAAAACTGAATGCTAAAAATTGTCTTGACATGTAATTGGGGGGAAAAATAAAATACCATTTAGAAAAAAACAAAAAGAAAACCTCCAGTGGAGTAACAAAGAGTTAGACACAACTGAAACAACTGAACAACAAATTTAGTATGACCATATCACAAGCCTCCACTATGACACCAATAAAATCACCAGTCCTATAAAAACAAAACAAAACGAAATCCTTAAAATATTGTCAATCGGGGGGGAAGGAGAGAACTTAGGCAATGTAAAAATAAAAGACGTCAATAAATAATGATACCCTCCCTCTAAGATAACTTCAATGCATTTGTAGATTTTTCTCATTAAAAATCATATAGCCATGTAAGAAGGCATGTGGGTTGGTAGTTACTACTATTCTCCTGGTAGCTGATTTTGTTTTTTGGTTTGGTTTGGTTTGTAATGATGAAGGTTAAATATTTTTTTTTCCTCATGCCTTTGGCATTCTCCCCTCTTTCATTTATCAGAAGAATCATTCCCTCAGTACCCTCAAAACTACGCCATCTCCAGCACAGCCTTCCTCTGCATACAGTTGGTCTGTCTCTGCTTTTATTCCATACTTGTTTTCCTTGGTATCATTTTCACTTCCTCAGGCAACCCAACATCATTTTACATAATTTACTCTTTCCTCTGCCAGTCACCGTATCCTCAGGCAGAGCTCACACTGGCAAAGGTTCTCCTCCCAGTCTTGATGAAACAGTCAATCCATAAAGCTTTGTTAAGCTCTGCCTGTGTTCATGGCAGTATGCAAAATGCTGAGATTACAAAGACAAAAAGGAAATTGTCCCTGGGCTTGAGGAGTTTATGTTTAGTTGCTGAAGAAAATCTTGCTTCAGAGATGAGGTTTCCCTAGCTCACATAAGCTGAGACCTCTCTTTTCTACATCATCAAACATATTGATCAGTGTTCCTCCCCAAGCTCTCCCATCAATTCCTAACACTTCTCTAAGGACCACATGGTAAAGCTCCTTAGATGTCCAACAGTAGCCCTTCCTGTTCTCTTTTGGTATATTCTCTTTTTGAAACACTCCCAAATAGACAAATCTTTCCCAAAGACTCAAACTACCTTCTCTGTATCATGTTCTCAAAGATGGAAAGAACCTTAGTGAGGATCTAACCTAATGACCTCTGCTGGACAAAAATTCCCTCTATATCATTTTTGAACAATATTCTACTTCTGCTTGAATCCCTCCTGTGATGGGGAGTTCATCACCTCTCTTTCAGAATGGTATAACATGTAGAGCATTGGATTTAGGACCTGGGTTCAGATACTACCTCTGCCACTTATGACCTCTATGACCACAATTGTGCCCAAGTCATTTATACTCTCTGAGCATCAGTTTTCTCAAATCTGCTATGATGGTGCTGGATTATGTGACCTCTGACTTTCCTTCCATATCTAAATCTCCAATGCCATAATCCTAGGGCATTTCTTTCAAATGTTGAAGAGCCACAACTGTTCATTCTGTAACTGACCTAAATTCTGGCTCCTTATCTCCTAGTTTGGCCTCCTGGAGAAACAAAGAGTAAGTCTAGATAGAATAATCTTATGTTAGAGCAGAAAGGGAGGCCAGAGGGGATCTAGTCCAGCCCTATCATCTTACATTGATGAGGAAGCAAAGGCCCAGAAAAGGAAAGGGACAGGACTGCCCTGAGATCACCTAGCTAGAAAGTATAGATTCCATATATAGTTACTTTTCCATTAGACCATGAGATCCTTGAGAGCAGGCTGTCTTTTACCTTTCTTCACATCCCCAGCACTTAGCACAGTGCCTGGCATATAATTAGAGCTTAATAAATGTTTGTTGACTGACTGACTTTCCTCTACATCACACTGGCCCTACCTTAACAGTCTAGAAGATTCTTTGTTTGGTTGGGTTTTTTTGCCTTTTTAGTGAGGCCATTGGGGTTAAGTGACTTGCCCAGGGTCACACAGCTAGTAAGTGTCATGTGTCTGAGGCCGGATTTGAACTCAGGTCCTCCTGACTCCAAGGCCAGAGCTCTATCCACTGTACCATCTAGCTGCCCCCAGTCTAGAATATTCTTTAAGACAGCTGGTATATTCCTTCTAAGTCTTCCTATATATCCTTAGTTGCTGCAAACTGTCTTCATATAGCACAGTTTTAAATCCCATCAATATCCTCATCACGTTGTATGTGCTTAGCTTCTCAATGTCATTCCTAATAATAACTTACATTTATCTGATGATTAGGAGACAGCTAGGTAGCTCAATGGATAGAGCGCTGGGCATGGAGTCAGGAAGATATGAGTTCAAATCCACCCTCAGACATTTACTAGCTATGTGACCCTGGGCAAGTCATTTAACCCTGCTTGCCTTAATCTACTGGAAAAAGGAAATGGCAAACGATTCTAGTATCTTTGCCTGGAAAACCCTGTAGGCAGTATTGGCGTGCTATGATCCATGGGATCACAAAGAGTGGGACATGACTGAATGACAATATTTGATGGTTAAAATTTACAAATGATGTTAGCAATAATAGCTAGTGTTTGTTGTTTTTGTTCAGTCATTTTAGTCATGCCTCACTCTGTGACCCCATTTGGGGTTTTCTTGGCCATTGTACTAGAGTGGCTTGCCATTTCCTTCTCCAGCTCATTTTACAGATGAGGAAACTGAGACAAACAAGGTGAAGTGACTTGCCCAGGGTGACATAGCTATTAAGTGTCTAAGGCCAAATCGGAACTCAGGTCTTCCTGACTCCAGGCCCAGAGCTCTATCCACTGCAATATACAGCTACTATTTTATCACACTTTAAGGTTTGCAAGTGCTTTACAAATATCTCATTTTATTCTCCCAACAACTCTTGGGAGGCAGGTGCTATCATTACCCTCATTTTACAGGAAGCTGTAGCTATGAGATATTAAGTGACTTAACCTAAGTTTACACAGATAATAAGTGTCTGAGGCCAGATTTGAACTCAGGTCTTCCTGACCACAGGTCCAGCACTCCATCCACTATACCACCTAGCTGCCTCTGTTATTTGAGAAGACATCTCAGAATCAAAGATTTTCAACTGGAAGGGACCTTAAGGGTCATCTAGTTCAGCCCCCTTATTTCACAGATTAGGAAACTGAGGCCCAGAGGAATAAAGTGATTTGCTCTAGGAAACACAGGAAGTAATTGGCAGAGCTGAGATTTGAACACAGATCTTGGAACTCAAAAATCTGTGCCTTTCCATTGTACCATGCTGTCTGGATTTTATCTGATACTCACAAACACCTTGTGAAGTAGGACATGGATTATTACTTACATTTTACTGTAGAATAAGTGACTCCCTTCCAGAGTCATATAGAATTTCCTGTTGATCATCAGGACCTCCACCTTCTTCATCCCTCTGGTTCCTGGATTTCTTCACATGAGCGTACTTTCTTAATATGTGATGTCATTCTGCTCCACCCCTCTTAGGCCAGTACCAGGAAGTAACAGAGCCAGGATTCAAACCCAGATCCCCTTAATTCAGTGTTCTCTCTAATACCATACTGCCTATTAAAATTTGATGTACAAAATGGGATATAACATTGCAGATGGGAAATACAGAGTCACTGGACATTACCCAACAACAACAAAAAAAAGGCAAGTTTCCCAGAGCCAACTCGAAAAATGATGGAACTCTAGCTCTACTGTGAGCAAAGAAGCTTAGGGGGCGGGGAAATTCTCTTGGCAGCCCTGCTGAGGAGGAAGTGGGATGTGATGGAAAAGGCGTTGGCCTTAAAGACAGAAGACTTTGGTTCTAGGCAAGCCTTCTAGCTGTCACATTGCCTCATGCTCAGCTTTACCTTCCCTCCCTGCACTCCCATGTTGCTCAACTTCCCTCTTCTGACATCAGACATTCTCCAGTCTTCCTAATGAGTTAATAAATCTTTACATTTCCCCAACAGCTCATTGTGTTTGTCTGGAAGAAGCCTGGTCCAGAGCCCTCCTAGAAGGGCTGTGGTAGGAATGACTCCCTGAGAACTTAGCCCTTGTGACAGTTTCGTGGGGCCCCAGCTCCAGCCTCAGCCCCTGCCCCAGGCCCATGGGCTAAGGGTTGACTGATCACCAAGAGGCTGTGGAAAAACTGGTAAATGCCCATTTCCAGGAAGATTTCAAAGTATTTTTTTTCTCACAAGAATCAATGTGAATTTCCTTGAATCCTCCTCCATTGACTTAAATACAGGAGTGAGGGCAGGGGTGAGATCCAGGACAAAAGACCCTTCTCCCCATCCTCTCAAGTGTTCCTCACCATCCCCCTACTCCCAGGAATTCAGCAACAAAATGGTCCTGAAGAAGCTGCAAAAAGAGAGCCAGATATCAATTGGAGGTAGGAGGAGACAGAAAGGGCCAATGACCCCCCCCAGCTCCCCCAATTCCTCACCAAACCAAAGCACATAATTAGGACAGCAGCAGCAACAACAGAGGCAGTGATAATTCACATTTTTATAAAACTATGTTTATAAAGTGCTTTCCTCACAATACTGCTGTAAGGAAGACAAAGAAAGAATCATTTTTCAAGTGAAGAAACTAAAGGCCCAGGCTGGTCAAGGTGACTTGTCCAAGGTCACTTAGCTTTTAAATGTCAGAGTAGGAACTTGACCTGTCTCCTGATTCAAGACAAGTACTTTTATCATTCAGCCCTACCGCTTCCCTACTCTGCTGTGAGCTGCAACTTGGCTCATTATCCTAGAGCCAACCCATTCCTCCCACCCTAACCCCTTTCTCACCCACCACAATCAGAATCACAGTTAATAAGATCACAGATCACAGAGCTAGAGCTGGAAAGGACCTTAAAGGCCATCTAGTCTGGCCCTTTTACAGGACAAATGAGGAAACTGAGGCCCGGCAAGTTTAAATAAATTACTCAAAGTCACATGACTAGCAATGTCAGAAGTATTAGAGGTAGGATTTGAACCCAGGTCTCTTGACACTGAATGAGACCTGAATCTAAACAATAATTGACATTTGTATAGTATATCAGAATTTACAATTATGTTTTCCTCACCACAGCCATGTGAGAAAACTCAGCACAAATATTACAATGCCCATTTTTCAGATGAGGAAACTGAGGAACAGAGACATGATAAACACAGCTAGTAAATGTCCCAGCTGGAACTTGAACCCTTTTTTCCTGATTCCTATCCTAGTCTAGTCCTCTATCCATGCCACTGTGCAGTCCACTCTACAGCTAAAGTCTGGAGTATTTGAAATGTAAAAATGACCAGATAGGATTCTGAGAGGCAGCTCCCCAGCCTGAGGATAATTCTGGGATAATAATCTCTGGCTTCATTCAGACTGAAGGGAGGGAGAAGATCCCTTGGCCAAACCAGCATCTAGACCATCATCTCCAATGAACAAATGAATAGGAGGTGCAGATAATTCAGGCTGAACCGTGATTTTTATCTGTGTCACAGAAGTGTGACTCTTTGAATTAGTATTGCCCCGTATGAGTCTCCGTGGTGCACTTACAATGTGTCTCTCACTGGGAGAGATATTGTAGTGGAGACGTCCCTGGACTTGGGGTCAGGAAGACCTTCGCTTGTCCTCTCTCAGACACTTATCAGCTATGTGACCCTGGGCAAAGTTTTCTCATCTGTAAAATGAAGGGGTCAGACTCAGTGGCCTCTAAGGTCCTTATCAGCTCCAAATTTTCAATCCTATGAATGTGTGGGAGGATAAAAAAAGGAAAGAGTCCAGGATTGGGAGTCAGACACCTGATTCTGATCCCTGATATTAAGCTTCCCCTCTGATCATGGCCAAGTCACTTTCACCATTTAAGACTCAGTTTCCTCTCCTGAAAGATGAGGGGATTGGACTAAATGGTTTCTACGGTCCCTTCTACTTCCAACAATCTATGCTCTAAAATAATCCCCTGAAAGGTCTGGGGGATATATGTTTTTCTACTTTATAATTTCTTCCTCCCTACTGCTTCTGTTTAGGACACCCTCATACTCTTACCCAAGCTTGCCACCCTGACCCTTTGTTGTCCATCACTCCCCATATCTAATCATCTTGTTGTTTAGCCATTTCAGTTGTGTCCAATTCTTCATGACTCCATTTGGGGTTTTCTTGGCACAGATACTGGAGCTGTTTGCCATTTCCTTCTCCAGTTCATTTTACAGTTGAGGAAACTGAGGCAAACAAGGTCAAGTGACCTGCCCAGGGTCACCCAGCTAGTAAGTATCTGAGGTTAGACTTGAACTCAGGACTTAGGAATTTGAACTTAGGAAAATTGATCTGCTGCACTACCTAAATTCCCCTTGCCTAATTACTAATCAGGTCCTAGGGATGATACCTTATACTCACCTCAATTCCCACTACCATCATCCTGCAGGTTTCCATCACCTTTCATTTGTACAATAGCTTCCCAGCTGATCTCCTGGTCTCCAGGCTCCCTCTTCTCTGATCTATCTTGCACAGCTTATTGGGGTATTCTTCCAAACACATGGTTCTGACCATGTCACTCCCAGCTCTCCCAAGGGAGACTTCCCATTGCCAAGATGAAAATACAAACTCCTATGCCTAATATTCAAGGACCTCCTAAAACTGACTTCCACCTAACTTTCCAATTTTGTCTCAATTTTCCTCTCCACACTTTCTGTGCACCAGCCATACTCATCTACTCAGTGTCCCTGGAACAGGAGTGGTGCTCTCCCTCCTTAATGTCTTTGCTCAGACTGTTTCCTATGACTGGAATATACTCCTCCCATTCTTTAACTCTTAAATCAGAACGTCTCTGAGTTGGAAAAGACTTTGGAAGACAATTAGTCCAACAAGTACTGGAACAGGGAGCCCTTCCATAACATGTCCAAGATTGGCCACTCAGGCTTTACCAAGTGCCTTGAGTGACATGGAGCCCACTACTTCCTGATGTGACTCATTTGATTTGTGTTCATAGGATGATAGATTTAGAATTGGAAACGACCTCAGAGGTCATCCAGTCCAACCCAGTCATGTGACACATGATGAAACTGAAATCCATCAATAAGTTAACTGACTTGACCAAGGTAGTCTGAGAGGTGGTTTTTGAACACAGGTCTTCTGACTCCAGAAAACTGTTTCACTCAAGTCCTCTGATTTCAGAGGCAATGTTCTTTCCATTGGGTCTTTACTTTTTTTTTTTTTTGCTTTTTTTTTTTTGCTTTTTGATGAGCAGGGTCACACAGCTAGTAAGTGTCCTGTGTCTGAGGCTGGATTTGAACTCAGGCTCTCCTGACTCCAAGGCCGGAGCTCTATCCACTGCACCACCTAGCTGCCCTACATTTTGTTTTATTGATCGTTTTTGTTATATCACATTCATTTCCAAATATTTCTTTCTCCTTTCCCTGTCAAACATCTAACAAAGAAAAGAAGGAGGGGGAAGGCAGGGAGAGCAGTTCTGCAAAACCAACACATCAAAAATGTCTTTTATTGTTTTCCACTTGCATGGTTGTAGTCATCCTGTGTTCTGCTTACTTAACTCTCCATCAGTTCATATAATTTTCCTGTGATTCTCTGAATTCTTCATGTTCATTGTTTCTCATGACACAGTAATGTTCTATTACATTCAAAGACCACATTTTCTTGAGACGTTTCCCAGTCGATGAGAACCTACTTGTTTCCGATTTGTTGCTACCAGTCAGCCAGTCAATAAGCATGTATTAGGGCCTACCGTGTGCCAGGCACTGTACCAAGCAATGGGTACAAGGAAAGGCAGAAGCCAGTCCCTTCTCTCAAGGAGTTCACAGTCTACAGGGGGAGACAACATGCAAACAAGATGTGTACAGCATGAATTAGATACGATCAGTGGAGGGAAGACACTAGCATTGAGGGGGATTGGGAAAGGCTTCTTGCAGAAGGTGGGATTTTAGCTGGTATTTGAAGGAGGAAACCAGGGAAGCCAGGAGGCAGTGATGATGAGGAAGAGTATTCCAGGCATGGGAGGCTGCCACTGAAAATGCACAAATCTGCCATGAATATTTTGGGGGTTTTTTTGTTTGTTTGTTTTGTTTTGCTTAGGCAGTTGGGGTTAAGTGACTTGCCCAGAGTCACACAGCTAGTAAGTGTGAAGTGTCTGAGGCTGGATTTGAACTCAGGTCCTCCTGACTCCAAGGCCAGAGTTTATTCACTGCACCACCTAGCTGCCTGAATATTTTGGTATAGGTGAAATCTTTCTTTCTGACTTTGCCCTTTTTGGTACATCTTTCCTGCCGCAACCTCTCTGCTGACCTCCATCTCATATCTTTAGTTGCCTCTCAAGACATCTTGAACTGGATGTCCAGAAGACATCTTAAACATGTTCAAAAGAGGGCTCGTTATCTTTCTCCTAAACCTTAACCCCCACTCCTACCTTCCATATTACTGTACAGGACAACACCACCTCCCCAGTCCTAATCTAGAAGATAGCCTGGTCTTCTGATTATCTCCATATATCTCTCTATATATCTCCATACCTAACCCATGTGTTGCTGAGGTCTTTTGATTTTACCTCTACATCTCTAGTATATTCCCTTCTTTCCTGTGACACTGCCATCTCTGTAATGAAGGTCCTCATTGCCTTATTGAAAAGGTCTGCAGGTGGATCTGCTTGCCTCAGATCTCTCCCCACTCCAATCTATCCTCCATTCTGCCATCAAAGTCATTTTTCCTAAAGCACAAGTCTGACGGTGTCCCTCCCCTACTCAGTAAACTCTAGTGACTCCCTATGCCCCTAGGATCAAATACAAAATCCATTCTTTGGTATTCCAAGTCCTTCATGACCTAGCCTCCTCCTACCTTGCCAGTCTCCTTATACTTCACTCCATGACACACACTCTTCATTCAGTGACATTGGCCTTCTTGCTGTTCCACAAATAAGACACTCCACCTTTTGGCTCCAGGCATTTTTTCTCATTGTCCTCCATTCTTGGAATGCTTTCTGTCCTCAACTCAACCTAGTGACTCCCCTGACTTCTGTTAAGTCCCAACTGAAGTTCCACTTTCTATAAGACGCCTTCCCCAACCCCTCTTAATTCCAATGCCTTCCCTCTGTTAATTATTTCTTATTTATCTTGTACAAAGCTTGCTTTATATATATTTGTGTGTATGTTCCCTCCCCCATTAAACTGTAAACTCTTTGTGGGCAGGGACTGTCTTTTGCCTCTTTTCTGTATCCCCTGTGCTTAACATTATGCCTGGCACATAGAAGGTACTTAAAAAATATTGACTGAATGACTGGTTGATCATAACAGAGGAATCTTGGAGTCAAAGTGCATGGACATTTGAATCACTCTTTTTTTTTTTTAGCACAATTCCAAATTGCTTCCCAGAATGGCTAGGCCATTTCACAAGCACACCAATACTTTGTTAGTCTGTTCATATTCCTGTAGTACCTCTAATATTGACTATTTCCCTGTCTTGTCAATATGCTAGGTATGAGCTAAGATCTCAGAGTTGCTTTAATTTGCATTTCTCTTATCATTAATGAGCAGCCTTGCGTGTGGTTGCCAATAGTCCGCAATTCTTCTTTTGAGAACCAGTGTTCATGGGCTTTGGTCACTTATCATTGGGAAATCACTCAGTCATATGTGTTTGTGTAATTCCCACCATATCTTGGTATCAGAGCCTTCTGACAGTTATTTGATAGAGGGGAAAAAATTTTCTCTCCAATCAGCATTTTCCCTTCTTATCCTAGCTGCACAGATTGTATTCGTACAAAAGCTTTTCACCTTCCTGTCATCAAAATTATCTATTTTATCTACTGTGATCTCATAATAAATAACCTTTGTTTGATTAAGAACTCTGCCCCATCCATAGTTGTGGGAAGGTACTTGATTTCATTACATTTGACTTTGGATGGCTCTAATTGTTAGGAAATTTCTCATTACATCAAGAAATTTGGCTTTGTTCTCTGTGACTAAGCAGATAAATCAAATCCTCTGCCATACAAGAGGCCTTCAGATGTTTGAAGATAGCTATTGTGTTCCCCCACCAGGTCTTGTCTTATACAATCTAAACAGCCCCACTTCCTTCAAACAGTCCTCATGTAATGTGACTTCAAGGCTCTTCACCGTATTGCTGTCCTCTACCTTATTAATATTCTTCCAAAAATTTTGAATGTAATACAATACTGCAAATGGGGTCTGACCAGGACAGATGACCACCTTCCTTGTTCTGAAACTATGGCTGTCTTAAGGAAACCTAAAATCATATTGTCTTTTTTTGGTTGCTATTTTACACTATCAACTTATATTGAGCTTGTAGCCCACCTAAAACCTACAGATCATTTTTTCAGATGAACTGCTCTAGCCACACCTCTCACACATTTAACCTGTTCAATGTCATTTTATTCGATTTAGCCAAATGCTCTAGCCTCTTGCTATCTTTTGGAATTCTGACTGTCACCTAATGTATTAACTTGTCTTCCCTAACTTTAGACCCTGTATGGATTTGATGTCTGCCACCCATGTCTTTTACCTGATTCATTTATAAACATGTTAAAGAGGATGGAATCAAAGATAGATCCCTAGGGCACTACACATTGAAATTCTTTCCAAGAAAATATAGAATAATTAAGGATACAGAACTTTTAGAAAACAGTCCCAAAGAACAAAAGCGTTAATAGCAGCCCTGCAGTCACATCCAAAAGTTCTTTCAGTACCTTGGAATATCATTTATATGGGACTGAAGACATGAAGTCATTGACGGCAACCAAATGATTTCTTACCACCTTCCTACTAACATTGAGCTTCAACTTCCCAGTCAACATTTTTGTTCAGTCCTTTCCAGTCCAACTATTAGGGGAAATTAGTTAAGTAATTTTGCCTTCTCTCCATTGTCCATTATCATCATCTCATCTCCCTTGAGAAGTGGTCCTGTTCCTTCTTTCATTCTCTCCTTTCCTCTAAGTTAGCTTATAAAACTCCTTTTGTTTGACTGATGAAGCAGCAAAGTATTGTGAAAAGAGTACTGGATATGAATGAGTGAATGAATGAATGAATGAGAAAAGTATTATCATAGGGTTCCTCTGTGCCAAGAACTGGTTGAGTATAAAAATACAAAACCAAAGATATTCCCTTCCCTCAAGGATCTTTACATTCTTTAAGAGCAGTTCGTAACTTTTTGGCATGACGGACCACTTCAGCAATCTGGTGAACCTATGGACTTCTTCTCAGAGTAATGTTTTGAAATGCATAAATAAAATACATCACAAAGGAATTATTAATTAATTATTTAATTTATTAATTAAAATAAATTATTAAGTTAAATAAATCAAGAAGATTACAAAGGAAGCCAATTATATTGAACTACAGTTATTAAAATAAAAAATTTGAAACAAATTCAGACTCTAGATTAAGAACCCGTGTTGTACAGAGGAATGGTGGTCAGGAAGGAATATTTTGGTTTGAAAAGTTACAGGGCTGATAATAGAGCCATAGGGAAATATGTTAACATGCCTTCTCCAGTAGCAATGGTAGCATTGATTTGATTATGGTTGCATGATGGAGAAGGGGGAGAGGGAGTGGGCAGAGAGGGTACAGGTTGGGGTAGCTATTGAAAAAATGCCCAGGTAATCAAGTAAAGTATGGCTGGAGTCAGTCTACATATAGTGGGCCATGTGAGGCCTTCACCCACTGGGCCAGCGAACTAGTAGGGGACAAAAGGGGAGGGAATTGCCAGCTGAAAAGGCTAAGTCCTCCAGGACCATGGTCTGTGGTCCATGATGTAAGGCGGATGGTGAGAAGATGGCTGGAGAGAACAGTCAGAGGAGCAAGTTCTTAATCTCATTTCTACTACTTTCATTCTGTGCTGTACAGCTAGGTAGCCCTGTGGACAGAGCACTGGGTCTGAAGTGTGGAAGACTTGACCTCAAATCCAGCCTCTGACACTTAATAGCTGTGTGATCCTGGGCAAGTCACTTAACTTCTGTTTGCTTCAGTTTCCTCATCTATAAAATGATAATAATAATAATAGTGCCTACCTCCCAGGGACGTTGTAAGGATCCAATGAGATAATAATTGTTAAGTACTTAGCACAGTGCCTGGCACATAGTAAGCACTAAATAAATGTTAGCTATTGTTATTGGCACCTTTAGCAAGCCCCTAAACAAAGTCTCACTTTGTTCCTCTATAAAATAAAGTAGTTAGATGTTGTCATTTCCAAGTTCCCTCCTAACTCTGAATCCTGTGAATCCAGGAAAGCAAGGGTCAGCAAACCGTCTAGTTGGGGTGGCACAAGAAAAAAGGTTTACACTGTCAGATGGGGCCTTTGTATTGATTTGTTTTGCTTAACTGCTCAACTCTGTCACAAGGAAGGGTTTTATAGTTGGTGGGGGAGGGAGAATCACTGAGAAGTAGCAGCAATATTTTTTAAAAAGAGTTTCAATGAAAGTCTTCATTACTAGAAAGCAGTATGAGATAAAGCTAAAAACATAGGTTGGAGATATAGCAGAGGGCACTGAATGCCAGAATCAAGTGTTTATCTTTTAATCAATAAGCGGAATGAAGGGATTGATGGTTCTCAAGCAGAAGAGTGATGTGAATCAGAGCAGTCATTGGCCTTAAAGGTCACGGGATCACAGACTTAGAGCTGAAAGGTATCTGAGAGATTCTCTAGGCCAGTCGGACCAGTTCACAGGTCTAGTAAAAGTCAGACACCAAAACTATAGTACCAAACAGGATGTGATGTCATAAGAGAGTTACAGAGAGTAAATGTTATAGAAGTCCAGGGGAGGGAGAAATAATTTCCAGGTGGAAGGTGGAGGAGGGGGAGGGAAGAGAATCAGGGAAGATTTCCTAGATGAAATAGCACCTTGATGGGTGGGTAGGATGTCAGTAGGCAGAGTGGAATATCACAAGCGTGGATAAAGTCTTCAGCAAGTTAGTGTCGGGATACATTGGGGAGGTGCTGAGATATCTTAGTTTGGTTATATCTTAGGCTTACCAATATGCAAAACATGTAGCTGAAATTTGCAAAAATTTTACAAGTGTAATTAAGACACAATCCTACCTTTCCCCACCCACCCAATCTCTTCCATTTCAAACCTTCAAAGAATGGTGATAAACAGAGCACACAAAAGAATTGGCTTGGTTTGGAAACAGAATCTCGGAGGTGGAAGGGATCCCAGAGGGTATCAAACCCGACGTATACCTGGACACCATCCCCCTTTACAATGTTCCCCAATACATGATCACCCAGTCTTCACTGGATAAGGAAACACTTGGTGCCTCCAGAGACAGCCCTGTTCCACTTGGGACAGCTGCCAATATCAGGAATGTTTCAATATATTCAATGTATTAAGCTGAAATCAGTCTCTCTCTGCACCTTCCACCAATTATTCCTTGAAGCTTCTCCTCCCCCCCAACCAATTATTCTGTTGAGTGAATAAATACCATGAGGCAGTGGGTGAGGTGTGGATTTAGGAGAAAATCCAGTCCAAGCATAAAAACACTTGAAGCGTTAGGTTTCAGCAGCTGCTCTGTGAGGAAATATTTCAATGGACGTTGTTGTGAATACAAGGCCATTGAGCCAAGCCATGATCTGTTATCTGCAGCCTGTTACATAAATGCAGGTATTATTGCGAAAGGCAGGGTCCAGACCTCAGAGTGGCCTGTTAGAGGCCCCTTCTCCTGCGGGTGGTGGCTGTGCTGTCCTGGAAAGGGCCTTGGACAGGCAGTCAGGAGAGCAGGGTAGTGCTATAAGGCCAACAGCCCCAGTGGTAGAATCAGAAGGTTGGAAGGACAGTTCAAGTAACTGCTCCCCGACATGATCCTGCACTTCCAGTTCTAAAGTCTAATTTTATGGGTTTTAGTCCTTGTTCTGCCATTGATTCGACATTAGGCAAGTCACTTCTCTTTTCGGGGTTTCAGCTTCCTGTCTGCAAAATGAAAGGATTGGATTTAACACTCATTTGAAAAGAGGTTCTCAATATTTTTTTTTTGTCATGGAAACTTTGGGCCATCCGGTGAAGCTTACAGGTTCCTTCTCAGAATGTTTTTAAATGTATAGAATAAAATACATAGGATTAATGAAAATTATGAATAATGAAAAAAACTGTATATTGAAATACAGTTAACAAAATAATTTTTAAAAAAAACAAGTTAATGGACCGCAGGTTAAGAACACCTGGTCTAAAGTTCTTTCTAGTTCTCCGTTTGCAAGCTTTAAAAAAAAAAACACACATCTTCACAGAATTGCAAAGAAGTATACTCTGCCTGGATTCAGGGAGAATTTAATTACAGTCCAATCCCATTATAATGCAACTCATTGTTACAAAGAATCAGATAAACCACAGATGACATCCTGTCCCCTGAAATGGACATGGGTGTGGGGCCCACAGAAAATCACTCAGTGTCCCCTCCTTCTCTGCTAGCAAGAGCCACAGTCCTCGTAAAACATAGAATGTCAGAGCTGACAGAGATCTTTGAATTATAGAAAATAAATTGTCAAAAGGGGAAGGGACCTTAAAATCCCAGTACATAAAATATTGGATCTGGAAGGAATCTCAGAATCATAAATCATAGAATGTATGAGCTCAACTCAAATGCCACCCACTTTAGAAAACCTATCTCGAGTCTCTCCCTCACCTCTTCCCACGCCCTTCCCTAGTGGCTGGTCGCCCTTCTCCCTGAAAATTATTTTGTGTATGCTTTGCATATACTTTATATTTACTTTTCTGTATGCACATTGCTTCCTCTCAGTAGAATGCAAGCTTCAGGAATTGCTTCATTTTTGTCCTTGAATTCCCTTACACATAGTAGATTATGGATGGATGGATGGATGGATGGATGGATGGATGGATAGATGGATGGATGGATGGATGGATAGATGGATGGATGGTGCAGTGGATAGAGTGCTGGCTCTGGAATCAAGAAGACTCATCTTCCTGAGTTTAAATACTACCTCAGACACTTATTAGCTGTGTGATCCTGAACAAGTCACTTAACCCTGTTTGCCTCAGTTTCCTCATCTGTAAAATGAACGAGAGAAGGAAATGGCAAACCACTACAATATCTTTGCCAAGGAAACCCCAAATGGGGTCATGAAAAATCTGAACCGACTGAATAAGAACCCCATGTTAAAGACTGGGAAATGATATCCCCAAAGCAGAAGTGACTAACAGTAGAACCTAGGTCCCTTGACTTCCGGTTTGATGCTAAGAATAAATGTGTATAAATACTTAAAAGCCATGGACACGCTTACATTAGTCTAATGTGCTCAACTGTGTTCTTGGACCTATTTAAGAGGCCCTTCAATAGAAGAATCCTGAGGATCATGAACAAAACAGAGGAAGCCTGTTGGTACGGGAAGGTTATCAATAGCATGGAGCCTATACAAGTGAAGACTCCCACTGACTCTCCCGGTACTGTTTCAAGGCATCAAGAGGTGACATCAGGTCTTCAGCCCCAGTGAGTTCAATTCAGGGCAAACTGTAAATCCTAGGTAATTATTGTCCCTCTATCTTAGTTCCTCCTTCTTGGTCAATAAAGTGCTTTCCTGGAACTAGAAGACTGTGGACCCTTATCACAATTATCCCTGGCCCCACCTAAGGCCCTTCCTTCTCCTAGAAAAGGTAATGCCTGTTCTAACAAGAACTGAACTGATCTTTCTAGTACACTGTTCCCATCATGTCAATCCTCTGCTCAGGCTCTATGTAGTTACTTTCCACGGCAGACCCAGGTCAAGGTCAGACTTGGCATTCAAGGCCCCCATGATCTAGGGTGGCATGGGAGAAGAAGGAGAGCTAGATTTGTAGTCAGGAGAGCTGGGTTCTAATCCTAGTGAGGCCGCTTGCTACTTGGTCAACCTCGGGCGAGTTACTTCCACATTCTTGACCCTTGTCTTCTCATCTGTGAAATGAGGGGCTTAGACTGGATGATTCAGGTCTAAATCCTATGACACCTTCCCAGCCTTACCTCACATTACCCCCTCCCCCCGCCTACTGTGCTTCTGCCAACTGGCCGACTCATTGCGTCCTGTATTTTTCAGCTTTGCACGTGCTGTTCCTGACACATAAAACGTCCTCTCCACCCTACCCCCCAACTTCTTTTGAATTTCTGGCCATCCAAAAACCCAACTCAAGTTCCATCTGCTTCATAAAGCCTTCCTTGAAGTGCCCTCTTAGCAATGGGCCTTACTCTTCTGACTTCACGTTGCGCTTTTCTTTGTTTGGTAACTCTGATGTACAACCCATATAATGTTGTGCATTGTAGCTATCCACACTGGTGTTTTAACCTCCTACCAGATCATAGTAAGCTCCATGAGGGCAGGAAATGTCTTAGCTAAACTTTGTATTTCTTTCAGCACCTATCACAGTGTTCTACACTCTCTAGATAGCTGAGAAAATACAAGCCTCACCTAGAGGTCTGCTGGTAAACGTTTAACAACCAGCTTTGGAGGAGAGGGGAATTATGATCCATTCTTTTTAAAGTTTTAAGTTTAGTATGGATTATTAACATTTTCTCCATCACTTTTGGAGTGTCAAGAGCAGGGGTGGGGAACTTGAGGACCTAGAAGGCCACATGTGGCCTCGAGGCCACAGGCTTCCTACCCCTGGGACACAATCGATACAGCAAGAAATCAAGCCCTGATTTGGGGTGTTTGCTGATTCCTAAAGTGTAAGTGCTCACATTTCTCTGTCCGCTCTTAAGAGCCACACACATTGGCTGGGAACACCCCCTGGTCCTACTCCACATCCACTTGGGTGGGGCCAGGGATAATTGTTTTAAGGGTCTGCAAACTTCTTATTTCATTGAATTTATTAAAGAGATAAGCATGGGCTTGCAAGCAACTGATCTTTCTAGGGCACCAAGATTATGCTGAACGTGCTAGAAACCTTCAACAGCCTACAGTTAAGAGTCAGTTCTTTGACACTGAGCTCAGATGTTTGCAAGTGAGCTAGGGATGGGGTCATTCAATTCTCCAAACAATTGATTTTAATTGACTTACCAGCATACAGGAGGAGATGAAAAGTCCCTCTGCAGGAGGGACTGAAGAAAATAGGAACTGTGTGACATCCTTCATTCCACTCTTCATTTGCCCCCTCCCACACTCTACATTCCCAATGGGCTCCTCCTCCGGGCTTTTCTTTGTCTGTCTATGACATCACCTTCCTCCTGGTCACTGAGGCTCAAAATCTTGGACTCATCCATGATGCTCTTCCTTATATGTTACTCCCTCCTCAACAAACAGTCCTCCCTCCACAAATGTCTCTCACCTTCCCCTTCATTTTCTCACTTTTAGTCACCCAGCTGCCATTCTCTTTCAAATCCTTGTAACCTCTTGTTTGAACTATATAAATGTCTTGGTCGGCCTGTGTCTATTCTCCACCTCACCCCACCCTATCCCCTTCAAATCATCCTTGATGCAACTGCCAAAGTAATCTATTTACTGCAAAATTCTGACCGCATCACTCTCCTGCTCAGAAGTCTTCATTGGCTCCCCATGACCAATCAGATAAAATACATTCTGACTGTCCTGATCCTTCACAATCTGTCTTCAGCCTACCCTTTCTGCTTTATCTCACATTCTTCTCCTTTATACTTTCTACTCAGACAAAATGGACTGACTTCTGGCCACAAATAGATCCTTTGATTTCCCTCCTACGAACTTTTGCTCATATCATTCTTTATGCCTGGAATGCCTTCCTCCCTTCTGGGATTCTAACATTCATCAAGGTCCAGATCCAGGAAACCTCCCAACACCATTGAGATAAATCATCCCATAGGATTTCACAGGAGAGCAAGTAGAGGCTCAAAGGAGTCACAAGATCCTAGAATATTAGGAGTTGGAAAGGACTTTGGAGGTTATCCAGTCCAATCGGGTGGGGAACCTGTGGCCCCATGTGGCCTTAAGGCACCAGGCCCCTCTCCTGGATTAAAGGATTAGAGAAGGTAAATGACTTTCCCAAGATCATATAACTAACAAGATTTGAACCCAGGTCTTTGGGTTCCCAGTACCTCTGCCCTCCTCTCTCCCCTTCTTCTGCCCCTCCCTACCCCTGGCCTTAGAGTCTTCGGAAGCCTTTGAGTGGGTCTCTATATGTGGCCACTCCTGGATAGGCATGCCTCTCTGCAAAATGAAAGTTTCTGCATATGGGGGCTTATATCTCCATATGCTATGTTTTATACAATATGCTTGCGTGCCCTGAAATGCCAGGATCTGGTTTTTCGATGTTTCCTGCTCTTATTTTAGGAACGCTTTAGCAATGTTCCTTTGAGCGCTCAGGGACACGTTCCCCTGAAGGTGTGCAGGGCTTTCTATCATCCCAGTCCAGCTCAGCCCCCAACCCCACCCCGATTTACCCCCAGTAATAAGCGGGACTTCGGCTTCCTCCTCCCCTCTTTTCATTCTCTTTTCCTCCTTCCCAGCCCCCCACTTTTGCCGACTCCAGAAGAGAACATACTCTTTGGGTCTGTGTTTCCCTGGGAGAAATCCATTTTCAGAATCTGGAGGTGTTAAAATGTGTTTGTTTGTTTTTTTCCACTCCAAGGAACCCATGGTGAGGACACGGAGCCCTGAGGATCCCTCTGCATGTCTGTGTCTTCACTATCTCCCCAGGGGACCCCAAGCAGGAGCCTCACATTCTTCTGGTTGAGGAGTAAACCCGAGGTTCCCTGGGGGGCCGAGGGGGAAAACCTGGTTTCCTGCCCACCAGGCTGGTGGCAATCATCTGGGACAATAGAAGGCAGTCCCTCCTTTCTGTATAGCCGAGCTGCCACAGATGGTCCTGTCCTTAAAGGACCCCAGATTTCCCCTTGGGTGGGTCTCTGGCTCTGCCCTTGGCGGGAGCTTCTGCTTATTGTGTGGAACTACAAAAGGATTTCTCAGTTTCCAGAGCAAGGCAGACAACTCAAATGCTCCTCATGGGTGTCTTGAGTAGTCTCAAGTTTGAATCTAATAGAATATCAGAGCCGGAAGGGACGTTCAGAATCCTCAGCTCCAAGGGTTCTTAACTGGAGGTCCCATGGATAGATTTCAGGGCAGCTGTGAATTTGGATGGGGGAAAAATATTAAGTCTTTATTTTCACTAACCTCTACCTCTAATTTGGCATTTCCTTCTATTATGAATTAAAAAAAAAAACATTATTCTAAGAAGGGATCCATAGGCTTCACCAAGGGGTCCTTAACAACAACAACAAAAAAAAAGATTGAGAACCCCTGATCTAATGTAATTCCCCCCTTTCACAGAGGGGGAAACTGAGGCTCATAAAAGAAAAGAGAGTCTTGTCCAAGGTCACATGAGGAATTGTGGCCAACCTAGTACTAGAAATCTACATTTCTTGATAAATTTTGTGCATGCCCTTTCTCTATGTTAAACCCCTCTCTGCCTTCCAACCATCTCACATTAAAATGTGTCAAAGAGTATACTGGTGAACACAACATTTTTTGTTGTTGCTATGTAAGCTTAATTTAAAAATAAATGGCATTACTATTCTTATCATAAATAAGGGACAGTCATAGACAAAGATAAGGTTTGTTTTGTTTTGTTTTTCTTGCATCAAGCCAAAGGATTTATTCAAACCACAAAGCTGTCCATCCATACCAGGAGGACACTCTCCTAGCACCACAAAGGTAAAGTGGGGGAGGCAGTGCAGGATAGTAGGAGCGCTGATCACAGTCAGAGAATTTGAGTTCAGATCCCTGTGTGACCTTAGGCAAATCACTTCTCTGGGCCTCAGTTTCCTCATCTGTAAAATGAGGGAGTTGGACAAGATGACCTCAATCCCTTCTAGCTCTGGAACTATGATGTGTTTATGAAATACAGAAATACATAAAGGGTATGTTACAAGGGGAATGACTCTAAGCTGGGCATCAGACATCCTTCAGAAGCAGTGGTGTTAAGTGGAAAGAGCATTCAGACTCGGGTCTGAATCCTAACCGAGACCCTTGCCAGCTGGACAACCTTGGGCAAGTTGCTGCCCATTTCTGGCTTCTCTGTAAAATGGACCAAGGACAGCACAACCATATTGGCTGGAGACCGGAGTCTATTAAAGCAAAATAAGGTCAAATGAGCTTTCTTAGTCACAATTATTTCAAGAAAAACAGAGCCTGCTATGTGCACAGGCCCCAACCTTGGAGGTGAAGGACAATGTGAGAATGAGAGTCTAGGAGGGAAGATAAGACACATGTGCAAATAATGATCCCAGGGCTTATAGTCAAAACCACCAGGCCTGTTTCAAAGGAACTGTTATCAAGCGAAGTTTCCCCACATAGTCCTTGGAATCTCTGATATCTTGCATCTCGTAAGGTCTGATAGACTATGCATGACTTAGAGCAACTCACTTTGTTTCTCAGTTTCCTCATCTGTCAATCAATTGCCAGATTTGGTCATTTCTAGCTTCACCACATCTCTTTTTGTGACAGTCTCTTTCTCTTCACTCCTACAGCTACCACCCTAATTCAGACCCTCGTTACCTCGGACCCTCACAACATCTTTCTAACTTGTCTCCGTGCCTTGTCTCTTCCCACACCAATTCATCCTCCACTCATCTGCCAAGGTGATTTTTCGAAAGCGCAGGTGTAACCATGTTACCTACCTGCCCCTCCCCATCCCCATCCCCACCCCCACCCTCACCCCCAGCTCAGGGAGATCCAGCGGCTGCCAATTACCTTCAGAATCAAATATAAACTCCTACTTGGCACTTAAATCTCTTAAAAACCTGACCCCTTCTTACACTTCGCTCCCCTCAACGCACATGTTTCTCACACATGAAATTCCATCTCCTATCTCTAGGCCTCAGCCATCTCCCAGGCCCAGAATGCTCTGTTTCCTCACCTCCCCTTCTCAGTTTCCCTGGGTTCCTTAAAGACCCATCTCAAATTCCACTAAAGATCTTTCCCACTCCCCCTGACTGCTAATGCCCTCCTATTATAGAGTGCTTCTGCCTACTCTACACATAGCTTGTATGAACCTAGCTATTGACATATGCATTAAAACGTATGCCACCTGGGAGCAAGGACAGTTTTTACTTTGTTTTGTATGCACAGATCTCAGCATACTTCCAGGTACACAGTAAGCACTTAATAAATGCTTGTTGACTAACTGACAGATGGTCTAAGGTCCCTTCCAGCTTGAAATACTGTGCTGCCTTCTCATTTGGCAAAAGCGAAAACCAAGACCCAGTAAGGCAAAATATCTTGCCTAAGATTACAAGATAAATTAGTGGCACAATTAGTACCCAAACTCAGGAACTTGGAATCTTTGGCTCTGGGGTTGGTCCTTTCCTCCATCCCCCAGGGTGGGGTGGAGGGCTTAGAATCCACTCAGAAGCCATTTAACCTTTGCAACTCAGAGCTGAGATACACCAAACTGAGATAAACAGGACTGGGCCTATTCATTCCCCAAGCGCACTCTCAGGAAAAGAGTCTTAGACTTCGAGGCAGAAGATCTGATCCTGGGCTTTGTAGCCTTGGAAAAATCATTACCACTCTCTGAGCCTCATTTTTCTCATCTGTAAAATGGGAGTGATGATATTTGCATTACCTTCTTCAGAGGGTTGTTAGGAGGGAAGCAGCAGCAACCTCAAGGCAACACATGGCCCTCTAGGTCCTCAAGTGCAGCCCTAGTTTGGATTCAGTCAAACACCTTGATAGGTGTGACAGTGGATAGAGTTCTGGGCCTGGAGTCAGGTAGACTCCTCTTCTTGAATTCCAATCTGACCTCAGACACTTATTAGTTGTGTGACCTTGGGTAAGTCACTTCCCCCTGTTTGCCTCAGTTCCTCATCTGTAAAATGAGCTGGAGAAAGAAATGGCAAACCACTCCAGTATCTCTGCCAAGAAAATCCCGATGGGGTCACAAAGAATTGGACGTGAATTAACAGACAATACCACAAGTATAAATTCTCATTATTGTGAGCCGATACAGAGCAATGCACTTGGTGTTAAAACCCCTGGCTTTGAGTCTAGGAAATGACTTCCTCTGGACTTAGTTTCCCTATTTATAAAATAGGAATAAGAATATGTGAACTGCCTTGACTACTGTGAGGAAAATAAATTGTAATATGATGTAGACATGTGAGCTGTTATGTGTAGTCAGTCACCTCCAAATTAATCAGTTCCCCACAGAGAATTGGTATCCATAAGGGCCATACTTTAAAAGAAAATGGGGGCAGCCAGGTGGTGCAGTAGATAGAGCACCAGCCCTGGAGTCAGCAGGACCTGGGTTCAAATCCAGCCTCGGACACAAAACACTCACTAGCTGTGTGACTCTGGCCAAGTCACTTAACCCCATTTGCCTCACAAAAAAAAAAAATCATCTCCCATTCCTCTTCCGCGATCTTTGTCACGCGATACTGGAAATTCATGGGATCATATATTAAGAAGGACCAAGGGATCTGAGGGGCTAATCGAAGCTAGCCTCTTCATTTGACAGATGAGGAAACATAGGCTTAGAAAGGTATAGTGACTTGCTTAGGGTCGCACAGCTACTAACTGTCTGTTTGAGGCAAGATTCCATTGTCTTCCTGACTCCAAGGTCAGTGTTCTCTCACACTGCCCCCCTACATCATCATAATCCCAGCTCACCCTTCTCTAGCACTTTTAGGTTTACCAAGTGCTTTCTTCCCGACAACCCTGTGACAGGTCTTAGATCACAGACTTAGAGCTGACCAGGGTCTCAGGGGCCATTGAATCCAACCCATTTATTTTACAGATGAAGAAAATGAGGGGTAGAGAAGACTTGGTCAGGATCAAACAGTAAATGAGAAAGGTGGGATTTGAACTCAGGGCCTCAGACCCCCAAATCTAGTCTTTTTTTTTCCCACTGTACCACTCTGAGGCAGAGTAGAATTGCAAGAATTATCCCCATTTTATAGATAAAGGAGTAGCTGGGTAGTGCTTAGAAGGAACAGTGGATGGCATGTCAGGCCAGGAATCAGGAAGACCTGAGTTCAAATCTGGCCATACTTACTAGCTGTGTGACCCTGAGCAAGTCACTTAACCATATTTGCCTTAGTTTCCTCATCTGTAAAAATGAGCTGGAGAAGGAAATGTCAAACCACTCTAGTATCTTTACCAAGAAAACCCCAAACGGGGTCATGAAGATGTGAACACGACTGAATGACTGAAGAGCAACAAAACAGATAAAGGAGCTAAAGCTTAGCAAGGTTGAACAGCTCTCTGCCTCGTGATAAAAACAAAGAACACTCTGTAAACTGTAAGGCACTGTAGAAGCATGAGGTGTTGGTAAGTGCCCAAAGTCACACAGCTAGTAAGACAAGGAGTCTAATTCAGTCTCAGGTGTCTTCTGGTTTTACACTCAGTAGTGTGTTCATGGCAACCAAAATAGTAAAGAGAGCAAATGGACCCTTTTCCAGGGCTAGTTCCCAGCTCCAAAGGCTTCCCAGCTTATGGTAAGAACACTGGGCAACAGGACAGGGGACCTGGGTTGTGGTTGACCCGGGTTCAGGCATTGACTCAGTGGGTAAGGTTGGTCAAATAACTTCTTGAATGTCAGAAAAAAACCTTTCTTGAAATTAGAGCTGTCCAAGGTGGAACGGTTGGCCTGGACAGGTGGTGGATTCCCCCTCCTTGGAGGTCTCCACACAGAACCTGAATAATTACTTATTACATATGTCATAGTGGGGATTCCTTTCAGGTATAGGTGGAGCCAGATGGCTACTAAGGTTCCATCCAATTCTAAAATTCTGTAATTCCTCTCTGAGCCTCAGTTTCCTCAGCTGTAAAATTGGAATAATAAACACTGTCTTCCCTCCCTATAAGTGCTATTGTGAGAAAATGAGTGGGGTGAGGGCTTTATTACCAGCGGCATAACTAGTTAATTTTGTCTTCAAGACAAGAATGTAAAACTGGACACCAGCCCTCTTGGAATAGCATGGCAAGCTTAGGATAATAGATGCATATTTTAAATACTTCTCCGTAGCCCTAAGCTTTACAAGCCCAAGGGAAGAGCTTTACTTACCTCACCTTGGTTGTGTCTCTTTTTGTAATCACCAACCTCAGTTGTGTTAACAGCAACAACAACGACAATAATAACAATTATAATTCTACTATAACTAGCATTTATATAGTGCTTCAAAGTTTGCAAAGCAGTTTATGTGTATTATCTCATTTGATTTTCACGACAACCCTGGAAGGTGGGTACTATTCTCACCATCCCCATTTTATAGATGAGGAAATTAGACCCTAGAGAAGTAAAATGACTTGTCTAGTCAAACAAGAAATACAGCATGTTTTAGAGGAGGAAAAATTGGATTTGGAGTCTGGAGACGTGAGTCAAAAATAGCTCCAATACTTAATAAGTCATGGGAATTTAGGCAAATTGTTTAATTTCTCTTGGCCTCAGTTTCCTCATTTGTAAAGTGGGGATAATAGTAGTTATTGAAAGACTATCCTGAGGAAATCATTTTGTAAACCAGAAAGCACTAAAGAAATGGAAGCTGTTATTATCATAAGTTCTCAGGGCCCTAATAACTTCTCAGTTACTCAGAGCCTTTGTCATGACCGTGCCCATGAAAGCAAATGATGATGGATTTTCCATAATTATGCTGAGTAATTGTATAATCCAAGCATGTTGAACTACTTAACTGTGATACTTAACTGTAATAACAAAAGATTCTGGATTCACTAAATACAGATTTATTCTAATTATTCTACATGGTTTGAGAAAGTCCCTCCCTGCTCCCTCCCTCTGCCCTCCACAGGAGACACCCAAGACTGCTACCAGATATAAGAGAGAACATGCAGTGGCTGAAACAGTAAGACAGAGAAACCAGGCTACAAAGAAAGGCCTGGATATCCACAGGGCAAGAGGAGTATGGGGAAGAGGATGCATTGACACCAGGGTTACATTTAGGGGGCACTTTCAAGATCATTGATCTTTTCCCCCTTTGGTGATTTTGTTTTCTGCTTTAAGACTTGGGTTAGTTGGGACAACCCCCTATAAGCATACAACTGTACCTATGTACTTCTACTTAGCCAGGCCCCCTAATCATGATTCACCCCTGCCATCTTCCTGCCCTACTTCCCTCCTTTACTCTTTGAACTGGACCTCCAGTGATCACACCCTGGAAGAACTAAGCCATTCAGTTTTGGAAGCCTGCTGTCCTGACTCATGGTGAGAGCCCTCTCTATGAAGTAGGTCCCACACCCCTGACCAGGCTTCTTCCCAACCATATTCCTGGCATAATATCAGGGCATTCCCACTGTTGTGCCCTTCTAATGAGATCTCCAGAGACCCTGCCCTGAAGGAACTACATCACTCCACTTTGGAATTCCTGTTCTGGGCTATGTTGTCCTGATTGGTGAGAGCCCACTGTGGGTGGCTCCAGGTCCTAGACCAAAGCAGCAGATCCTGCTTCACATCTCATGCAGCTGACTCCTTCCTACTCCTCACTCCTTTCCCTATCTCTTGATAATAATAATAATAACAATAGCTAAAATTTATAAAGCTATGCTCAGGATGACAAAGCTAATGTGTCTGAGGCAGAATTTGAACTTTGAACTCAGGTCTACCTGCCTCCAGCTCCCAAGCTTCATTATTTACTGCCACCCAGCTGCTACAAAACAGCAATTAAATCAATGCTGTCATTGCTTCTGGAAGAGGTGTATCAACCAACTGCCTTATAGCTCTTTTCACTATCTTTGTAACTTCCCAGACCAAGATGCCCTTCCCTAGTAACTAACCCCTTCTCTATAGGTGCTGCCTTCTCCTATAAGAATGCAAACTCCTAGAAAACAGGAACCGTTTCTTTTGTAGAGCTTAAAACTGCACTAAGAATTTCAGGACACATTGTATTGGTATCCCAAGCCCTTAGCACAATGCTTGTATGACATTTTAAAAGTTCAAGAGATGTAACTTCTGGGTAATGTAATCATCATATTAATGAGGCTAGTATGTTTATTAATAAGAAGTCAGTGACATTCTGGAATGCCAAAGATCCCTCATGGCAACAGGCCCTTGGAAGACCAGGTGTTTCTGAGGGTGGCAATCAACTGTGATTGGTTACAATGAAAGAATGAATATCACAATGAGGGGCTGTGCTATATTCCAATGTCTTGGAGTCTTGGGGTACGTGACTTGGATTATCCAAGTCTTGGTCAAAGAGACTTATCAATTTCCATATCACTTGTCTGACAGAAGAGAGAATCAATATTTTCCCAGACCTGTCTGAGAAAACACAATAAGCACAAATCCATCCATTAGCCTAAACTTAGAATTTCTTTTACTGTCTGGTTAGATCTTAGCCTGGATAAATCTTTGCCCAAGATTTCCCACATTGATTGATTTCTGGATGATGAAGTAAAAAAGGGGGGAAAACCTGGATCTGATTCAATAATTACTTATTAATAAAAGAAAGAAATAATAATTTCTCTCCCTTCACGCATAGCAAATGATTTTTCGTTCATTCATTCAAGCAGACATTAGTTGAGAGAGCTATTGGGTGTCACTGTGTGCTTAGAAGGTAGGTAGGGAGTAGAAGACCACCATGGCTGACTAAGTCATTAGTGAGCTCATGTGCATAGATGGGTGTGGATATTCATGAAGGACTGTTGATTTGGGGAATTCCTATGGATTTTAATGAAAACATCATTGAAATGACTTCACATCCACTATGGGTTCTTCATGGCAAGGGGGTAGGGTGAGGGGTAAATAGACAGATACATACATATAGATGTGTGTATATACATAGATATATATATGTGTGTGTGTGTGTGTGCGTGTATCTATACATTTATACACAGAGATTTTTTACTAAAGTAAGCATTCAATAGGAAAACAAAACAATTATTACCTTATGTGAACTTCCTGAAACCATGGAACATTCCCTGGTTCTTAAAGAGATACCCATAGAAGGAAATATTTCACCTGGTTGCTAGGTCCTCTGCTCCTGTCAGGGACTTTCTAAGCAAAATAAGGTCCCTCATAGGGAAGGAAGGATGAATTATGGAAGATGAGAGGGACTTCTTAGAAAGTAGAATATCTTCTAGGGGCAGTTAGGTGGCGCAGTGGATAGAGCACCGGACCTGGATTCAGGAGGACCTGAGTTCAAATTTGGCCTCAGACACATAACACTTCCTAGCTGTGTGACCCTGGCCAAGTCACTTAACCCCATTGCCTAAAACAAAACAAAACAAAAAAACAAAAGCAGAATATCTTCCTCTTTGACCATCCACCCAATAGTAAGAGTAGTATTGGCCCAGGTCAAGGGACAGACCATCAGGTAAGAAGTGTAGCCTAAGGAGAATCCATGTAGACAATTACAACTTGCCTCCATGAGGTATATCCACTAGACCTGGAGAAGAAGTATTAAACCATGGTTGAAATATGCCACAGAGATGGTACAAGAACGGCAGGTACCTGGTGCAGAGAGATGCAGGAGCTGGCTAAAGAGCCCCAGGGGACCTGTCTTTGATCTACAGACCTTGAGGATTTAACATTTCCTCAGTTATGATACTTGGATGTCCAAAGGCACTAGAGTATTCACATTAAGTTTCTGACAACTTCCCTAGTAGAGAGAAGGGACTACAGCTTTGTGCAAAGGTCAGAAAGACTGTTTCAGAGAGCCATGATTCAAGGTGCCACGACTATGGAGTGCATGAACCACAGTGAGTTAACCCAAGTGCACAGAGGGATGTTACTACATGAACTGTTATTGAGGCAACTATGGCTGCCTTGGTAGTAGGAACAGACATACCCACCCCCTCCCTAAAAAAGAATTTTTCCCGTCAATCAAAAAGGTATCAGTGGAGTATATAGACAAAGAGCATTCTTTGTAGATGAAGACTACAGAAATTGGCCTAATAGATTCCTTGAGAATTAGTCCCCAACCAATATACCCATATGTAATACACCAAGATCAAAACAGAGGCCAAAACTAACCCCAGACTCCACAATACACAAGACTGTTATTTGGAGAATGTCAACCTCAGTGTTTGGTCTAAGAAAGACAAACAGAGTTAGGTTGTCCAAGTCCATGTTTTATTTCTCTCAAAGCAGGTGGTCATGCATTGCATGGGAGCTGCAGTCCAGAACTGGGCTCCCCAAGGGAGCCATCCTGGAACTGGGCTCATTTTGGGGTTAGAGTGCACAGTTTCAAAATCCTTCCAACTGGGGCTGAAATCATTTCATCATCATTTCATCTCCGGACAGAGGAAATACCTCTTCTATCAGACCACCCCCAGGACTTGGGCTATCTAGACAAAAGAATCTGTCTCCACCAGATCTTTCCTACCTTAGATTAAATTGCTTGCAAGCTTGGGCAGGGTTTGACCAGGATAAGGAGAGTCAATGCAATCTCATTATCAGTAATGCCCTTCTGAACAGAAACTGAACTTTGAAAGAAGAGGGTTGGGGGCAGCTCTGGATCTCATTTTTCACAGGAACCACTGTTCTAAGTCATTCTACCCCAAAGACCAAAGAGGCTTAGGTTCAGAGATCAAGTATTCCATTTGGAATGATACTAAAAGAGCATACTTGAAGAGCTTGGATGGTATTTTACTGTAGCTATAGACAATATGGCTACTTGTATACTGAGTTCACACAAGAGAAGAATCCAACATTGATCTTATTGAAGCTTTTAAAGATTTACAGGATGAATAATTAAAAAATATTTCCCCAATTATGCATAAAAAATAATTTTAACATTCTTTTTTTAATTTTGAGTTCCAAATTCTCTCCTTCCCTGCTTCCCCTCCCCCTCTCTGAGCTAGTAAGCAGTCTGATACAGATTATACATGTGCAATCATGTAAATCATATTTCCATATTAGTCATTTTGTGGAAGAAAACTTGAACCAAAAAAAAAGAAAGTGAAAAATAGTATGCTTCAATGTGCATTCAGACTTCATCAGTTTTTTCTCTGAAGATAGATAGCATTTTTCATCATGAGTCCTTTGGGATTGTCTTGGATCATTGTATTACTGAGAATAGTTAAGTCTTTCACAGTTAATCATTTTATAATACTGCTGTTACTGTGTATAGTGTTCTCCTACTTCTACTCACTTCACTCTGCATCAGGTCATGTAGGTTTTTCCAGGTTTTTCTGAAGTCTGCCTGCTCACCATTTCTTAGAGCATAATACTTTTCCATCATAATCATACACAACAATTTATTTAGCCATTCCCCCAATCTATGGGCGCTGGATGAATAATTTGATCAGGACTGAGTTAGCTGCCTTTTGTGTAACACAGTGACGCCATTTTAAAGGCCTGGTGTCAGTTTTGTACCAAGAGAAAGATGACTACCAGAAGCCTGTTGCATTTGCCTATAGGAGATATCTTGAGAGTAAGATCCATTCCAAACTGCAATTCATGACCTGAGAGTGAGCTGTTACTGCAAAGTGTCAGGTTCTCTAGGAGTTCTTTGTGTATGGGAGCTCAGTTTCAGATATGGGAAAGCAATAACCCATTGACCTACACTTTGACAAACACTATATTGGGAGCCTCCAGCCAGAGTAGGTAGCATCCTTGGTCAATTATAGGTTCAGATGCCTTATAGGTTTAAGAGAACCAACTTAGATATAGATATACTGTCTTGCAGGCCCAGTCTACGAGAAACCTTGATGATCCCTATAACAGGGGATCTAAAAAGGGAATGAAATGATATGAGCAACAACCTAGTGGTGATGGACCCTTTTACTCAATATGCTTGGGCTTACTCATCCGGAAAGCAGAGAGCTCTTACAGTAGTCAAAATAGTTTGAGAGAACTGTTTCTTGGTATGTGGCTTCCCCGCCAACCTTTATTCCAATCAAAATCAAGAGGTAATTAACCCAAGTCCTTAAAGATTCACTAAGTCATCCTATAAAATAATAACAACAACAATAGCTCACATTTCCATAGCACTTTAAGGTTTGCAAATCTCTTTTCTCCCAATCCTGAGAATATTATTATCCACATGGTAGAGCTAAGGAAACTAAGGGTCAGAGTGGTGAAGTAATTTGTCTAGGGTCACAAAGCTACAGAGTATCAGAGAATAGTTTTGAACCCAGGTTTCCTGTCTCAAGGGCTAGGTGGCACAGTGGAAAGAGTGCCAAGCCTGGAATCAGGAAGACTCATCTTCATGAGTTCAAATCTGGCCTCTAGTTGTGTGACCCTAAGCAAGTCACTTAATGCTGTTTGCCTCAGTTTCCATATCTGTAAAATGAGTTGGAGAAGAAAACCACTCTAGTGCCTTTGCCAAGAAAAGCCCAAAAAGGGGTCATGAAGAGTCACACAGGACTGGAATCAACTAAACAACAGCAACAGGAGCCTTTAGTGACCCCAAACATCTCCCTGAAACAAAGGCTTATTTTTAAAATATCAGTATTCTACCCATGGCACTATACAGGTACAAGTCATAGACTGCCATGGCCCCTAAAGAATTAAAGTTGCAGGCCACCCAAATAGCACTGGAAAAGTATGTGGAAGAAGGGAGTAGATGGCAACTTATTACTGATAAAGAGTCATGCAGAAGAAACAACCTTAGGATATCATGGCACCTGGTGGTGCAGTGGACAAAGCACTAGTCCTCGAGGCAGGAAGACCTGAGGTCAAACCCAGCCTCAGACACTTCCTAGCTATGTGACCCTGGACAAGCCATTCAAACTTCTGTCTGCCTCAGTTTTCTCAACTGTAAAATGGGGTTGATAATAGCATCTGCCTCCATTATTATTAGCAGGAGCAGAGAAATGTAGGACTGGAGAAATAGATGGCTTAATCACACAGCCAAAGAAGAGGACTATCTAGCATAGCAGATGGAGAGTTGGAAGGGATGTCAGAGGCCTAGTCCAACCCCTTCATTTCACAGGTGAGGAAACTGAGGTATAGTGAGGTTAAATGATTTGCCTAAGGACAATGTCAGGTGATCTAGAGGAAAGAATTGGAAATAGATGGATGGTTAAGGAGGAAATGGAGGAGAAAGGAACAAGCATTTATCAAGGACTAATTGTGTGCCAGGCACTTTATAAGGTGCCCCAGAAGATTACAACCCCAGAAGATAGGTAGCGCTTATCATCTTCCTCTTCTACTTGAGGAAACTGAAGCAGACAGAGATTAACTGACTTGCCCAGGGTCCTCTAGCGAGTAAGTGTCTGAGGCTGGATTTGAACTCAGCACTTCTTTCATGCCATCAGGCCCATCACTCTATTGCCTGCATCACCCAGACACCTCTAAAAAGAGGGAACAGTCCAGGCTGCCTCTTCCTTACAAATCTGAGTAAGTGAAAGAATGCTGGGGCTTGAAACAAGAACAGGGATATTTGGAGGAAGGACAGGTTGGGGGAGGGGGAGAGATGATGAGTTCACTTGGGGACATGTTGAGTTCCAGGTGCCAGCAGAACATCCAAGTGATAAACTGAGGAACAGATTGGACAAGATGGCCTCAGAAGTCCCTTCCAACTGTGAGATTCTGTGGTGATTCTCTCTCTCCTCCGCTCTCCTCGCTCCTGGATCCTCTCTCTTCCTGCACTGACTGCTCTCAGCCCTCCCTTTTCCCATCCTTTCCCTCCCCTCCTCTCCTCCCCTTTCCCTTACCTATCACTCCCTTTTCTTCCCCCCTTCTCCTGTCCTCTGGTCCCCTCCTCTTTCCTCTCTCCTAGCTCCTATGATTTTGCAGCTTTATTTTTATTTCCCTTTATCACTCTATCCCTGCATCTGACTCCTTTCCCATCCATCTTGGTGTCACACTGTGTGCTTTCTTTCTTACTGTGTATACCACTCCATCTCTGAGTCTGTTGGGGGGTCTATTTCTACCTGTCTGTGTGCGTCTTTCCCTCTGTGTCTCTGCATCTTCCCCCTCCTCTCCTTATTCTCTCTATCTCCATTCTCTCTCTGTTCTATCTCCTTCCCTTCTTTCTGTATTTTAACTCCCTCAATCCTTTCATTTCTCTCTCTCTCTCTCTCTCTCTCTCTCTCTCTCTCTCTCTCTCTCTCTCTCTCTCTCTCTCTCTCTCTCCTCTGTCTCTCTACCTGTCTATCCTACACCTCCCTGTCTCTGTCTCTCCTTGTGTCTCTAGGCATCTCCGACTGTCTCTATGTCTCTGCTTGTCTCTTTCTCTGTCTCTCTTTTCTCCTTCTTTACCATCTCTGACTCTCTCTCTCTCTCTCTCTCTCTCTCTCTCTCTCTCTCTCTCTCTCTCTCTCAGTATCTGTCTCTGTCTGTCTCTCTCTCCCCCTTTCTCCCTCTCTCCTCCCTCTCTCCCCCCTTCCCCCTCTTTCCTCTCTATCTCCTTCTCTCCTCTCTCTCTCTACCTGTATCTCTCTGTCTCTCCCTGTTTCTTTGCTCCCTCCCCCACTCTCAATTTGAAAACAGAGTCCTTAATTATAATCAGCCGGTGCCTGCTGCTTACAGTTATCGTTCTGCTGAGAAGCGACAGCTGTTTCTATTGGCAGCCCAGCAACTGCGACCGTCAAAGTCCTTTCCCATGATGCCTCACCTCACCAAGATGGCCTGGGTGAATGCAGGGCACGGTCTGCCCCTGTACCCCCCTCAACACGCCCCTCAGCCCTCCCAATGGCCAGCACCTGGGTGCACACGGGGCTGTGGCTTCTCTGGGAGGGGCTGAGTGAGGCTAAATCCAGGCAGCCCTCCTTCTGTTGGTCAAGTCACATCTTTGTTTTTGAACACGAGCTTTGTTTTTGTTTTTTCCATTCGTTTTTTGGCTCAACTGGAGCGTAACGCCAATTAAAATTAGATTAGGAAGAAAATGTCCGTTTCTGCAGAATACACCAGGATTCTGAATATGTTCCCTTAGTACAGACTGGAGAAAAGAGGAGATTCGCCTACAGTGGGCAGTTCCTGGCACTGGCAGAACTTTGTGGGGCTTTTATTCTTCTCATTCTTCCTATTATATATTTGTCCCTGAGACCACAAGACCCACAAAAAGAATCCCTAGAAAAACTGGTCTTCCAGCCACCACTCAGATGGCTAGCTGTGGAACTGGGACAGGTGGCCAGTTATCAATCAGAATGTCATTGCAGAAGGCTATCCAAACTAGAAGGCACCTTGGATACTACCAAGTCCAACCCCACCCTACTTTGGTACATGAAGAAATTGAGGCTCAGAAAGGGAGAGGAACTTAGGGTCACATAGCAAGTCCCCTGACTCCCAGAGCAGGTGTGGGAGTTTTTCTTTGCTTCATGATGATTGCCTCTCTTGTGCAAGCCAGTCTTATTTCATAGAAACATAAAATGTCAGAGCTACAAGAGACCTTAAAGCACAGGACACAGGCTGTCAGAGCTGGAAGGGACCTTCAAGATTAGCTCCAACCTTTTCATCTTATGGAAGGGAGAAACCGAGGACCAGATAGAGAACGTAACATGGTGATATAGCAGATCCTGAACTAAAACTTGGACCTCTCTCCTCATCCCTTTTCCTAACCTCATCCCCACCAACATCCAAGCATCTCCCTAATGGGCCTCTTCTCCAAAGGAAGGGACAGCTGGCTATCTTTGGCTGCTCAGATGACAGACTATTCACATGTTCAAGATGCAGAACTTGACTTCTGAATCCCTCCTCTGTTCCTCATAGACAACTTATTCCTCATCAGACCAAGGGTGTTGGGATGAGGCAGTGTGATGAAGTGAGCAGAAGGAGCAGTGAACTTAGGGTCAGGAGGCTTAGGGTTTAGTACCTGCTAGAGCACTGACTGACTTACAGGGTTATACAAGCCATGTCCCCTCTCAGGGTCTCAGTTTCCTCATCTGTCAAATAGGGACAATAATCCCTATCAGCAATAATAAGTTCCATGTTGACTACAAAAGATAATAATAATAAGCAATCCTCCCCTAACAAAGGAGGCAACCTCCTTGGAGGTGACAGAAGCCCAGAATGGCAGAGTTGGAAGGGACTAATATCTAAACAAGGATACTCTCTAGAGCATCCTCCAACATGGGGTCACCTAACATCTCCTCAAATTAGAGAATCTGAGAGTTCAAAAGGAATGCAGTGGCCATTTAGTCTAACCCGTACATGGAAGGAATCCTCACCATAATATACTGAACACATGGTGGTCCAGCCTCTGTCTGAAAACATCTTCAGGAGGAACCCACCACCTCTTGAGACAGCCCCTTGTACTATTGGACATCTTGAATTTCTTGGAAGATTTTCCTCACATAAAGCTTAAGTTTATCTCTTTATATCATCTGCCAATTTGATGAGCATTTGAGCATTCTATCTATGCCTTTAGCTAAAATATCAATAAATATGTTAAATAACAGAAGATCAAACATAGACCCTCCACTGGAAACCTTCTATCATGCCAACTTTGAACCTTTAAGTGTAGCCCTCCATCAAGCTCTGAATCCATCTGATTGTATCATTAAAGACCTCTGATGAGATGGAACCCAGTACATTCTGAGGCATTCCAGTCCATCTATGGATGGTTCTAATTGTTAGGAAGTTTTTCTTTACAATAAATCAGTCAGTCAATGAGCGTTTGCTAAGTGCTTATTCAGGCATTGTGCTTAAGCACTGGGGAGAAAGGAAGGAAGAGAGAGAGAGAGAGAGAGAGAGAGAGAGAGAGAGAGAGAGAGAGAGAGAGAGAGAGAGAGAGAGAGAGAGAGAGAGAGAGAGAGAGAGAGAGAGAGAGAGAGAGAGAGAGAAAGGAGTGAAGGAAGGAAGGAAGGAAGGAAGGAAGGAAGGAAGGAAGGAAGAAGGAAGGAAGGAAGAACCCTTGCTCTCAAGGTCCTTGGAGTCTATTGGGGGAGATGATATGTAAATAGCTAAGTATATACAAGAAATATACATAATAGATGGAAGACAATGGAAGGCATTTTGCCACTGGAGGGACCAGGAAAGGTTACCTGCAGAAGGTAGATTTGAGTTGAGTCTTAAAGGAAGCCAAGGAAACTTTAGAAGTGGAGGTAAAAGGGCAGAGCATGCCAGACAAATTAAGTCCTAGAGACCAAAGACGTCCTGTTTGAAGAACAACTAATTGTACAGGTTCCTGTGGCTGTAGAGTACATGGAGGCGAATAAGGTATAAGAAAACTGGAAGGGTAGAAAGGAGCCAAGTTCTAAAGGGCTTTAAATGATAAGCAGAGGAGATTATACAGGATAGCATGAGATTTAATTGCTTTGATTGCTTAAACTGTGCTAAAAGGAAGCCATTGGACCCCAATGAGCAAGGAGGGGACATAGACTTGAAATTTAGGAAAATCACTTTGGCCACTGAGTGGGGGCTTGATGGGAATGGGGAGACACTTGAATCTGGGATACCAGTTACAGCTGTTTCTGAAGTACAGGCTAGAGGTGATGAAGGCCTGAGCTAAGGAGTTGGCCATGAGAATGGAAAGAAGGGGACTGATACAAGAGATGTCATGAAGGTGGAAAGAACACATTTGAATCTAAATCTGCTTCTCTAATTCCTCTCTACTGTTCCTAGTCCTACCTTCTGGGGTGTGTGGGGTATTCAAAGAGGACTAGTACTTCTGGTGTCCGGACTTGCTGAGCCCTTTTCAGGGCTGCTTATCCACCTTTGGTGTCTACCTTTCACCCAACTCTCACCTGTGGCTCCAAGTAGCTGTAGCATGCACAGTGGCCATACCCCAGGAAACCATTTCAACAGATGGCTAAACCAGGTTGAGGGTAACCGACAGGCTTCAAACCTGTCAGTCGGTTAAAGGGATGTCTACCCCTAGCATGCAAAGACTTTCCCCAGCAGAAAGGGCAGATGAGAACAATTTGTTCCAATGTCCATGAAAGCAGCTAAAGCAGGCAATGTGGAGCACTTAGAGCTTGGTCAGACGTTGAAGATACCAAATTCATCCATTGCATCCTGGGCCATCACAGGTCATCTTGACTTTTGTCTTGCTACTGGACTTGATGACTCTGGCTTTGCTTTTTTGTTTTGTTTAGTTTTTGCTTTTTGGTGAGGCTGGGGTTAAGTGACTTGACCAGGGTCATACAGCTAGTGTAAGTATCAAGTGTCTGAGGTCAAATTTGAACTCAGGTCCTCCTGACTCCAAAACCACTGTGCCACCTAGCTACCCCAGACTTTGATGACTCTGGAACAGACTTAAATCCAATTCATACGCAAGTCAAGACATTAATCTGTGATGTCATTGGTCCTCTTTGAAAATGAAGGACAAACAAAAACAACCCTCTAGGGCTTAAGAACAAGGCAGCTAGATGGCTCAGTAGGTAGAGTGCTGAGCCTGAAATCAGGAAGATCTGAGTTCAAATGTAGCCTCAGATACTTACTAGGTGTGTGACCCTGGGCAAATCACTTAACCTCTATCCTAGTTTCCTCATAATAGCACCTACATCCCAGGGTTGTTCTGAGGATCAAATGAGATAATAAGTGTAAAGTACATCCTAGACACTTAATAAATGATTGTTTTCCACCTTTCTAATTCGTCTTCCCTATAATAGCCCTTGGAATACTTGGATCACATTCACTCTTAGTTTGTTATTCTCTAGACTAAACATGACCAGTTCCTTCAACAATGACACGCTCTCAAGGACTTTCTCCATCCTAACTGCTCTTCCACCCACCACCCACTCCTGACAGCTTATCAATGTCCTTCTGGAATTTTGGTGCCTAAAATGAAATACAACATCCCAGTTGTGATCTGGCCAGAGCAAAGTATACCAATACTATTATTATTATCTCCCACCCTGGGGACTAGGCTCCTGCTAATGCTCCTGAAGTGCCCCTTCTATAATTATTTCTCCTATTAATGCATCTAGAGTAATGCACAGGGCTAATAATAATGGCTTGCATTTTTATCACTTTTTTTAAGGTTTGCTAGGTGGCGCAGTGGATAGAGTGCCCAGCCTAGAGTCAAGAAGACCTAAGTGCAAACCCAGCTTCAAGCACTAACAGTTGTGTGATTGTGGGCAAGCCACTTAACTGTGTTTGCCTGGGTTTCCTCATCTATCAGATGAGCTGGAGAAGGAAATGGCAAGTCACTCCAGTATCTTTGCCAAGAAAACTCCAAAAAGGGATCATGAAAAGTCAAACAGGACTAAAAACAATTAAACAACAACAAAATGCTTATTGACTAATTTTGTGACTTTGGGCAAATCACTTAACTCCCGTTTGCCTCAGTTTCCTCATCTGTAAAATAAGGGTAATAAAAGTGCCCATAACCCAGTGTTGTTGTAAGGATCAAATGGAATTTAAAGTGCTTTGCAAATCTCAAAGCACTGTATAAATGTTAGCTTTGTTAGCTATTATTCCTTTCAATCTTCATAAAAAAAAAACCCTGTGAAGTACATGCTATTTTTATCACCACTTTACCAAAGAAATTGAGGCTTAGAGAAATGACTTTCCTAAGATCACAGCCTGAGCAAATGTCTGAGGTCAGATTTGAATTTCATTCTTGACTTGGGGTCAGTACAGCATAGAAAAAATGTATATGGGAAAAAATGCATTCAGAACTCCGGCCTGAGAGCGGCAGGGAGTTAATTTCTCCCAAGGCAAGTGGGAACTCCTTCAGTTCTAGGACACTGGTGGAGGCTCCCATTACAAAGGGCAGAGGCTCCAGCAGAGGGGAGCTGGGGAAGATAACAAGTAATAGATACTAGGAATATGGATTGATGATACAGGGCTGCTGGACAGGAAGGAATTGGGGGAGACCAGCAACGGCTAGAGGTAAAGAACCCCAGGGACATATTTTTGGTTCTAACTTCCTTTTACCCCCCTTTTTTCCCCACAGGCCTCAGGCTTTGCTTACCTACTTTTCCACTGCCGCCACCTAGGTTTTTTTTTTCCCTGACCTAAGCACAGAAGTAACATTTCAATGAGCGTTAAGTTTCACGAGGTATTTAACACAGATCATCTCATTCGATCCTTGAGAAGATCCCATGAGGTGTGTATGACAGGAGTTTTTTCCCCCATTTTACAGATAGGGACACTGAGACTCAGAAAAGTGAAGTGACCCACCTGTTGTCCCACAGACAGCTAATGCAGGATTTGATAGTAGATATCCCCTGACTCCAAATCCAACATGCTTTCTGCTACGCCATGCTTCTCTACAAAGAGCTTCTGTGACCAGGAGTGGGAAAGGGACATTTGTAAACCAATAAGGAATGGCCCATAATGTGTTACTAAAATAGAGTATTGAAACAGGGGTGGGAAACCTGCAGCCTCAAGGCCACCTGTGGCCCTCTAGGTCCTCAGCACTCTATCTACTGGACATCTAGCTGCCTTGTTCTTAGCCCTAGAGGGTTGTTTTTATTTGTCCTTCATTCTCAAAGAGGAACAATGACATCACAGACATCTTGACTTGTGTATGAATTGGATTTAAGTGAGGCAGTGCTGCACAAAGTCGTCAGCCTCACCGTCTCTTCCAGAGTCATCAAGGTTCTAAGTTCCTAGTATCCATTACTTGTTATCTTCCCTGGTTCCCCTCTGCCCTTTGTAATGGGAGCCTCCACCAGTGTTCTAGAACTGAAGGAGTTCCCACTTGTCTTGGGAGAAATTAACTCCCTGACACTCTCGGGCTGGAGTGCTGAACGTATTTTTTCCATATAGAAAATGTTCTATGCTGTACTGACCCCAAGTCAAGAACTAAGGTCAAATCTGACCTCAGACATTTGCTCAGGCTGTGATCTTGGGGAAATCATTTCTCTAACATAGGGCCCAAAGTAGGCCCTTTGACTGAACCCAAACTTCATGGAACAAATCCCTTTGATAAGAGGATTTGTTCTATAAAACTTGGACTCAGTCAAAAGGCTGCACCCAAGGACTTAGACGGCCACAGGTTCACACCCATGAATAGTATAATAGTTTATTATCAGAGGCCCCAAAGGACCAAACTCCAAGAACTACCTCAGTCTATCAGTTTCTAAGCTACAAGATAATTTATACATGTTATAATAAAATGAAAATCAGGGCAGATTCCATTTAATCCAACCAGCATTTATTATGTATGTGCCATACACCATGCTAAGAATATAAAGACAAAATTTAAAAAGTCCTTTCCCTAAAGGAGTTTACATTCTATAGGAGGGGAAGCGGGGCACAGATAAACTCAAAATATATACAAAGTGATTTGGGAGGGAGGGAAGTACTGACAAGTGGGGGAGGGGAAAGGCAGGAAAAGGCCTTGTGTGGCATTTGAGCTAAGTCTTGATTGGAGCTAATGGTTCCATGAAGAAAGGAGGAAGAGCATTCCAGACATGGGGGATAGCAGGCACAAAATCAGGTCTCCTCTCTGTGGGTAGACTTCATTTTCTGAGACAACATCCTGCCACAACAGATAGGTAGATAGATGATAGATAGATAGATAGATAGATAGATAGATAGATAGATAGATAGATAGATGATAGATGATAGATAGATAGATAATAGATAGATGATAGATAGATAGATGATAGATTGATAGATCGATGATAGATAGATGATACATACATACATAGATATACAGGTACATACATGCATACATATAGAGAGAGAGATGGATAGATAGATAGATAGATAGATAGATAGATAGATAGATAGATAGATAGATAGATGATAGATAGATGACACATACATAAATACATAGATACACAGGTACATGCATGCATGTACATACATACATATATGGAGATGATACATACATACATACATAGATACACAGGGACATACATGCATGTATATACATACATATAGAGAGAGATAGATGGATGGATAGATAGATAGATAGATAGATAGATAGATAGATAGATAGATAGATAGATGATACATACATACATAGATACACAGGTATATGCATGCATGTATATACATACAGAGAGAGAGAGAGAGAGAGAGAGATGATACATACATACATACATACATAGATACACAGGTATATCCATGCTTGTATATACATACATATAGATAGAGAGATGGATAGATAGATAAATAGCCAGAGTGTTTACCTTGTGCCAGGCCTCTGGGACACAAATACAAGACAGTCCTTACCCTCTAGGAGTTTACATTTTAATGGGGGAAAACAAGACATAATATTGGGGAATTGATAGTAAAGGGAAGATGGAAAGGAAGAGGGCATTGTATGAAAATGGCCAAAGGGAAGAGCTGAAGAAGCCTGTTTCTGGATAAGATAAGGTGAAAGCTGACCCAGAAGAGCCAGGCAACCAAGCCAAGGTTGGCCTGAGTGAAGGCGGCACTTGAGATAGCTGGGAATTACAAGTAGTTGTATAGCTTCAGCTTGGCAGAGCTGAGTAGTTCCAGGCATGGCCTCTCAAACTGTGAACCCAAGTCAGTGCCTTAAATCAGAATTCACTTGCAACACAGAAATTGGCCTCCAGTTCAATGTGTAATGTGAAATACCTACACAGTAGAATAGCTCGTTGTTATTTGGTTCTAAGAGCGCTTTTCCTTTGGAGAGTCCAAGTCATAGAACTGTTGGGTTTAGAGAAAGGGTTAGCAACCAAAGCTGAGGTGTTGATCGAGATAACCAAATGAAAAAAATAATAATAATAACTTGCCTCATCCTCTTCAGTCCATTTCCTTGACTCTCTCCCTTTTCAAATCCATCACAACAAAGGGCAACTGTCCTAATGCCAAACTCTTATCACATTATTTATTACTCAGACACCTTCAATGGCTCCCCATTTCCTATAGGAGAAAATATCAATTCCTTATTTAGTCATGCAAGACCATCCAGAGTTTGCCTCCCTATCCCAACCCCTCCAAATCTACTTTCCAGCCTCTCACTTCTCCAATCAAACTAGCTTCTTCACTACCCTTTGAATACTCCTCTCCTTGCCTATACATTGTTATTTAGAATATTTCTTCCTTCCTGGACTGTCCCTGCTACCAGTTACCTCCTAGCCTCTACCAATCTCTGCCTCCAAAAATCCTGCCCATCCTTCTCAACTCAGTTCAAATGGGACTTTCTACTTAAGAGTGCTTCCTCTCCTTCCCCGACCTCCTAAGAAGAATTGATCTGTCCTTCCTCCAAATCCCTTCTGCACTTACTGCTTTCTTACAATCCTCCCAGTTCGAGCTCTAATTCTTACTGACGGCTAACAGCAACTTGCTAACTTACTGACCGTGGGTAAATCATTTCACCTCTCTGCCTGAGTCTAGTTGTCTGTAAAATGGGGGAGAGGAATAACAGAGCTATTGCAAGGAAAGTGCTTTGCAAACCTTGAAGCACTGTATAATTGTGAGCTGCATCAGTTTCCTTGTTATGTTTCCCTGAATTATTCCTCTTAGTGTTTTGCAAGCTTGATGAGGACAAGGACCGTGTCTTATTCCTCTTTTTGTCCTGTTCAGTCCTCGGCACAAGGCCTGGCACATAGGAAAGGTGTTAATGAACATTTACTGACCTCAACTGATGCTTCCTACTCAAAATTCTTTGCTCCTTGTAAAAAAAAAAAAGTCAATCAAAACCATAGTTGACCTAATTTTTCAAGTTCTGAAAATTTTTAAATCCCCCCAAATTCAAAGGATCATAGGGTTTAGAGGTAGAATAGAACTTAGAAGTCACCTAGTCTAGCTCACACTCTTTACAGAAGCAGAAACTTCCTCCAAATCCCACATTCCTTTAGCCATACCAAAGTGCTAATCCTCCACCCATCAGTTGTTACAGAATTCTTCCTAGAGAGCTTTTAATGGTTCCCCATTTCCCATAGGAGAAAAGATTATTTGCTTATTTAGTTATGTAAGACTATAATCCACAGATAGATAGTGTGCCTCTCCCCCTCCCCCAATAAAATCTACCTACATGGTGGGTGAATTCTGATTTAAGATACTGACTTGTATTTACAATTTGAGAGGCCACACCTGGAGCTCCGCCAAGCTGAACCTACACAGTTGCCTATACTTCCTAACCATCTCTTCACCAAGCTGCCTACACTCAGGCCAACCTTGGCTACTGCCCCTGTTGCTGGCTCTTTTAGGTGAGCCTTCACTTCTCTTACCTAAGATTTTGAATTGAACTGAATCACAACAAGTTTATTAGACAATTTTTTTTAATCAAATGACTTGGATTTAAAATTCTCATCAAGTAAAAAGTTCTTTCATGCTTGACTGATTCCAGGGTGGAAACTCCCTAACTCAGATCTATCAGGAAGTGGACAACTCTGGTTTGTAATGACAGGTCTGGGATTATGTGTATTTTAAAAGAGATGCAGCTAGACTACTTTGGAGTCTGTGAGGGTGATTCAAGGAAGCCAAGAAAGGGCTGCTAAGTAGAGGTCCTGCCTTGATGAATTGATAAGAATTATTTGTAATCAGTACATTAATACTTAGAAATTAGTTGTTGTCTTAATTAGAAAAGTTAGCTATCCTGCTTACATCTGCTTTAGACCAACTGAAGAATTCTAGTCTTCAATTCTAATCATCTCTGGTCCCCCACTGTCAACTTTTGTGAGGCTATTGAAATCTATTTAAAACATGCCCAAGAACTAGCTATAGCTTTCTCCATTACTGATAAACAACAGCTTGTCATTCTATGAGATCAAGAGAAGAAAAGATGCAATTCTGGCTTTCTATATAATTCATCATTAAAATAATGTGCCCGCACCAAACCCTTGCCACAGAAATCATAAAAATAAATCTCTGGAGTTTAGAAGGAACAGCTCCTGAGGCCACAAAGGAAGGGAGACATTATGGGAGTATCCTGGAAACGGAGACTTATAAGTCACCAAAATTTGAAAGAAACACATTTCAAATGTTGCATAATGTCATCTGATGGCTAAAAATAATGGAGTCCCAATGTAAGTGCCAAGAAAGTATACTCTGGAAAACTGAACAAACATTTCTGTCTCCTGGGCTAGGAAGTGGGGGAACTGAGTTCTAATCTGGATCAAACACTCATTCACATTGTGACCTTGAGCATGTTCTTCTGTCTTAATTTCTTCATTTGTAAAATGAAGGGATTAGACTAGTCCATTAGAGTCAGAATCAAAGGCCTTTAGGGTTAGGGTTAAGGTCAGAGGCATGAATTTCTATCAGAGCCTTTTCAGCTTCGATATTTTATGTTCTATCATTCCAAGACCCCTCCCAGCTTTGACACTGTATGTTCTGTGATCCCAAGCCTACCTCCAGCTCTGACATTCTGTGTTGAAATTCCAAAGCCTGTTACAGCACTGATGGTCTATGTTCTGTTGAGCTAAGTCCTCTTCCATTTCTATCACTCTGGGTTCTGAGGTTCCAATGTCTAATTCTGACACATTCTGTAGCCCGTAAAGATGAGAGGAAACAGAAGGACTCAACCTTGCAACACAGTTCTGCCTTTGGCCCTTGGCAGTAAATATTATTTTCAATTCTATTCCATGAACAGCTATGAAGCACCTACTGTGTAAAGCCCTGCCTTGAGTTCTGGGGACATGAATATGAAAAATTATAAGCTCTCTGCCCTCGAGGAGCTCAGAAGTTAACAGGGAGGATAGGACAAATACATATGTAAAGTGTGTATTTGAATCCACATGGGTTGTCTAAATGAGGTTTGCAGGAAGACATATATATTTGTAGAATCCTATCCACACCTTTCTAATAGAGACTTTGATTTCTACTTGCTGGGCAACCAGAGAAAGGATCATGAGGTTAACCACACTGATCTCTTCAGAGATTATGTATATTAGACTAGAATTATATATGATGACTCCCCCTACATGTTACTAGTTTAAGAGAAATTATTTTTTCCTTAGGTTCAAGATGTTTTCTTGGTCACTATCCCTTAAATAGAAGGCATATGGCTTATATCCTGAGACTTGGTTCCTTCCAACCAAATGCTAAACAAAAAACCATCACAAATTATGAATGAAACCATTTATCAGAGCAGATAACAAACAGAAATCTTCAAAAGTCATACAGATCAGTATAAACCAGACAATATGCAAAGTGACCAGACTCCCCCATGAGCAAGATATCTCAGCCCAGTGGAGAGCAAGTCCCTGATCTCACCCAAGAAGAAATTCCCCACCGTCTCTATGGAAGCAAACGTTCTTTCTTCTACATTTCTGCCTTCTGAAGTCTGTTGTCTTTCTCTTTGTATTTTTCCCCAAAAAGAATCTAGAACCATGAGCGCCGCTCTTGAAGAAGAAAGCAAGAAGAATGTCTTTCCTCCCAAGCTTCTACACCAACTCTACTCCTCACACAGGCCCACAATTTTTGTCAGTTTTCCCTTCATCAATGAAGAGAATCTTATACAAATGATCGAGGCTTGAAACCTGGATTACAACAAAATATAAATAGAATGTGATAATAGCAGACTATCTTTCCTGGGTATCTAGCACATACAGTGTAGTAGGTATGAAATAAATATGTATGGAAAAAGAAAAAGAGAAAAGGAGGGAGTAAGGAAGGAAGGAAGAAAAGGAAGAAAGGGAAAGAGACAGGGAAGGAAGAAAGAGTAAAAGAGAGGGAAGAAAGTTAGGAAAGGAAGGAAAGAAGGAAGAGAGGGAGGGAGGAAAAATAAAAGAGAAAAGGGAGAGATCTAAACAAAGTGCTCTGAAAATTTTTGAGAAGAGAAAACATTCTTTTTCATCTGACACCTGGGTTCTCCTACTCAGCACCAATGCTATACAGGATTTCAGAATTGGCCAGTCTTGGCTCCAACTGCCTCAGTATCCCATTTATAAGTATTCCTATCATGAACACGAGCCCCTTCCTTTCTTTCCTGCTCTAGTGTATCCTGCTCCTAAATTCTACTTTCATGATAAGGATACACACTGAAGTCCAAGAGATCGAAAACAGTCCAGAGTATAACCTTAGCTTGTCAAATAGGATGGGGAAGGTTTCTGAGGTTTTTAAGACACTGAGTCACGTATCTAAAGGCATAAATATTCTCTTCCTCCCCTGGTCAAAATTCTTTGGTCTTTGTAAAAAAAAAAAAACAGTCGATCAAAACCATAGTTGACCTAATTTTTCAAATTCTGAAAATTTTTTAAATCCCCCCAAATTCCAAGGATCATAGGCTTTAGAGCTGCAACAGACCTTAAAAGTCATCTAGTCCAGTCCACACACTTACCAAAAGTAGAAACTACCTTCAAATCCCACGTTCCTTTAGCCATACCAAGGTGCTGGTCTTCCACCCATCAGGTGTCACAAAATTTTTCCTAGACCATTTTCTTTCTTTTTTTCTTTTTCATTACCTCTGGGAAAAGACTCTGTTGTTGTCCACTCTGTATTGCTGCTGTCAAATTAGGGGAGTGAAAACTGGCTATGGGATTACATTCATCTCTGAGTGAAGGATTGTTTGTTGTGATTATGGATTGTCAGGGTCCCATAGGCTCTAACACAAGAACAGGGAAGATCTCAGAAGGTGTTGACAGCACCACAAAGTAGAAAGAAACCTGTCTCTGAAGTTAGAGGACCTGGGTTCAAATCCTGATTGTGATGCTTATGATCCATGTGACTTTGAGTAAATCACTTCGCTTCCTTGAAATTCAATATTCTCATCTGCAAAATGGTCAGGCTGGACTGCATAGACTTTGATGTCCTTCTCTAGATCTGAGATTTAATGTTTTCAAAGAGGCAGCTGTTGGCACAGTGGATAGAGCTCTGGGCCTGGAGTCAGGAAGACCTAAGTTCAAATGTGGCCTCAGATACTTACCATCTATAAGTGCTATAACTCTTGCTTAGGTGAGACACTTAACCTCTGTTTACCTCAGTTTCTACATCTGTAAAATGGGGATAACAGCACCAACTTGCAGGGTTGTTGTGAGGATCAGATGAAATGGTATTAGTAAAGCATGTGGCACATAGTAGGGATCATCAAAGTGCTTATTCTTTTCCATCTTCCCTTTTTGCAGCTGCTGTTGACCCCATGACAGAGTCATCATCACCTTTGGTGTTCTCTGTTCCTAATACCTCAAAAACCTTACAGCAGAGCCCATCAGGGAAACACTTGATGTGGGGAAACAGGGAGATACACACAGAGCAAAGCCTGCCCAGAGCAGCCCAGCTGGACCACAGAACGTCAGAATTGAAATGGCCCTCAGAGGCCATCTAATCCAAGCTCTACCCAGGCAAGAATCTCCTCTACAAGGGTCAGCTCCAGTTTTTGCTTGAAGACTTCTAGGGAAGGCAAAGCCCTACTTCACAAGATAGCCTCGTCCGCTTCAGGACAGATCGAATTGTTCAGACATTTTTCCTTAAGTCTTAAGTTTACTCTTGTTCTCTCCTTTTTTTCCCCCCTAACAAATGAGCTATACAATCAAAGTATGAGGACCAGTCTGGGAAATAATAGCTCAGAATCAGAAGTTTTTATATAAGGCCCAGAGACAGGTAGGTGGTACCTTAGAGCACCAGGTCAGGTATCAGGAAGACTCATCTTCTTGACTTCAAATCTGGCCTCAGTAACTTACTAGCTGTGTGACCCTGGGCAAGTCGCTTAACATTATTTGCCTCAGTTCCTCATCTGTAAAATTAGCTGGAGAAGGAAATGACAAACCACTCCAGTATCTTTGCCAAGAAAACCCCAAATGGGGTCATGAAGAGTCAGAAGCAACTGAAAATGACTGAGCAATATACTGCCTACCAGCAGCTTCAGAATAGGACAGAAGCTGGTACCTGCTTCACTTATTGGCAGCAGATACTGCCTCCCCAAGCAGTCAATTAATAAACATTTATTAAGTACCTACTGTGTGCCAGGCATTGTGCTAAATTCAAGGGATACAAAAAGAGACAAAAGATAATCCCTGCCCTCAAGGAGCTCACAGTCTAATGCGGAAGACAACAAACATATACAAACAAGCTGTATACAGGATAAATAGGAAACAATTAACAGGGGGAAGGCACTAGAATTAAAAGAGGTTGGAAAAAACTCATTCAGCTCCAGGAAGAGAGAGGATATTTGTATCTGTGTTCTCTGCGCAGAGACTAGCCTCCAAGGGCTAGCGCAGATTTCTGTCTGTTCAGTACTACAAAAGCAGCTGAGACTGGTGTGCACACAGGAGAATTCACTCACGATATAAAGAATGCAAGGGTCCCAGGAGCTCTGACACAGGCCTGCCCACAAGAACAGGGAAGGGCTCAAAAGCTATGAAGGATCCAGGTATCCTTGACACCTTGTGGTGTAGATTCATCTCTTTTCTGTATGATGGACCTCAAAAAACTTGGTGACAGAGCTTAGACTTCTGGTTTTTCTCCTTCTATCTCCTTTGCTGGTTTTTAATGCACCTTCTTTTTTGTACCTAAGAGTAAGTGCCTCCCTAAGGTTCTGCCCTAGGTCCTCCTATCATCTTTCTCTTCTCTTCTCTTCTCTTCTCTTCTCTTCTCTTCTCTTCTCTTCTCTTCTCTTCTCTTCTCTTCTCTTCTCTTCTCTTCTCTTCCCTTCTTCCTCTTCTCTCTCTTCTCTCTCTCTCTCTCTCTCTCTCTCACTCACTGTGTGTGTGTGTGTGTGTGTGTGTGTGTGTGTGTGTCTCCTCTTTCTCTCTTTTCTTCCTCCCTCCCCCACCCTGGTTTCTCTCTCTCCCTGTCTCTCTCTCTGCCTGTGTCTCTTTGTCTGTGTCTGTGTGTCTGTGTCTGTGTGTCTGTGTGTGTGTGTGTGTGTGTGTCTTTCATTTTTATCAGCTCTGATGGACCAATTATCACTTCAATACAGATAATTCTATAACAAAGCTATGCAGGGCTAATCTCTCTCTTGAACTCCAACCCCACATTCTCAGCTTCCTATTGGATGTTCAGACCTATATGTCCCACTAGCATTGAAAGGTCAATAAAATGAATTCATCCCCTCTCCCTTTATTCCACTCTAAAATCCTTCCTCTTTTCCAAACTTGCCTTTTTCAGTTGAGGGTACCACCATTATCCCTGTCACCCAGGGTCACAAACCTTGGAGACATTCTTTACTCTTCTTACTCCCTCACCCCACCCCCGTCTAATTTCTTACCAAATCCTACCCATTTCACCACAATGGATTTCATGCCCATTCCCTTTTCCCTCCTCTTAATTTGTGAGACAATATCATATGGTGGCTAGAGTCCTAGCCTTGGAGTCAGAAAGATTAGCTCAGATCTTTCTGATCCTCAGTTTCTTTATCTCTAAAACTGGAGATAAGAGCAGTGACATCATGGGGTTGTTGTGAGGATCAAACAGCACTATGTATATAAATTGCTTGCAAACCTCAAAGCATGCATTTCCTCACCCAGACATTCCCTGTGCCAGTGAAATCACATGTCCAATCCCTATCTCCATTACTATTAGTTGTTGCCCTCATGACCATTTACCTGGACTGCTGTCATAGCCTTGTAATGTCTCTCCCTGCCTCCAGTCTAGAATGTCAGAGCTGGAAGAGGTTTCCCTTGGCAACCCTTCCTTGTCTCCTCCCTTGCTGACTCCGTGGCTTCTCTAACTCTCCACTTTTCTGCTTATCCCGTTGGTCAGTCAGCTACTTTAGCCCTGATGTTTGGCATGAACCCTAGTTCTCTAGACCCAAGTTGGAAGCCCCTAGCTACCCATACCCTAGCTCAGACTAGTGATCCCCAGAGATCCACAGTCCAGCTCTGACAACTTGTGACACGTCCATGTCCTTAAAGCCTGCCAGGCCTGACATTTAGAACAGTAGCTTTGCAGAGCCTGGCACTGTGTGAGGCTCAGGCCTTTCCCAATCTCTTTGCTCTAAATAATCCTGCTCATTTCTGAGTACTCAGTCAGTCAAGTCGCTAAGCTACTCCAATTTCACTTCTGTATGATGCAGAAGAGTTGGACTGGGGAGGTTAGCTTGCTAAGCAAAAGTCCAGAAACACCTAAAATTCTACACCTCCCTCAAGGTCTAGCTCACATTTAAACTCTTCTAGAAAGCTTTTCCTGATTATCCTGCCAGGAAATAATTTCTCCCTCCTTAAATTGTTCATGGCCCTTTTTTTTTTTTAAACCTCCCCTATGTATTTGTTCCTCCACCCCAGAACATAGAACTGAAAGGATTTCAGAATTCAGAACTCTAGTTCAGGGATTCTTAACCTAGGATCTGTGATTTTTTTTTCAGTATTTTGATTATAATATAATTTGTTTCCTTTGTAATCTTATGTATTTCATTTTATGCATTTAAAAACATTATTCTGAGAAGAAGTCTGTCACCCAGCTGCCAAATGGAGTCCATTGGACAAAAAAGGTAAAAAACTGTGATCTAGTCTAACCCTCTTATTTTACAGCAGAGGAACCTAAGGCTTGGGGCAGGAGACAGTGACTTGCTCAGGATCACACAGAGAAGACAGGATTCAAATCTAAGTCTTCTAACTCTAGAGTCTGCTCTTTACACTCTATTATGTTACCTCTCTATTATGTTTTACCATGTACTATGGTTATTTCTACCCTCCTCTTCTATTAGAATGAGGATCCCTTGAGGAACAGAGTCTGTGTCTTGTTTTTTTAGTCTAATTCCCTTCATCCTCCAGCACCAACAGAGGACCCTGCTCATTCAAGTACTTAGGAAATGTTTATCGAATTGACTGAATAATATCAACATTATTGCAAGTGGTAATGTTTAAACTGCCGCTTTGGGCCCTTTATCAGCATCAATTGAATTCAAATAAGCAATGTTACTCATTGTGACTCTTCCTGATGCTTTTAAACTATTTATTAATTTAAACTACAGGTTCTGAAGAATTTGTAGCTGAGAACAACTTATTACCCACTGGTTTGTGTTAATATGTTCTCAAAGTAATAAAACAATATTCTTTGAAAAAAAACCTATTCTATAAACAGAACTTCCTGATCATTCTGTCAAATCTTCTATTCTTCTTAACTGATCCTAGTACAAATGGGCTCCTCTGTTCCCTGAAGATAACATATCCTGCACTCTCCCATCTCTGTACCTTTCTTTGCTCACAGTGTTCCCTAGACCTGGGATACCTTCCCTTCCCGTCTTTTATGTTGAATTTATACCCATTTTTAAAGCCCAACTCAAAGACCACCCTCTCCGATAAGATTTCTCCAATTCCCACCCGCATTGGAAATTACTTTTTCCCAATGAGACTTCATATATCACTTGTTTCTGTACCTCCAAGATGCATTTGGTATGTCCTAGAGTTATCTGTTCATATGTCCTATTCCCCATAATAGTCGATCTTAGGGTCACAGATCTTGAGCTAGGAGTGACCTTAGAAGTTGTCTAATCCAACCCCACTATTTTACAGATGAGGAAACTTAGGCCCAGAGAGGTGAATTGATATGCCCAAGGTTTCTCAAGTGGCAAGTGGCAAAACAGGAATTCAAACATCGATGCTTAACTCCAGAGTCAACCGTCTTTCTGTGATGCCTCCATGTAAGCTCTATGACATCAGTGCTTTCCCAGTGCCTAGTGTTCTACACACCAAACTTAATATATATTTGTTGAATTATTTAGTTGAATTGGGCATCTACACTATCTTAATTTAGTGAGGGTTTTGATCCAGCAATCCTTTTGTTTTATTTTTCATCAGCTCTACAGGTCTTACTCCTGGCTGATTTTCCTGGAAATCCATCTGAGGCACAAATGTGATTGACTCACAGTGGTTCTGTTGACTGATTTAACTTTTGTTCAATCATTTCAGTCATGATATGACTGAAGTCAGTATAATTTAGTCACTATAGTTCTAGTGGCCAGTATTATACAGAAAATCAAGAGGTTCTCCAACCTACCCCAAAGCATTGTATCTATCCAAAACCCCAGTGATCTCATCCCTACATACATATCCTCTTACATACCCCACCCCCACCCCACCCCCATCACTAACATAGAAGGTTCTGGGTATGTGGTCATCTAAGTTAACAAGGACTCAAAATAAGCTAACTCTTCCTATCTTTAAGGGACCCAGTCTTTCTCTTGGGATTTTAAGTGTTCTGTTAATTTCATGCTAATCAGTAGTAAATGGTTACTGAAGAGAAACCAGGGACCCAGGAAACTACCCTGTCCTAGGACCTGTTTTACAGAAACAAAGAATTCCGGCCTCTTCCTAAGCTGTTCAGAGGTGAACACATTGATAGATTTCTGATTCCCCTCCTTTCCTTTCCTCTGCCCGCCCTCTGGTGGAGCTATGGGATGGCCCAAAATGGCAGGCTCAGGAAAGAAGGAAAAAAAGGGGACTAGTGAAGGGCCTGAATAATCCACAAACTGGATACTTCATCTACAAATTGAAACCATGGTGTTGATTACAAACTCAAAGAAAAGTGACCTTGTCTTCTTGAACAGAAAGGGTGGCTTTTTGGAGAAAGCCAAACCCTACCATTATAATAGGAGCTGGATCACCTCCACTCTTCAGGATGGGGAAGGAGCAAGGGGCAGGTTTGCTTTAGGGAAACTTCCTCACCCTCACCCAAGTCCTGCACACGTATGAGTGGAAGAGGAAGGATGAAAAGAAGCTGGCATGGAGAGTAAGGAAAGATGAAAGAAGAGAAAGGTGCTGCCTGATTTGGGGAAGGGGAGGTAAGGTCAAATGCTATGTCTGGCAAGAGAGTGAGGTAAAAGACCTGGGTACTAGTTCTAGTTCTTCCACTAAGTCTCTGTGTGACTTTGAGAAAATTACTTTTCCTTTCTGAGCCTCAGTTTCCTCATCTGTAAATTGATTTCTAAGTTCCCTTCCATCTTTAACTTTGTAATTCAGAGATTCTAAGGTTCTTTCCAGCTCAGAGGCTTTATGTTCTACGGTTCCTTCTAATTCTGTCACTCTACCATTGGGGGGGGGGTGGAGGGGAGAGGAGATAATAAATATACCTACCTCAACAGATATCTCAATAGGCATTTGAGAATAAAACCTTAGAGGAGGAAATGCTGTCTTGTCTCTCAGGCTATTCCCATAATTAATCACTGAAACCTAGGGTCAGACAGTGTGTGTGTGTGTGTGTGTGTGTGTGTGTGTGTGTGTGTGTGTGTCTGTGTGTGTAGTTCATATTCCCGAATTATGGCAGAGGGGAAAGTGACTGGAGGTGGGGCTAGCTGTGTCTTCAGGGAAGCAGGTCCTCAGACCCCACAGATGCCAACTCTCCTCCCAGAACGCCCCTCTATCCGAGGTTCTTTGAAGCAACTCCTATATAAGGGGCTTTGAGGAATGGTCAGAATAGAGAGGCTGAGCTGCCTGACTGGTTGTACTAATGCAGTGCATTCGGTTTGAAAAGAATTCTTAATCTCCAAGTGGAGGCAACTCCCGGAGATTTGGGCCCCTTCGAATGCTCAGTCGTGCAAAGACTAAGCCCTCAGCTAAACCCGCTCAGTCTACCCACTTCTTCGCTGCTGCTCTGCCTCAGATCTCTTGGTGGTCCCCAGAGACGCAGTCCAGAGAGAAGACCACTGCCTGATCAGCTTCCATGCAATCCATGACCGCCGCAATCTCTTGAGGCAGCGGTGTGTCAGCACCCAGGGTCCGTTTGATCCCAGTGGATCCTGGGCTCTTCCTCCACCCCGCCCAGCAGCAGAATGCGGACAAGTCTGCGGCTGCCCCAGAAGAGACTCCATTTCTGTGCGTGTCCTAGCCCCCAAGATGTCATAGGAGTTAGAATTGGAAAGTCATATTCCAGAGCATGCCCCCTTCCTTGTGCGGATGGGGATACTGAGGCTCGGGAAAGAAATAGGATTTGGCAAGGTCACAAAACAAGCCAGAATCAGGCTCTGGGCTTGAACCTTAAGTCTTAAGAGTCCAAGTCCACGACTTTCTCTGTCATCACCCCTACTACCCCCAGATGCCCAAGGTGACCGGAGCTGCTCATTTTGAGAAGCTGGTACCTGGGGCAGATAGCTGGGACAGATTGCTCGGGATGCCTTCAGGAGCAGCGTGCAAGTTCTCTCAAACAGTTCTCTCAAATCTGCCTCTCTCACACTCCTGTTCTCACCCATGCCGGGGGCGCACCACTTCGTGCATTTTGCTTATTCGCTCGTTTTCTGCGTTTCCTAGCTGGAGAAGGGCCGAGACAGGGACAAGAGGGGCGTCAAGAGCGGCCAGTGTCCACATTTCCGAATCTCAGAATGACTGACCTAGAAAGAACCGTAGAAATCACCTAGCGTAGACCATTTTACTGTTGGGGAAACTGAGGTCCATAAAGGGGGAAGTCCAAGGTTACAAAGCCAGTTGGTAGAGGAGCTGAATTTGAACACCGCTTCTCTATCATTGAATCCTCCACCAGTTCACCAGTCCCAGGCGAAAGTTCCCCCATCCCCCAGTTATTTACATTTACACACACACACACACACACACACACACACACACGCACGCACGCACGCACGCACGCACGCACGACATCCCAGGAAACCTGTCTTTACTTAGTGTTGGCTCTCCCCGGGTGCTGGCCACCCCGCCCCGGCTGGAGTATAACCAAGTGTAGGAAGACAAAGTTCAGACCCGGGGAGGCAGCTTGGCGGGGCCAGCGACGTTGGCGGGGGGAGGGTACCCCGTGGATCCCCTTGAGCAGACTCCAAAGCAGAGGACGCGGGCAGGAGCGGCTTGGGGAGCTGGGGAGAGGAGCCTGTCCGCCCCACAGACGGCTTAGGGAAAGCTGGCACTCCAAGCGAGGGGCGAGAGTGTGCCCCCCAGCACCTCGAGACCGGACCTACTGAAGCTGCGGGCCACAGGAGACCCGAGCCCTCACGCTAAACCTCGGTTCGGGGGATAAGCGCCTGCCTAGGTCTCCAGCTCTCGGCCAACAGCTACCCCTAGCGGAAAAGCAACCGTCCCGTCCCCCTCCGTGCTTCCCAGGGCGTTCCGAGATTCGGCTAGAGAGCCAGGGTAATGAGGCGTGTGCTCTTCCTACTCCCTGCCCTCTCCAAACCCCGGACTCGGCCCCTAAGGTATCCTGCCGGGAGGCCACCGGGAAACCCTGGCCCCAGCTGCCCAGGATCCCCAACTTTGGCTGTCCCTCAGATTCCATACACTCTTCTGACAGCCTCCCCACGCCCGAAGCTGAAAGCCGACCGGAGCTGCTGCTCCTTGGACAGACAGGCGGCAGGAGTTCGGGCTGCGTCAGCGAAGGTGTAGGGCGGACTCCGAACTCAGAGATGGGCAGTGTTTGTGCTGCGGGACAGGATAGGGATGTGCGCGTCTATAGAGTGGAAAGGGAGAGTGCGGAGTGGAAAGCAAAGGATGTGGGACCAGAGGGATTCGTTATGTGGGGATAGAGAGCAATGTAATGTATCCGTAGTTTTAGAGGGGTAGGGTGCAGAATTGAGTGGAATGAGGTTACATGGTGGTGGTTTGTGCGTCCCAGGAGTGAGGTACACCGATAGGGTGTGGTTCGGGGTGGTGGAGGTGGAGGTAGAATGGGGGTGGGGGAAGGTGGGAGAGCGGGTTATTCCCATAGCAAGGCTAGAAAGAAGAGTGGGTCTCAGAAGCCGAACTCTGCCGATCGCTGTCCGCTGCCTTACTGGGGGAAGATCCGTCGGGCTGGGAGCTGCCTTGAGATAGCTGGGAGGTAGGTGCTCCTAGGAGCAGGAGGCGTTGAGTTGGACGTGAAGAGTCAGTAAGGCTTTCTTCTACCCCCATTCAACCCCACAGTACGTCCCGGTCCCGCAGCAGAGAGTATAGGGCTTCTGGGCTCAAGGAGAGCGCGCCTAGACGGAGAAAACCCTTAGACTTCCACTGAAAGCTAAAGGGACCTAGGGCTTCACTTGAGACGCCCCAAGCGGGTCCGGCCCTGGTGTTCAGGTGGGAGACCTCCCAGCCGTGGACGCCTCCCCTCCCCCGCCCCAGCAGAAAAACTTGGAACTTTAGAAAAGGCAGGCATTAGACGAGGAGAGGGGTTTGAGTACTTCTGCCCGCTGCCCTGAGGAATACCTACTAGGGAGCGCAGCACAGAGAGCTCTTTGTGGTGCAGAGCAAAGACCTCTCCCGATTCTGGTGCTGGGTGGTTGAAGACCAGAGTTCGAGTCTCGGCTTCGTCATTTCTGTCCCTGTATAATTTTGAGAAAGTGCTTTCCCTTTTCCTTGCCTCAGTTTCCCCCCCACACCCGTTTTCTAAATGAGGTTGGTCTAGAAGACGTCTAAGGTCCCTTCCAGCTATGATGTTAGGTAAGTTCTGTTCCCTCCCCCCCTTCACCCTCCTCCGGCTCTCCCTGCTCCATGGCACGTCTCTAGCCCCTCGTTTGGTCCCTCTCTCCCCTCCTTGCCTGTTTATTTTTAGGTCATTGGCGGCGAGCTCTAGGTAATCCCCAGGCTGAAGTTCCAAGGGGGCGGGGCCCTACTGGGGGCGGAGTCGCCTTTTCTTTTAAACCCGCGACTATAAATCCAGTTTAAGGGGAAGCGGGATCTCAGATGAGCAGCCCGGACCCAAGTCGGCTAGGGGAGCGAGGGGGTGGGGCCCAGGGCGGCCGCGGCCGCAGCTGCCCAGCTGCGCCGCGGCTAGCCGGCAGGCTCCACTCCCTCCTGGTTCACACCTTGGGCTTTCTTACCCAGGTGGCCGCCTGCTGTTTCCTGGGCCCGCGCTTCCTGGCCACAGCGCTGACGCTGTGGCTACTGGACTTCCTGTGCATCCGCAAAAAGGTGCTGATGAGACGCCAGCGCGAAGGCGAAGCTGAGGATCCCTGGAAGGCGGGCGGGGGCATGGGCGGGGGTGGAGTAGAGGAGGAGGATGGGGCAGCTGTTATCTTGTTCCCGGGGCTACCCCCTGATGACCCGCCAATCTGGGTCTCTGACTCCAATCGGCTCTGCACTATAGAGTCGCTGAAGGCTGTCTGGCACGGGCAAAAGATGGACTTCTTCAAGACGGCCCACAAGGGCTCCCCAGCCCCCAATCCCGAGGTCATTCAGCTGGATGGACTGAAAAGACTGCGCATCCTAGACTTTGCGCGGGGCAGCAGGCCACTGGTCCTCAACTTCGGCAGCTGCACCTGACCCCCGTTTACGGCGCGGCTGCGCGCCTTCCAGCATCTCGCCTCCACCTTCTTAGACATCGCAGACTTCTTGCTCGTCTACATCGAAGAAGCCCACCCTTCCGACGGCTGGGCCAGCTCAGATGCAGCCTACGACATCCCCAAGCACCAGTGCCTTCAGGACCGGCTGCGAGCCGCCCGGCTCTTGCAGGAGGGCGCACCGGGATGCTTGCTCGCTGTGGACACCATGGACAACGCGTCCAGTGCAGCCTACGGTGCCTACTCTGAGCGTCTCTATATCATCCAAGAGGCCCGAGTCATGTACCAGGGGGGACGAGGCCCCGAGGGCTACAAGATCTCGGAACTGAGACACTGGCTTGACCAGTACAAAGACCGCCTGCAGAGCCCACAGGCCTCCGTGGTCCTACCTGTGTAATCGACCGTTTCCAAAACAAAGAACCCCAAACAAACGTGCAATTGAAGGTTCTCAATCACAGAAAGTGACAGTTACACAAAAGAAGGGGGATGGGAGAATTAACCCATGGGGGGGTCCAGTGGGGGAAACACCTCTCTCTTCCCTCCTCCCCAAATTCCATTGTTCTCTCGGTTTTTTTTCTCCACTTTGTTGACTGCAGTGCGAACATTGTACATGTTGCGTGTGTGCATGCGTGTGTAAACCTGTGTAACTCCGAGTGCCCGTTGTTTCCCGCAGAGAGAAGACACCCCTGCCACCTGGGACAACTCAACCTCTACGGGGCCAATCCTTGCTTGCCTGGGAATAAGGAAGGAAGGAAGGAAGGAAGGAAGGAAGGAAGGAAGGAAGGAAGGAAGGAAGGAAGGAAGGGAGGGAGGGAGGGAGGGAGGGAGGGAAGGAGGGAGGGGAGAGAGAGAGAGAGAGAGAGAGAGAGAGAGAGAGAGAGAGAGAGAGAGAGAGAGAGAGAGAGAGAGAGAGAGAGAGAGAGAGAAGAAAGAATTAGAGTCCTAAATAAGTGTGAAGAATTGTACTGCCAAGTATCCCGATGTGTGACTCTGTAATCTCTGCTCGCTGGTTCGCTGGCCTGTGTGTGTGCGCGCACGCGTGTGATCCGATGTCTCTCGGTGTGTGACTTTTTAAAGAGGCGTCTGGGCTGACCCTGCTCCTCCCAGCCCACTTCTTTTCTTTGTTTCTACCAATATCGTATTGCCCTGATTCTTTCTGTCTCGTAAACTCCCGAAGTATGTGTATGTATGTCTGTGAAAGTGTGTATGGGGCGGGGGGGGGGGGGGGGCGGGGGAGAGTCCGGAAGACGAGGGGACTTGGCGGGGGAGAAGGGTTAGGCTGGGCGCGAAGGGAGTGTCTAGTTAGCTTTTTCTCATCCCGGTTCTGGCACTTCTTTGGTCCCTCTGGTAGTGACGACCTGTTTCGAATTGGTCCCAGACCAGGAAACCGTGTCTGATATTCTTAGCGACCTAGAAGTGCCGTAACCGCGAGAGAAAAGTGAGTGTTTAATGTATTTATAAAAAGTAGTTGGGACAGCTAGGTTGGGGGTGGGGGTGGGAGGGGTCTCGGGTGGGGTTTGACTATCTTTGAATCTTGAACTGGGGCGGGGAAGGGAGGGTTCCTGGGCCAGGTTGGAGGGATCTTGGGGACGTTTGGGTGATCTTGAATCTATTTGGCTTGGAGAACCTAGCCTGGGGAATCTAACGATTTTGGACCTTGAGTGTAGGATCAGTTATCCCTGGTTTGAAGGGATTACCCAGTTCTGATGTATTGCAGAAAGAAATCTTTCTTCGTACAATTCATCGGTCCCTTGCTTGGGGGTGAATGACAGCAGGAATCTCCCCTTTGATAAAAATAAGAGATCCCTGGTTTAAGCTCATTTTCGTAGTTTGGAAAGATCTCAGAGTTGATGTAATTTGGGGAGAAAATCTTGTCTGAAGCAAAGGGGGGGGGACCAGGAATCCTCATTCAGATGTAATGAGAAATTCCTGGTTTGAAGTAATTTGCATGGTCTGGATTTGAGGAAGATCTCAGTTTAGTGCCGTTAGGAAAGAATCTTCCCTTGGATGTAACTTGAGGGATCCCTGGCTAATGTATTTTAAATGACGAGAACTGGGGAGGGAAGTGTTTAGGGGCTTCCCTGCTTTGGTGTATGCTGGAGAAGGGATATTATTGATATTATTTCCATGTGAAAGATTGAAGGGGTATCCAGGTGTGTGCATTTTGGAAGGAATCTCCTGCCTCCTGTTAACTTTTAAGCATCCTCTGGTTTGATGTGTTTGGGCTTCAGTCTGACACAACTAGACATGGGGGTGGGAAGAATCTATTATTATGTGATGTAACTTGGGGTTTAATCCCTAGTTTGAAATAAGTTGCATGGTGTGGAGTTTTGGGGTGGGTGTTTGTAATTGGGTGGATCTCTGGTGTGGGTTTGAGGGATTTCTGGTCTGGTGTGGTGGGACAATCCGTGGTTTTCCTGTGGAGGTATCCCTGATATGGTATAGTTGGGGAGGAGGGGGCTCCAACTTGATGGGGGAGGTCCCAGGTTTGGGATGGAGGTGGAGAGACCTCAGACTGGTGTTTTGTTTGTTAAGTTGTTCACTATTTGAACTTCTTTTCTGTAAAAAAAAAAATTAAAGATTTTGAATGAAATACATTCTGATCTCCCCTGAGCTGCTTTTTTTCCACTATTCTTTCTGAATTGTGTCAAGAAGTAAACACTTTTTTTTCTTCATTGTCCCCATAGAGACCCAGAGAAGGAACCAAAGATGGTGAGGTGACTATGGAAAGACTAATCTTATCTTCCCACCCTGAGAGGAAATCATAGTTATAGGTAGGGGCAGAGCCAGATGGACTCGCACTGAGTTATATGGAGAAGAGATCTCTGTCTTCCAATTCTCTCTAACCTTGTGCTTATCCCTGTCCCTAATGCCAGGAATTCAAATTTCCAGTTTTCCCAGGAGTCTTCGAGGGTCCTGTCTGGTGACTGAAAGGAAGAGAGGGGACAGAAGGAAACACAACCCTCTACCCTGAGCTCCCAAAATGCTGAGGAGTTGGTCCAGAGCTATCATTTGGAGATGTGTGTAACTCCTGATTCTTCTAGGAGACTCAACTGTAGGATAGTTACCAGGCTCCCAGTTTACATAGCTGGAGAGAAGGTAGGGCCGATGTCACAGTTTTTTGTCCTCAAGTTTTCTGCTTTTAACTTTATTGGAGTTCAGAGTTACAGCATCTGCATCAATATTCTGGGAATGGCTGGGCTAAGGGAATAGGAGAAAGCTAAGAACCAGCAGAAATGTTATCAGATCTAAAGCCTCAGTTAGCATTTGGAGAGATGGGAGGGAGTGGTGAGGGAGGGAGAGAGAGATAAGATAAAGGAAAATAGGAACAGTAGGGAAAGGGAGGAGGAAGAAATAAAAGCAAGAGGGATGAAGAAATAATGTAATTGGGGAATAGAAGAAATATAATAACTGAATTCATACTGCACTTTAAGGTAGGTATTCTTATTCCCACTTTACAGACCTGGAGAAGTTAAGTAATGCTCTTATGGTCACACACAGCTAGAGTTGGGCTTCCAGTCTAGGTCTTTCCAAATGTAATGCTCTTTCCACTACACCAGGGGAGGTGGGGTGAAGAGGAGAGACAGTGACAGAGACAAAGCAAAGAGAGAGGTGGAAAGAGGAAGGAAAAGAGTTGGAGAGTGGGAAATAGGGAGGATGTGAGAGATGTGGTGAGAGGGTCAAGGATAAGGAGATAGAGTAATTGGGTTTCTAGAAGGAATAGAGAATGAGGGGAAAGAGGAACTGAAACTGGGGTTAGAAAATAGTTTGTGGTTGTTAGAAGAGAAGAAATGAGGGATATGGAAAATAATAGGATAGGGATTAGAGAGGCAAGGGTGAGGGGGATTGGACTTAAGAGCATAAGGGGCATGAGAGAGGGTTAAAGGAAGGATGGAGTGAGAAAGGATAGGAGAAGGCAGTTTTGAGAAGACAGAGAAAAAGGATGGTGAGGGGGTGGTTAATAAAGGAATAGGAAGGGGGCAGTATGATACAGAGGAAAGAGAGCTGGGTTTCAAGTCAGGGGATCTAGGTTTGAATCCCAGCTCTGTTATGTCTGTGTGAGCAAGTCATTTTTCTGGACCCATTGGAATAGATAACCTGTAAGGTCTCCTCCAGCTCTAAGTCCTAGGCATCTTTAGGATCCTTTGATCCTAAGAATGGGAGTAAGGGAGATGGGGGACTAGAAGGTAGGGATGGCCATTGAGAGAGTTAAGAAATAGAATGGTTAGAGAAACATGAAGGAAGCACTTCAATAAGAGCGTGTCATCTTAGGGAACCCAGGGAGCAAGCGGCAAGTGCGTCTAATGTTAGGGTGATCCTTGTGATCCTTGGGGGCAGACACTGATAAAAGCACAATATCTCTGCAATGTAAACTTTGGGGAACTTACTTCTTGGTTTAGAACTTGATTTTTTTTTTAAGAATGGCTTGACTTTCGATTGTGTGGCATTTGGTCATTTCTCCCCCCTCCTTTTCTTCTTTCCTGAGCCACAATCTTTCCCTCCCCAACCACAATATTCCCTCCCCTCTCCTCCCACCTCAGGCACATAGAGAAAGAAGCATAGTCTATAAAAGATTCTTTGAGTGCTCAAACCTTAACTTCCAAGGAGATCAGTTCCTTCCATTTACTAACTTCAGAGGACCTTCGCCCTTAGCCCACGGCTGGGAATTGCTATCTGGGACTCAAAGCAGCTGAGCTAGACAGCTGGATTGTTGTTCAGTTGTTTTTCAGTTATGTCCAACTCTCTGACCCCATCTGAGGTTTTCTTAGCAAAAACACTGGAGTGGTTTGCCATTTCCTTCTCCAGCTTATTTTACAGATGAAGAAACTGAGGCAAACAGGGTTAAGAGACTTGAATACGGTGGAACAGCTAGTGTCTGAGGCTAGATTTGAACTCAGGAAGATGAGTCTCCCTCACGCCAGGCCTTTCACTTTATCCACTGTGCCACCTAGCTGCCCCAGACAGCTCAATAGTCTTCCCCATAATTGTGATCCTGACCCCAAGTACCCCCTGCTACTGTATGTTGAAGATCCCCTCTCGTCTTCACCTCCTGCCACTCAGCCCAGACACCAAATGGGTTCTTCTCAAGTCATTTATTGGTGAGGTGGAAGAAATACAGATATATCAGTAGTAAGGTTCAGGTGATCACAAGGGCAATTAACACAATCCTAGCCAACAAAAACTAGATAGATAGTGCCAACCTTCTAGATAACTTCTATTTAACATTTTCTCAGGGGTCGTGATTCTCACAGCCTCAAAGCCTTCATCTCCTGAATGACCAGGAAGTAGAATGACTCCCTAAAGTACCCCTTTCCTGACCCCCACTTCCACCCTAGACTACCCATCTAAGAGTGGTCTAGGCAGTATCCTTGGAGGAATTCTGAGTTGTACTCCCAAGCTCACTTTTAGTCAGAGAGAGAGACAGTCCTGATACGTGCAGATCTTGGTGTTCTATCTATACCTTCCTATGTATCCACTAAGTCTCAGTCCAAGAAAAGCTAATTCGATTCTAGGTTGTGGTAGTGGAAAAGTGTCCAAAACATGAGTAAAATAAGAGTTAAAATAGATGATTTCTATAATCTCAATCAGTTCTAAATCCTATGATAATTACCTGCTATGATCAGAGCACATCCACAATGTTGTGCTAATTTCTAGATGCTATATTTCAATGTAAGCTGTGGCCTAAGATCCCCAAAGGATTCTGAGTTTACATGGACTAGGTCTAATCACAGAGACTGTCGTTTTCTTTCTTTGGCTCATTGCCCCCAACCCAGAGTTTTACTCCAGGGAAATCTCGAAAATAAAAAGTGAAGTTTGTGTCTAGGTTTCCCCCAAATGTAAGTAACAGGGTCACCACCTTCCACACAGTCACTTAGTATATGATGTAGTTACTGGATATGGGACAGACTTTATTTTATCCCTTGGGGAAAAGAAATGCATAATATGTAAAAGACTTACAGCAGCCCAATAACAGATGAGAGAACATAAAAATTCAAAGAAGCCATCAGTTCTTCCTGTAAGAAAACTGGACTTGGGGTTGCAATCAGGAAAATTCTGTGTCACTCCAGTGAGTTCTTCTTTCCCATCGAGTCTTCCATCATTTCCCCATAATTTGTAGTACTTTTTGTGATTTAGAATATCACCAGAATGTTAAGCATAGTTTGCTTAAACAAGCAGACCCCTACTCATCAGACCCGTGCTGTCTGATGAGCTCATTGGTTTTGCTCTGCAAGTAAGGTGCTAGGATAATGTGGATTTTCTTCTTTTTCTAAGGAGGGTCTTGCTTAAGGAACTCCCTAGAAAAGCTGGGGTTCATAAACATTGTCCTTGAACTACTCATGGCAAGCAACATGCAAGCACATGTTTACAGTGGCCATGTGATTCCTCTATAAGCCACCGTTACTGCCAAGGATTGTGGGAAGGGAAAGAGGTAGAAATCTCCTCTATCTTTGCTGTATTTCAAAAGGTCTCACACACACATACAATGACAAAGGAAGTCACAGAGAGACTGAGAGGGAAGGAGGAGAGAGGGAGAGGACCAAACTGGGTTTTATGGCTCACTTTTGTAGACCACACAGGGATGGGCAGCTGAGAGCCAATTATAAGAAGCAGTATTAGTTTCTGAAACCAAATCAGTATGATACCAAGCAGAATGTTTACATTCTATGAGACACTGTGGCCCTTAGGTTATTGTCAAACAATAGTCTACCTCCTATAATCTCATCAGGAGGATTAAGGAACATCACATATTGATCAGTGACAACCCTGATGCTTCTCCCCAATTCCTCTCATCTTACATTAAGTAAGGCATTGACTAACTGAGGTTCATCCAAAAGAGAGTGTCCAGGATGGTGAGGGGACTAAAAGTACTGACATTTGAGGATCTATAAATATTTAGCCTACCAAGGGCATGATTGTGAGAACTATCAGTCAACAGTAGTCAATAAATATGTATTAAGTACCTACTATGTGCAGTTACTGTGCTAAGGGCTACAAGTACAAATATGAAAAAGAAAGACAGTCCTTGCCCTCAAGGAGCTCTAATGAGGGAAGACTGCAAGGAAGGAAGCTGAAAAGTGGGAGGAGAAGGTACCCTGTACTGAGGCATGCTGGAGTCCAGTCCAAAGGAAATGAAGAGGTGGCTGCCCTGGGAGTCCTTTTTTACATGGGGGCTTTGGGGAGAGTTCTTTGCTTTGTCCTCCAGACTTCCAATCAGAGGGACAGAAGGTACTGAGGGTACTGATGAGATATGAATGCAATCTTAAAGGCTATCACGTAGGCTATCCTCATAAAGCCACTAGGTGGCGCAGTGGATAGAGTGCTGGGCCTGGAGTCAGGAAGACCTGAGTTCAGATCTAGCCTCACACACTTACTAAATGTATGTGACACACCCCCACCCCCCACTCCCAGCAAGTCACTTTAACGGAATTTGTCTTAGTTTCCTCATCTGTAAAATGAGCTGGAGAAGGAAATGGCAAACCTTTCCTGTATCTTTGCCAAGAAAATGCCGACTGGGGTCACGAAGAGTCAGATGTGACTGAACAACAAGAAGCTTGGGCTCATGGGGCAGAACTGCTAGCAAAGAGGGGAAGTTACAGATTTCTTTAATGTAAGAAAACACTTCCTCGATTAGAGCAAAACTTCCTAATTAGAGCTGTTCAAAGTGTTATGACTCTACCAGGTGAGTGAGTTCCCCTTCACTGGAGGTTTTCAAAAAGAGTTTGGATAAGGGGGCAGCTAAGTGGCACAGTGGATAGATCACCAGCCCTGAAGTCAGGAGGACCTGAGTTCAAATCCAGCCTCAGACCAAACACTTGACACTTACTAGCTGTGTGACCCTGGGCAAGTCACTTAACCCCAATTGCCAGAAGAAGAAGAAGAAGAAGAAGAAGAAGAAGAAGAAGAAGAAGAAGAAGAAGAAGAAGAAGAAGAGAAGAAGAAGAAGAAGAAGAAGAAGAAGAAGAAGAAGAAGAAGAAGAAGAAGAAGAGTTTGGATAATTAATAGCTGGCAATGCTGTAGAGTGATTCTTATTCAGATACAGGCTGGGCTACATGGCTTCCAAAGTCCTTTATAGTTCAGATTCTAGGGTCTAAATCAACCAGTTCTCTGCCCCCTAGGCCTTTCATATCCCTGGGTCTATACTGTTGAAAACCCCTTTCCCCTGGAATGTAGACTCAGACAAAGGGAGCTACTTTTTTCTAGCTTCTAGTGAGACTTCAATGTTTAGTAGCCTTAGAGCCCAGGGCATTGTAGACATAGTCTAAAGGTCTTGGTATGATTTGGGTTGCAGGCTGCTTCATTTCTATGCAAAATGCTCAAGCACCCCGAGGAGAGATCTGGATGGCTTGATAAGGGATAGTTGTCTTCACTTTCCCTCTCGTAGAGGTTCAGGGAAATCTCACAGACTCACACAATGTCAGAACTATAGGAGACTATAAAATGATAGAATATGTGAGATTGAACCCTGAAGAGAACCTTAAAATCATTAAATGTAGAGTGTCAAAGCTAGAAGGGATCTTAAAGTCATAGAATATAGAATTTTAGAGCCAGAAAAAGTCTTGGAATCCTAGAATGTTTTTGTTTTAATTTTCATTTTCAGTTACAAATTCTGTCTCCTTCCACCCCCTTCCCTACCCGTTAAGAGAGCAAGAATATGATGCCCATTACACATATGAAGTCATGCAAATTGAATTTCTACATTCCTTTGGAATTGCTGTCGATCATGGTCTTAACCAGAGTGGCTAAGTCTTTCACAGCTGATCATCCTTACCATTGTTATTGCAATGTACAGTGTTCTCCTAGTTCTGTTCATTTCACTTTGCATTAGTTCATATGAGTCATCTCAGGTTTTTCTGACACCGCCCCCTTCATTGTTTCTTACAGCACAATAGTAGAATTATAGAATTTCTTCTCAGAGCTGCAAGGAATTTGAGAACGCATAACATCAGAGCTATAGGAACCTTCAGAATCATAGAACGTTAGAGCTAGAAAGAGGTTGAGAGACCACTTAGTCCAACCTTATTATTTTACTATAGAGAAAACCAATGTTAGGAGAAGGGAAGTGCTTGTCAAAGGTCGGAGTGCAAGAAAGTAAGTGACAGATCCAAGACTAGTAGAATCCAGGACTCTGAACTCCCAGTACAAGGTATATCCCCCAGCAACAGCTCTGTTCTATAATCATCAGTCACTTTTGATATCTGTTCTGCTGGTGGTGAAGTTAAATCTCTCTACATCAAATTCACCTCAACTCACTATGTGAAAAACATAGTCCTAGGTACAAATATCTCTGCCCTCAAAGAGCTTGCATTTGGACACTGAGACATGACAGGTGAACATAGATAAAATATTACATAGGGAGAAAAAATAGTAAAGGAGAGATCAGACAGAATATTCTAGAAATATTTGAAGAGGGAGAGAACACTAATGGCCAGAGGGATCAGAGTTCTTCATGAGGGAGATGATAACTAAGCTGAATCTTGAAGGAAGATAAGGATTCCTAAAGAGATAAGAAAGGGATTCATTCTATCTATAAGAGATAGTTTATGAAAATATTCAGGGGCAAGAAATGACATTACATTCAAGAAACAGCTAGTGTTCTTATAAATTTGACTTAATTCTCTATATATTTTTAGAAATGAGGCCCATATCGGAGACACTGGTTGTAAAAATTCTTTTCCAATTTTCTACTTTCCTTCTAATCTTAGTTTCATTGGCTTTGTTTGTGCAAAAAATTTTCAATTTAATGTAATAAAAATTATCCATTTTGCATTTCATAATGTTCTCTATCTCCTGTTTGGTCATGAATTCTTCTGTTCCCCATAAATCTGATAGGTAAACTATTCCTTGCTCTCCCAGTTTCTTTATAGTATCAGCCTTTATATCTAAATCATGAACCCATTTCAACTTTATTTTGGTATATGGTGTAAGATTTTGGTCTATGCCTAGTTTCTGCCATATTCTTTTCCAGTTTTCCCAGAAATTTTTGCCAAATAGTGAGTTTTTATCCCAGAAGCTGAGGTCTTTGGGTTTACCAAATAGTACATTACTATACTCATTGACTACTGTGTCTTGCATACCTAATCTATTCCACTGATCCACACTCTATTTCTTAGCCAGTACCAAGTAGTTTTGACGATTGCTGCATTACAGTACAATTTAAGATCTGGACCAGCTAGGCCACCTTCCCCTGCATTTCTTTTCATTAGTTCCCTTGATATTCTGGACCTTTTGTTATTCCCCAATTGATAAATGGTCAAAGGATATGAGTAGGCAGTTTTCAGATGGAAAAATTAAAGACATCTATAGTCATATGAAAAAATGCTCTAAATCACTATTGATTAGAGAAATGCAAATCAAAACAACTCTGAGGTACCATATCACACCTATCAGACTGGCCAACATGACAAAACAAGAAAATGATAAATGTTGGAGAAGATGTGGGAAAATTGGAACACTAATGCATTGTTGGTGGAGTTGTGAAATGATCCAGCCATTTTGGAGAGCAATTTGGAACTATGCCCAAAGGGCTATAAAAATGTGCATACCCTTTGACCCAGCAATAGCACTTCTAGGGCTGTATCCCAAAGAGATCATTTTAAAAAGGGGGGGGGGAGAACCCACATGTACAAATATATTTATAGCAGCTCTTTCTGTGGTGGCAAAAAATTGAAAATTGAGGGGATGCCCATCAATTTGGGGAATGGCTGAACAAGTTGTGGTATATGAATGTAATGGAATACTATTGTGATATAAGAAATGATGAGCAGGCAGATATCAGAAAAACCTAGAAAGACTTATGTGGACTGATGCTGAGTGAAGGGACCAGAATCAAGAGAACGTTGTACACTGTAATAGCTATGCTGTGCGATGATCAGTGTTGATAGACTTAGCCCTTCTTAGTAATGCAAGGATCTCAGACATCTCCAAAGGTCTCATGATGGAAAATGTTATCCACATCCAAAGAAAGAACTATGGAGTTTGAATGCAGATTGAAGCATACTATTTGCTATTTTTTTTCCTTCTGTTTTGTTTTGTCTTCTCTTTCTTGTGGTTCCTCCTATTGATTCTAATTCTTCCTTACAACATCACTTAATGTGAAAATATGTTTAATAAGAATGTATATATGGAGCCTATATCAGATCGTGTGCTGTCTTGGGGAGGGAGGAGGGAGGAGAAGGGGAGAAAAATTTAAAATTCAAAAGCTTATAGAAGTGATTGTTGATAAATCAAAATAAATTAATTTTTTAAAAGTACATGAAGCACCAAAAAAAGAAAAGAAAAGAAAAAGAAACAGCTAGTGGTCCAGTTAGATAGCCCATGAAGGGAAATAGTGTGAAACCAGTGGAGAGAGATCCTGGAGCCATGTAGTATAAGTGAGAAGTAATTAGGACCAAAACTAGGGTGGTAACAACTGATTAAATATAGAAGGGAAGGGAGGGGGAAGAGTTTTGAACAACTTTGAGATTTCCATTATGGGTGACTGAGAATATGATGATGCTCTCAAAAAAAATAGGAAAACGAAGAGACAATTTACAAAAGAGGAAACAAATTGGTAATCATTACTTACAAAGGTGGCACAGTGGATAGAGTATTAGGTTTGGAGTCAGGAAGACCCGAGTGCAAATCCTTCCTCAGACATTTACTAGCTGTGTGACCCTGGGCAGATCACAACATCTCTCTGTCTCAGTTTCCTCATCTGTAAAATAGGAATAATAACAACGCCTACCTAAGTTGTCATAAGGATCAAATGAAGTAGTGCTTTGCAAACCTTAAAATGCTATATAAATGCCAGCTATTATTATTATTATTATTATTATTATTATTATTATTATTATTATTATTACTAAAAACTCAATGCTGGCAAGGTTACAGAGAATCAGTTGCTAAGATATACTTGTGATGAAATTACAAAGTAGCAAGATCTTGTTGGAAAGTCATTTGGAAGGAGGAAGCAAAAGTCACAAAAATAGTTATACCCTTTAACCTTTCAACATAATTATAGGAAATAAACCCTGAGTGTATTATCATAAAGAAGGAAGTGAGGACAAGAGCTCTCTTTTTTCAGATATTTTTGTACCATCACTATTTGTAATTGCAGAAATCAAAAAGCAATCTAAATGTCCAATAATAAAGAAAGGGCTAAAGAGATTGCCACACGAGAATGTAATGGAATACTGTGATTTAATTAAGACCAACAAATATAAGGAATGTAAGGAAATCTGAAAAAATCTTTATAATATCATACAAAGGGAGAGAGAGTCAGAACCATAAGAACAGAGTACATACTAATTACAACCATATTTTTTTTAAGTAAATGAGGATGAATAGACAAAGAAACCTAAGCAAAACCCTTAGAGGAACTGGTTGAAAAGTAAGATATATTATTCGGTATTAAAATTCATTTTTTACATGTAAATAGTTGCCAAGAAGTCTAGTCAATTGTATTGGTTGATTTAAATATTAAGATTATAATGGGTTTTTTTTTAAAGAGAAGTTCACAGGAGTAATGGTTATAGGGGGAAGATGATTTCAATTTTGACCATGGAGGTGCCAAGGGGACATCCAAGTAGAGATGTCCAGCAGTTGTTTTTGGAGATGTGGGAGGGGAACTTGGTAGAGAAATTGAGGCTGGATAGAGAGATTTGGGAATAATATGCAAAGAGATGATAATTGAACTCATGGGAGCAGATGAGATCATCAAATGCCTACTTCTTAACTCCAACCTGGAGCTGGCTGTTTGATGGAGCCAGGAGATCAAACTTCCCAAAGGGCAGTCTTCAATTTGGAAGAAAATAAATAACACTCAATTTAGCAGCCATAATTGGAGGACTGAAGGAGGAAAGCCAAAGTTGAGAGCTGGTCCCCAGAAGATATGTTCATTACAAGAGGACCTTGTTCCCCCAGCAGCCCTAGCTTTCCCAGGAGCCCAAACCCATGGTGCCCCATCTTTTAGTTTCAAAGAATTATACAATTTTTTTTTAGCTTGAAGGGATCTTTGAGATTGCCTGATCCAATGTTCTTTTTACTAGGGAAACTGAAATACAGAAAAGGGGAGGGACTCACCCAAGATCATACAGGTAAGACAACAAGAGCTATAATGACTGAAGAAGTTGGAAGAGAAATGATAAATTGACGAAGATGATGAAAAAATGAGTTTTTAAAAAACCCTTTTTTGGGTAGCAGGAAATGTAAATAAAAATAAAAATAAAAGCCTTTCACTTAAAATACATATACATTTTAATGTAGTAATTTTGTATACTTAAGTTTTAATGTACAGTGAATGCATTTTTTTCCTTTCCAAGGTGGGGAGTCTTCTTTTCGGGTTACTTATAACTGTCGTTTACAAAGCATTTTAAAGTTTGTAAAGCATTTTTCATCTATTCTTTCATTTCAGCCTTACCATAACCCTGAGGGAGAGTTATAGTAAGTATTATCATTCTCATTTTATAGATGAGGAAGCTGAGGCTCAGAGATGGTCATCTGGCTGGTGTCAGAAGCATTATTTGAATTCTGATTTTTAATTCTTATTCAATAAAGTGCAGTGTAAAAGAAGTTCCATTTAAAACTCTTCTCTCTAGATAGATAGATAGTGCTATTATTACTGATGCTCACGTTTAGACCACAATAGTCAAGTTCGCATCATGTCAAAAGAGATATTCTTTATGCAAAAGTAATACTATTGATTGTTCACTAATCTATGCCAATGGGATCTCTGTGAATGAACAAAAGAAGGAATGAATCAATAATATTTACGTGCTTACTGTGTGTCAGGCTCTGTACTAAGCACTAGGGATACAAATACTAGAAAGCAAGACCATCCCTGCTCTCAAGGAGCTTAAGTTCTAATGGAAGAAGACAGTACACACTTGGAAAGGGGGAGGGGAGCAGCAATGTGTAGAAATGTTGTCTGATTCAAAAGTTCATCCAATAGAACCCAGGATACTTCCATGGGCAGAGTCCAAGGTTCTGGTGGCATAAGGAAGAGGAATTGAAGGATGGGCTTACGTGAAGGAGACATGGCTTGTAAATAAGGTCCTTCTATTCAACTACATACACTTTAAGCATTTTGGACATCAGCTGGCCCTTCCCCATATCCAAAGACTAACCAGTTTTAGAGCTGAATAGAACTTCAAAGATCTAACCCAACCTCCTTTTTTTATGTAGCTCCTGGGATAAGAGACCTACCCAAGGCCACACTGATAGCACCAGAGTCAGGATTCAAACTCAGTTCCACTCACTCCAAATTTAGTGCTCTTCCTAATGCATCATGCTGCCTCATTTCCATCTTTTAAGGCTAAACTCGGTTCTCACCTCCACTGAACCCCAGTGCAATGTCCCCATAGATTTTAGCTTCCCTCATCAATTTTCATCTCTCCAGCACCACTCTGATCAAAACTGAACTATGATGGGCCCCCTTCCACCAGAACTTTCTTTCAGTCAGGTATTACTGAAGACCAAGAAACTTAGCGCAAACAGACTCCATTTATGGTATTCTAGAATCCAGATACAGGAAGTTCTTATGCCCGTTGTTCTTTGCCCTATCAGATCACACCTGGAGTATTGTGACTAGGTGGACATTGACGAACTGGAACATGTCCCAAGAAGTTTAACTTGGATGGCAAGAGGTCTACCATACTCCTATCTTTCAAGACTCCCTGGTATTTCCCTCTCCCAACTCAAATCCCACATCCACTAAACCCTAGACAATGCCTCGTGAAGACATAGGTTCCCAAGTTATAGAAGGATCATTTGAAAGGAATGCTTAGCCTGGAAAAGAGAAAATTTAAGAGGAGCTTGACAGCTGTCTTCAAATACACGAAAGGCTATAATGGAGGAAAGGAATACTGTGTGAGGTCAGAGTATAAAATTTTTGAGTTATATTTGGGGAGCTAATGGTACACTGGATAGAGCACCAGGCCTGGTGTCAGGAGGACTTATCTTCCTGAATTCAGCTTTGGTCTCAGACACTTATTGGCTGTGTGATTCTGGGCAAGTCACTTAACCCCATTTGCCTCAGTCTTTCGAAGGCAGTTAGGTGATGAAGTGGATAGAATGCTGGCCTTGGAGTCAAATAGACCTAAGTTCAAATCCTCCCTCGGGCGCTTACTAGTTGTGTGACCCAGGGCAAGTCACTTAAGCCTCTCTACCTCAGTTTCCTCATCTGTAAAATGACCTGGAGAAGGAAATGGCAAACCACTCCAGTATCCTTGCCCAGAAAACCCCAAATGGGGTCACAAAGAGTTAGGCACAACTGAAATGACTGAACGACAACAATAGGAATACGGGCTCTCAATATAAAGAATTTCTAACAAGCAGAGCTTTCAATTCAATGAACATTTATTAACCCTATGCAGAAAACTGTGCTGGAGGACATCCTGAAATTAAGACACTGGCCTTGTCCAGAGGGAGCTCATAGGCAATAGGGAAATTTACAATATAATACATGATAAATTCATGAGAGAGGTAAACAAACTGCTAAGTGAGGCTGTTGTCTCTAAATGAGTGCCCCAGGGATCTGCCTTTGGCTCTTTTCTATTTCACATTTTCATCAATGACTGCGCTGTATGCAGAGATGGTATAGTTATCACATTCACAAGTGACATGAAGATGACAGTGATGTCTACAATGTTGAATCACAGAATTTTTAAAGATTTTAATAGGCTAAAACATGAATCATCCTTAATAAGATGAAATTTAATAGGGGAAAATATAAATCCTATGCTTTAGTTTGGAGGGAGAGGGAGAAACTGCACTAGAATAGGCAACAATTCACGTAGGAAAAGATGTGAGGGTAGTGGACTGAAAGCTCAAAATGAGTTAACAATGTTACCTGGTGTCCAGAAAAACCTAACTGAATTTTAAACTGCACAGAGGCATTGCAGTCTCATGCTGCATTGTGGGGTCATTGTCTCAAAGAATTCAGAGTCAGACCACCTCTAATCCAAGTATAGGCATTTATTGGAAAGCCTCCAACAGACTGAGTTCCAAGAGGAACTAGCAACTTGGTAAGAAAAGACAGGCAATTTTATAGTGTAATGATGCTGATTACACAACAGAAAGTATGAATATTTAAAAAGGCAGAAGCAGTTTGTTAAAGGATTAGGTAATGGGGAGGGGTCCTTTCTACAGTTCAGTGGTCAAACATCCTGGTCGTGCTGCTTTCTGATTGGCTAGCTCTTGTGGTCCTGTCTGGTCAAGATGGATAGTTAGGTATTGTGGTCCTGTCTTGGGCTAGATGGATGATGTGATTGTGGTTGAGTACAAGGACACACCTGTTCAAGTATGTGAACTGGATCTGGAGGCAGTGGCTAGCTAGGGGCAGTGGCTGTATTGAGTCTGGGGGCAGTGGCTGCATTGAGTCTGGGGGCAGTGGCTGTGTTGAGTCTGGAGGCAGTGGCTGCATTGAGTCTGGAGGCAGTGTCTAGCTAGGGGCAATGGCTGTATTGAGTCTGGGGGCAGTGGCTGCATCGAGTCTGGGGGCAGTGGCTGCATTGAGTCTGGGGGCAGTGGCTAGCTAGAGGCAGTGGCTGCATTGAGTCTGGGGGCAGTGGCTGTGTTGAGTCTGGGGGCAGTGGCTGCATCGAGTCTGGGGCAGTGGCTGTATTGAGTCTAGGGGCAGTGGCTGCATTGAGTCTGGGGGCAGTGGCTAGCTAGGGGCAGTGGCTGTGTTGAGTCTGGGGGCATCTTTATTAGGATTCCATCAGAAGGGTAGTATCTAGAATAAATTCAGGGTTAGCCCCAGTGCTCCCTAGCTGAGGCAGTTAGGTATCTCAATGGATAGAGCACTGGACATGGAGTCAGTAAGACCTGAATTCAAATCTATCCTCAGATACTTACTCATTGTGTGCCCTGGACAAGCCATTTCACCTCTGTTTATCTTTGACTCCTCAACTGTAAAATGGGAATAAAAATAACATCTACCTGCCAGCGTTGTTGTGAGGATTAACTGAGATAATATTTGTAATGCTGTTAGCACAGTGCCTGGAAAATAGTAGCGCTTAAATAAATGCTTATTTCCTTTCTTCCTTCCTCCCTTGTTTTCTCTCTTGATTTTCCCCTCCCTCTCTCCCTTCCTTTCTTTCTACCTCCTTCTCTGCCTGGTTATACCCTATCCGAAGTATTCTTGTCATTCTTGGGTACCACATTTGAGGAAGGACATTGAAAAGCCAGAGCAGGGGAGTGGAACCTGAGGCCTCGAGGCCACATGTGGCCCTCTAGGTCCTCAAGTGCAGCCCTTTGACTGAATCCAAACTTCGCAGAACAAATCCCCTTAATAAAAGGATTTGTTCTGTACAACTTGGACTCAGTCAAAAGGCTGCACCCGAGGACCTAGAAGGCCCCATGTGGCCTTGAGGCTGCAGGTTTCCCATGCTGGAGCGTTTTCAGAGGAGGACGACAGGATGATAAAAGATTGGAAACTATGTCATATAAGTATCAATTGAAGAGGGGAACAAAATATTTAGGACGAAGCATGTCTTCTTAGGACTATCACATAGAATGTGGATTAGACTTCTTAGTCTCAGAGGAAGGAACTAGGAGCGTTACGGGGGAGCGTGACCTTAGGCAATCCACTTCACTGCATTGGGCCTCAGTTTTCTCACCTGTACAATGAACGTTTTGGACTAGATGGCCCCAGATATCTCTTAAAGCCCTGCACCTATGATCCTATGAGCCTATAGGTTATAGAAAAACAGATTTTTTGCCAGATATAAGAAAAAACTTGCCAGCAATTAGACCTATCCGAAAGTGGAATGGACAGCCTCAGTAGGGAATGGATTCCTCGTCATTGGAGGTCTTCAAATTGTTGTTGGCTGTTGGTTATTCTTCATTCTTGAAGAGAACAAAAATGACATCGTGATGTTGAGGTCAACATACAGCGTATCCTATGGCTGATCAGGCCAACGTGAGCTCAGAAGGCTCTGCCAGAGGTCAGGCACAAATAGTCCATATGAGGGGCGGCTAGGTGGCGTGCTGGATAGAGCACCGGCCCCGAAGTCAGGAGGACCTGAGTTCAAATCCAACCTCAGACAAACACTTGACACTTACTAGCTATGTGACCCTGGACAAGTCACTTAACCCCAATTGCCTAAAAATAATAAATTTTTAAAAATAGAAACAAATAGTCCATATGACCATTCTGGAGTGAGATGTTTCTAAGAGATTAAATGACCACTTCTTAGGGATGTTGCAAAAGGGATTCCTGTTCAGTTACAAATTGGACTAGATAATCTCTGACATCCCTTAACTCTGAAATTCTGTGATTCTTTTGCATTAAACTTGGTTTTGGATTTAATTTGAAGAGTTGATGGGGGGGGAGTGCATTTTGGTAGACATGGCCTGTAGACAGTTAAGTTTTGGTCTAGGTTTTGAAAAAGATGTTAAAGGGAAAAAAAAAAGATGTGAGAGGTAGAAATAATATTTTGGGGAATAATTTATGTTAAAGTGGACAGTTGAAGCCATGATAAGGCAAGGGCATATAGAGAGAAGGCCAAAAGCAAAATATTTAGAAACACTTACCTCGAGGCAATGAAAATAGGAAGAAAAGAAATGGAGGAGCCAGAAAAAGTCAAGTTAAAGAAATAGGAGAAAAAAAAAAAGAAACAGGAGAAAAACCAGGAGAATGTGGTGGTTCCAGAGTCAATCTAGGTGCCTGGGGAAATTGGAAGAGGCTGTTTACATAGAATGATTCTGCCTGGCAACATGCAAGAGGAGATGAATAGGAAAGAGATAGGACACCTAGGAAAGTCCCCCAAAAACTGCTGTCCCATTGGGTAACCTCTGAATAATAATAATTACTATTATTATTATCTTAATAATTATTATAATATTATAATAATATAATAATTGTGCTAAGGGTTTTACAATTATTATTTCATTTGATCTTTATAACAACCCTGGGAGGTAGATGCTATTATTATCCTCATTTTACAGATAAGGACACTGAGGCAAACAGAGGTTAAGTGACTTGCCAGAGTCACCCAGCTAGCAAATGTCTGAGTCTGGATTTAAACTTAGTCTTCCTGACTCCGAGTCTAGCACTCTATCCACTGTATCATCTAGCTGCCCTATCTGAATCAATCAGATGATAAGGAAACAGACATAGTGTATGTCAGAGGAATGGAGGCAGTAATGGAACCTTCAGATCCCGTTTGTACTGTGCAAACCCTGGAGGAGGCAGAGAAGGGGAGAGTTGGCAGGTGAAAAGCCCTCAGACTTGTGATGGGGAGTGGGCCTGGTACAGTCAAACTGGGCAAGTGAATGTCTCTCAGACAAGTGAAAGGGAGAAGGGGGATCCCACTGAAAGCCACTGGTGGGTCTGGGTCTTCCTGGTAAAAGGTAGGATTCCTGAGAGAGGGGAAGAGTCAAAGGAGAGGAAGCGAGAGGATGTCCACACTGTATGGGAAACTCCCAAGAGAAAAGAATCATGACATTAGGGCAACAATGGGGTGGCATCATGCTATAAGGCACAAAAGACCCTGATGAAGTGGGAAGGATATCATATCTGGAGTCAGAAGACATTGCCACTTACTGACCATGTAAGATTGAAAAAAGTCACATAGCCTTCATGGGACTCGGTTTCCTTATATATATGTAGTAGAGGATTGAACCAGAGCCCATCATGGAACACACATGTGGATGGGTCTGCAGGGGCCATCTCATGGAGCTTGTGTGGAGCTCAGCCTGCCCTTTGACTAGGGACACAAGTTCTGGCCAGGGCACTCTCCCATCCCTGGCAATTTGTGCTTACATGTGTTCTCTTACTGAAGGGCATGTGTAACCAGAAGCTCCTGGCTAGCCTCCTGGGCCCTGTGATGGGAGGTAAGGGGATAGGGCAGAAGTATTGTGATTAAAAGGACTGGCCCTTAAGCCAAGGGGAGCCTCCCACTCAGTAGACTTAAAAAGGAAGGACTCTGCTCCCCACCCCACCCCCATTGATTATGTTTGGGGAAAGAGGGAGGAGAAGATATGCTTCCCCTCCACCTCAAAGGGCAGGAGTTTATTTAGGGTGAGTCTGAGACTGAATCTCAAGGGGCCTGGCTACCTCTTCAGCTTTGTGCTTCCTTCCGAGAGCACAGGTGAACAAACAGCAATTCTGAGATGGATATATAGAGAGAGATTTATATAGATATACCTAGCTTTGGCAGTAACCTCATGAGTTCAAGAGGTCAGGAGCTCCTCCATCCATTTCCTGACTACCCAACAAGAAGTGATCTCCACAACTTCTCGGACAAGAGAATGATCACTGCTAGGAAGACACAACAGATTGAAAGCCCAAGGCTAGAGATCTCAACTTGTGAGCTGCACAGACAACATAGAAGTAAAAGAGAAATATCTCTTCACCAGTCCCACTAAGTGCTTCATGTTTCAACATTTCAAGTATCAGCCTCCACGATTGATGACTTATTGATTTATGTTTTAAGTTTTTGTCAATGCTTATTATTTATGGATCTTGTATTTTAAGCATTTCTTTGAGGTAGAAGGAAGTTTTCTTGTACCTGATCCTCTTTGGCTACTGCGTATCTTCTCAGTTTTTGTGCATCAAGGAAGGCAAATGAGGAAATTTAAGTCAGATGGCCTCAATCTTCTCTGTGAAGTAGGATGCTAAGTCATCTGATGTAAATGTGGGGGAAGAGGGGTATTGCTGGGACTTCGAAAGGGAAACAAGATGGAGAGTCAATAAAAGGAGCGTAGATAAGCCATCAAGGAGCAGTGAGAGCACCCTAGTATTTTCAGGAGAGAAGCAGAGCAAACATTATTACTTCCTCTTTCCAGAGGAAGAAACAGAAGCCCAGCAGAGGTGATTTGTTCAAAGTCACATAGTAAGCCAGTCACAGAGCAAGGTCCGGATCCAGGTTTCCTGACTCACACGGCTTCCTAGTCTCTGGGGATATAAAAATACCTGGGCAAGGGTCCCCCCCAAACTCAGTAGCAAATAGAAAACTCACAGAGCTCATCTTTTGGGGAGAGCTCAGCACCCACATCCCAATCTACCATAGCCTTTGAAACAATTTTTGTTGGTCTCTTTTGTTTTTACATCACCTACATTGCCCGGTGTACTCTTCCTCTTCCCCTGGTATTGCCACGTCCTAGCTATGTGATCTTAGATAATTTCTTTACTTCTCTCCAATGAGGAGGAATATTCCTGGTCTGCCTTCTCAGGGCTGGCTTAAGAATCTAAAAAGAGAGTGGATGAGTAAAGCTTTGGAAACTGTCTCCCAAATGTTGGGTGTTCTCACTCTGCTGATAAAGGAGGAACTCACCAGCACTACTAAACAACCCTGCAAGAGGCCCAGGGTCAGATAGTGACTGGATTTGCTACTCAAGGTTCTCCTTGTTTACCTCCTTTATCTCTTTTTAGAGGGTCTGAGGATGATCGACCTTCGTCCTCAGCAATTCTGCTCTTCCCCAGTCAGGCTGCACCCTATACCAGCAGTACTATTTTTTTCTCCGTCATTTTGTGGCCAGGGCTAGGAAGGGGACCATCCTTTGCAGCCCTTCACTAAGAAATGTCCATATCTTTTCTTTCCTTTTTTTAAAATAGTGTTTGATCTTTTCCAATAACACGCAAAGACAAATTTTAACATTTTTTTTATTTTGAATTCCAAGTTTTCTCCCTCCCTCCCTCCCTCATCTTCCCCCTCCCTAAGATGATAAAGCAATTTGATACAGGTTATATATATGCAATCATGTAAAACATATTTCCATATTAATCATGTTGCAAAAGAGGAAACAAACCAAAAGAAAAAAATACACAAAAAGTGAAAATAATATGCTTCTATCTACATTCAGACTCCATCAGGTCTTTCTTTGAATGTGAATAGCATTTTTCCTCATAAGTCCTTCGGAATTATCTTGGATCATTGTGTTGCTGAGAATAACAGTCATTCCTAGTGTTGCTGTTACTGTGTGCAAGGTTGTCCTGGTTCTGCTCACTTCACTCAGCATCAGTTCACGTGGGTCTTTCTAGGTTTCTCTGAAATCCACCTGCTTGTCATTCCTTATGGCACAATAGTATTTGATTGCATTTCATATAACACAACTTGTTCAGCCATTCCCCAATTGATGGGCACCTTCTCAATTTCCAATTCTTTGTCAACACAAAAAGAGCTGCTATAAATAAGAAATATCCATATCTTCTGTGTTGATTTTAATTTTCAAAGCCACATCAGACCTAACCATGGGGCCTCCCAGCACCATTGAGGAGGTAGAACTGTGCAAGCTTCTTATTCCCATTCTATAGAAAGGAAAATTAAATCCCACGGCTTGTAACTGGAAAGGCCAAGAATAGACCCAAAGAGTAGAAATCTTTTGTGTGGTGAGATTCATTTTCTCACAAGTTCTTCTTGAAGAACTGGTTCCACAAGGAGGAAACAAAATTAGTAGGGCTTTCTGTCTACCAAGACTCCCACCAAGTGGTCCTATGATCTTCCCTTGATACATTGGCCCGGCCGAAATGAAAGTAGACTTTTCCTGGTAGAGATATGAGGCAGACTCAGGTTTAAGGGTCAATGAAAATAACACTCAGAATCATAGAAATTTTGGAGAGTTGGAAGAAACCTCCAATGGACATCCATTCCAACCTACACCCCAAGGGATATCCCCACTATAAGATACCAGGAAAGTAGTCTTCCAGTTTCTGCTTAAAGACCTCGGAGGAAGACCCCACCACCTTTCAACATATCCATTCCACTTTGGGACAGTTCAAATTATTAAGAAGTTTTTCCTGACGTTGAGGACTCTTTACAAGTCCTGATTCTACCCTCTGGGGCCAAACAGAACAGGGTTAGTCCTTCCTCCATATGACAGCTCTTCATATACTTGAAGATAGATGGATTTTCTCCCAGACTGAAGATTGGAGGATGGGGGGAGCAGGTGTAGGTGGCTGTTTTTATCATCCTCTCCTTCCTGTCTCACACACCCATACATGACAATCTTTTCTGATCTATTCTAGTTTTGGTCATTCTCCAAATAAAGTCCAGACCACATCCCAGTTGGTGAATTGGTCAACATTTGTGGATTGCCCCACTATGTATAGAGCAAAAACATAGTACTAGGCTATTTCTCTATCTAATCATATTCTATCCCATCACCATGTACAGAGTGTCCCAAAAGTCTTAGTACACTTTTAAGTGTTTTTTTTAAACACCTTTAGAAGTATAAAGGCTACTTAAACTTTAAAAAACATAATTTGGAAGATTACTTAAATTTTGTTTTGTGAATTTTGAATAACACATTTTAAATTTTAATTTTGACAAACCAGGGCACTCTGTCATTATGTATTTCGGGATTCTGGATGATACTTTCTCTGATTTCTGGATTAGTAGAGGAGGTCCTCTTGCTTGACCATTTCAGTCACCTGATCTATCTACATTAGACTTTTTCACATGGGCCAAGTCAAAACTGTCATATAGGCACTGAAACCTTGATCTCTATGTGATCGTAAAGCTAGTTTAACAAACGTAATAATTGTAGTCACTGGACAGCAGTTGATGAAAAATTTGACAAAGATGCGTAGAACAGGATGGTGTCAAATGTATCAACATTTTAAAATTTTAAACAATTAACCTTTCAGATGTTGGAGGTTTTTATGAAATTTATAACATCTATACTATATATAAGTTATTAGGGGCAACTAGGTGGCACAATGAATAGAGTGCCAGACCTGGAGTCAGGGAGGACTTCTCTTCATGAGTTCAAATCTGGCCTCATAAACTTACTAGCTGTGTGACCCTGAGCAAGTCACTTAATTCTGTCTGCCTCAGTTTCCTTATCTGTAAAATGAGCTGGAGAAGGAAATAGTATCTTTGCTGAGAAAACCCCAAATGGGGTCATGAAGAGCTGGACACAACTAAAACAAAAAACCACTCAATATCAACAACAGTGTAAGTTATATAAGATTAAAACTGCACTGACTTTCCATTACATAAACTCCTGGAAGGCAGGGATTATTTTATTTTTGTTTTTGTATTCCCTGTGCTTAGCACAATGTCTGGTGAGTACAAATCACTTTTCAAAAGTTTGTTTTTATGTCTTATGTTGATTTATTGACTCAGTGGGCAGTCCTCAATTTTTGAAATTCATTCATCTTTACCTTTTAAAGCCCTTTCCTCCCTTCAAAGCCTATCCAGTTCACGGGCCAGGAAGTCTTCCTTGACCTCACTCTAAAAATGTTCTCTTCCTCCCTGAATTTTCCTGGAGCACTTTATCTAGACATCTCCTTTGCTCCCTACATTTAATTAATGCAAATAATTAAATCAAATAGCAAGGTAAAAATGAAAAGAAGCACAATCTCCCACAATTTCCCATGGTTCCAATAGAAAAGTGAACTCTCCCTGGACAACTCACAATCCTGGCACACTTCTCGTGGCTGTTTTTCTCAGTCTCCCAGCAGCCCAGTGTCCCTCAATATTGCTTTACTTCATTGCCAAAGCTTGCTATATCTCCACAGAATGTGGATGTCATCTGCTGCTGGAGATGTCTTTGGCTACCTGGGCTTATTCTTTGTCAAAGCAAATGTTTGTGATTCTTTTGTGAGACTTGGCATGCTTAGAAATAGTTTGAACTCCTTTGTTAGTCAGGTCTACAGCCAACACAGCAAAAAGTCCCTTGGTGTGTGTCCTTGGGCAAGTCACTTAGCCTCTGTTTGCCTCAGTTTCATCAACTGTACAATGGAATAATAATGGCACCTGTCTTCCAAAGTTGTCTTGAAAATTAGATGAGGTAATATTTGTAAAGCATTTAGCACATAGTAGGTACTATGTAAATGCTAGCTATGACGAGGATGATGAGGAGGAGGAGGATGATGATGACATTCAGTAATCACAGTTCCCAAGTGTTTCTAATGACATTACTGTTAGTATCCCTTCTCTAGCCCACTTTGGAGGTGAGGCTCACTATACCAATTTTCACGTGGGTGGCAGTCTAGTTTCCATCTCTTGTTGCTCTTGCCTCCCCCATTTTCCTCTTTTAAGTATTTCTAATTACACTACTTGTACGCTGTCCCTTAAATGTGCCAGATAAAAGCTCCCATTGCTCTCAGCATTGACTGGATGCACCCAATATTTCAGTGCCCTCACTAGTAGTTCAGGGGATAGAAGGGTAGATAGTAATGGTTATCAGAAGGTTGCTTGGGGAAAGAGGCCCTACAGATACACTTATGTCAATTTGCTATGGTTATCATCACAAGCCTTCTGAGAAGCTAGAACAAGGGCATTGGTCTCAGCAATTGACCCCAAAACAAAACCAGGTCTGAAACACAAGTATTCTCATACAAAAGGGGGGAGAGGGAAGGGGAAGGGAATAAGCATTTATATAGTGCCTACTATGGGCCAAGCACCATGTCCTAAGTGCTTTTTATCATCATTTGATCCTCACAACAGCTCATCAAGGTAGGTACTATTATTATGCCCTTTTTACAGATGAGGAAACTGAGGCAAATGGAGGTTAAATAATTTGCCCAATGTCACACAGCTAATAAGGTTTGTAATTATATTTGAATTCGGGTCTTCTGTCTCCAAGCCCAGACCTCTATCCACTGTGCCATCAGCTGCCAAATACAGAGCTTTCCCCACTAGACCAAGAGTTCTCATCCTTTTTGTGCATCATGGACCACCTTTGTTAGTCTGGTGAAACTTCTGGACCCCTTCTTAGAGCATCTTTTTAAATGCATAAGATGAAATCCGTAGGCTTACAAAGGAAACCAATTACATTGAATACCGGTATTAAAATTTTTTGAACTAGTTCATAGACCTCTTGTTAAGAACCCTTGCACCAAACCAAACCTCCTTTCTAATAATATTGTTGAGAAAATATTGGTTGAAAAAGAAAGCTGGCCAATTAAGAGGTTATTGTAAAAGTCCAGATAAGAAGGCCTTGACTGGGGGTGGGGATGGAGAGAGTAGAGAGAAGACATATGAAAGACATGTTCGAGAGGTAGAACTAATTGGATATGGAGTGAGGGTCAGAGGGAAGAGTCAAAGTGGCACCAAAGTTGCAAATCTAGGCACTAGGAAAATGGTTCTGCCCTCAATAGTAATGGGGAAATCTGGAGGAGGAGCAAGTTTAGGGGGAAACTTGCTGAGTTCAGTTTGGGGCATATTCAATTTGATGTGCCAGTGGGACATCCAAGTAGGGATATTTCCCAGGCAGTTGGAAATGTGAGAATGGTGTTCAGAAAACAGAGTATATACAGATTTAATAGTCATCTGCATAAAGATCATGACCAAACCCATTGAGAGCCAATAAGATCACCGAATATAGAAAATATAAGAGATCCCAGAACAGCTCCTTGGAGGGTATCCATGCTTAGGAAGTGGTAGATGGATGAGGATCCACCGAAAAAGCTAAGAAGAAAGGAGTGATTAAACAGAAAAGAGGATAATTAAGAGAGAAGAGTGTCCTGTAAACCAAAGGAGCAGAGAGTATAATAGGAAGAAGGAATGGTCAAATAATGTTGAAAGCTGCAGAAAGGTCAAGGAAAAGGAAAACTCAGAAACCCATTGGATTTGGCAGTTAGAAGATCACTGGCAACTTTTGGAAGAGCCAAAAGGGTGGTAAAATCAGTTCAGTAGGGTGGCAAAGTTAGAAGCCAGATTATAAGGGGCTGAGAAGTGAAGAGATGGTGAAGAAGTAAAGGCAACCAGCAAGTTTTTTCTGGGAGAGAAAAGTACAGATACATGACTAGCTTGAGGGGATGTCAGAGTCAAGTGAGAGTCTTTAGAGGTTAGGGGAAATTTGAGTATATTTATAGACATCAGTAGATATGCCATTAGATAGAAGGATATTGAAGATAAGAAAGAGAAAAAGAATAGTGTTTGGGACAAGCTCCCAGAGATGAGAGGTGGTAAGGTCAAGGTGGCAAGTAGAAGGATTGGCCTTGGCAAGGAGAAGAGATATCTCAACCTTTGAGATAGAGCAAAAGAAAAAAAAAACAGGTGAATGTAAAGAAGGTTTAGGATGTAGGACAGGAGGAGAGAATGGAGATCAGGACAAATGACCTCAAGGTCAAGGTCATTGTCTTAGTACAGATTTAGGAAGTTCAAAATACCAATTGTCCAATACACAGAAATAGAGAATTTAACAAGACAGTAAAGCCGTATTGAGAGGGACATAAAACATAAAAGGCAGGTAGAAAGAATGGTAGAAACAGGTCAGATCTTCTTGAAACTGGTTGGTATTGGGAGCATCCCATCGTGTCTTCAGAAGGACTGGGACACTCTTCCCAACCAAGAAAATCTGATGAGTTTTTATAGGGCTCTTACTGGGGCTGAGCAGCACCATGCAATATGGGGAGGGATTGGGACTGAGGATTGGTGTTGAGTCATGCTAGTTGGGAAGGAAGACTCTTGGGAAATTGGCAGCTATTGATATTCAAACACCCTGCTTTGGGGGGCTGCATCTTTTCCACATTTGAATCCTTAGCACAAAGTACAGAACCTTCCCATGGTATCTGTATAATAAATACATGGCTGTGGAATGGAACAGGATGGAATGTCATACAGAGTCCCATTCCTATATAGTTTGGGCTTCATGCCTTCTGAGCCATCAGGATGGCATCAGGAAAAGTGAGTGAGGTAAGGGAAAGACTGAGGTCACAGAGCAGCTACCACCTAGGGTCCTAGATCCTACAAGGATTTCTAGAGATCACTTAGTACCACCCTTCCCTGCAGGGTGATAAAGCATTATTAACCTCATTTCATAGCTGAGACCCATTGAAAAGAGGCCATTTCCCTAAAAGGATATAGCAACTAGAGCCAGCTAAGATTAAAACAAGTTACCACTCCCAGTCTAACACTTTTCCAAACAACCGCTTCTCTGAAAGGTATTTCAGGAAATGGCCTCTTTCCTGTATACTGGAAGGACAAAATTGGGAAGGGATTTCAACTTCATCTTGGGAAAAAGTAACAGGGTTGGAAATAACCAGAAGGTAACCTCTGGTATCTAATCTTGAGTACGGGCCCATGAGAATATAGGCTTAAAGAATGTTTTTTCATAGAATCTTAGAATCTCAAAATCAGAAGGCACCTCAGAGATCATCTAATTCAACCTTACTCTAAACCAAGAATCCCACTCCCACCCCTGTATCATCTCCCACAAGCAGCCATCCAGTCTCTTCTCAAGGACTTCCAGTGACAAGAAACTCACTCTGGTATGTCAGTTCCATTTTGGGACAACTCTAATTAATGCTACATAAATACTAGATGGTAATAGTAGTAGTAGTAGTAGTAGTAGTAGTAGTAGTAGTAGTAGTAATAGTAGTTAGTAGTAGTAGTAGCAGTAGTGGTGGTGGTGGTAGTGGTGATGGTGGTGGTGGTAGTTGTAGAGGAGGAGGAAGGGGAGGAGGAAGGGGAGGAGAAGGAGGAGGAAGGGGAGGAGGAGGAGGAGGAGGTGTACCAGTAGTAGTAATAGTTGCAACAGTTCACATTTATATAAGGTTTTGATATTTACAAAGTATAAATAACATTAATCCCATCTTACAGATGAGGAAACTCATAAGAAAGTGATGTCAAGTCAGAATAAAAGCACTGCCTACCAATTAGGAGGCACAAGAAGTATGCACAGGAAGCATGCATTTTCAAAGGTGTTCATTTCCTCTCCCCTGGGCTATAGCAATGGCTTCCTAATTAGTCTCCCTGCCAGCTCTGTCCCACCCCTAATCTGTCCTCTATCAGACTGCCAAAGCTGCTTTCCTAAAGCTCAACCACTCATTAAACCACAGTGACTCCCTTTTACCTCTAGGGTCAAATACAAACCACTCTGTTTGGCATTTAGAGATTTCTCACAACCTGGCTCTAACCAGCCTTTCTAGTCTTGGTACGTATCAGTCCCCTTGATGATCTTTATGGTCCAGCCAAACCGGCTTTCGATGTTCCTCACATCAAGTATTCTGTCCCCCTATTCCTTTGTACAAGCTCTCCCTCTCTTCTGACATTAGCCTCTTAGAATTCTTAGCCTCCTTCAAAGTTCAGCTGAAGTTTTGCCTTCCATAAGAAGTCTTTCCTGATCCCCACAGATGCTAGTGCCTCCCCCCACATTTTCTTGTATTTATGTCTTTATTTTGTATCATAAGAGGTCAACTCCCAATGTAAGCTTCTTGAGGAAAGGGACTGTTTAGTTTTTGTCTTTGGATCCTCAGTGCCCAGTACAGTGCCTGATACAGTTCTCAGTTTGTTCATTGATTGACTAGAGAAGAGGAACAGTTTGTTTTGGAAGGGAGTAATAGGTGCCATAAGTGAAGATGATGCTTGTTTTTATATGGCACTGTACAATTTACAGTAGTAAATTTTATATGCACTGTCTCCTTTGATTCTCCCAAGAACCATGTAAGGTCGGTAATGTATATGTATTTTTAAATACTTTTTTTCTAATTACATGTAAATTCTTTTAACATTCATTTTTTAAAATTTTGAGTTCCAAATTCTCTCCTTCCCTCCTTCACCTCCCCCCTCAATGAAAAGGCAAACAATTTGATATAATTCATACATGTGCAATCATGCAAAACATATTTCCATATTAGTCATGTTGTGAAAGAAAACACAAACCAAATAAATAAAAATTAAAAAAATTGCAGATTGAATTGTACTTAAATTCCATCAGTTCTTTCTCTAGAATTGGATAGCATTTTTCATCATAAAACCTTTGGAATTGTCTTAGGCCTTAAGGGCAAGAATTAGATCGCCCTTCACCTTGGTGAGTACCAATGTGCTAAAAAATGTTGATTAAATTGAATTAAATTGAAAGCACCCCATAAATGTGAGAGGTTGTTTCTGTATTTACATCAAGGACAGCAGCTGCATCGCTATTATTCTCTCCTAATTTCCCTTCTGAATTCTAGTCCCCCATTACTACGTAACTGTTGGACAGCTCCACAGAGACATCTCATGGGCATCTCAAATGCAACGTGTCCAAAATGGAACTCATATTCTATTTCCTCCAAAATCTATCCTTCCTCCAAACTTTCTTATTTCTGGTGAGGCCACCATTAATCTTCTAGTCATCCAGGTTCACCACCTCTTAGTCATCCTTTACTCTTCTTTTCACCCCAAATCCCATATCCAATCATTTGGCTCAGTCCTTTCAATCTACCTCCATATCTCTTATACCCATCTCCCCTTCTCCACTCACACAGCAATCACCCTAATTCAGACTTTCTTCAATAGACTCCTTTTGGTCCCTGCTTTCAGTCTTTTCCTTTTCCAATCTATGCTTCACCCAGCTGCCAAAATAATGTTTATAAAACACATATCTGACCATGACATTACCCTACCCAAAAATCTGCAGTGGGTCCAGTCCAAGGGTGTGCTGAAACCAGAGCCAGACTCAAGTGAGCTGATTATTAGACTTTCAGTGTGAGCTTTTGCACCTCAGAAAATGGTAAATGCTACAAACCAGGATTTGACTTATTGTTTTGTTGATTGTCTAGTTTTAAGGAAGTGATAGAAAAAATGTTAATAATGCAGATTAAATTTAAAAGTGTGTTATGCATTTTTTTTTCAGATGGCCAGTTGTTAAACATTTACCAGCATACCCAAGGTCTAATCTATCCTTTACACAGATGCCAAATTGATGTTTATAAAACACAGAGCTGACCTACTCAAAAATCTTCAATGGCTTTCTCTTGTCTTTAGAATAAAATACAAACTCCTCAGCCTGACATTTAAACATTTAAGGGTAAGGATGAAGAAAATGTTTTAAAATGCAGATTAAACTTTAAAATGTGTTGTGCATCACAAATCTGGCACTCACCAACCTTTCTAGTCATTTTGTATTCTGCTTTGTAATCTAGTCAGATTGGCCTGCTAGGTCAGTCCCTGTACGTAACATTCCATCTCCAAGGCTCTGTCTTTTCATAGGCCATTCCCTGTGTCTGACTACACTCCATCCTTACCTCCACCTCTCAGAATCTCTAGCTTCCTTCAAAGCCCAGCTCAGGCACCATCTCCTATCTGAAGGTTTTTCTCCTCTCTAGTTGTACTCTCTTTCTCTTGAAATTATCTGTATTACTGAGTATATGCTATGAATTTACTATCCTGTATACACAATGCATCCCTCTCTTCAACACCATTAGTGGAATGTAAGCCCCTTATGGGCAGAAACTCTTTGCTTGTTTTAGTATTGCCAGCACCTAGAATAGTGCCTTGCAAGCTTGGTTCATTTGTTTGATCAGACCTGTGGTGTCATTGGTGTGGGGAGCCACTGGTAAGGAAATTCCCTCTATTAAAGCAGATATCAACTTCCATTTCCCAACCACTTTTTCCTTTTTCAGTAGAGAGTTGTCTGGGCACTGAGAGCTTCACAGAGCCAGTATGTGTCTAAAGTAAAATTTGAACCCAGGTCTTCCTGATTCCTAGGCCTACTCACATCCACAACCCTTTCCTGCCTTTTCCCTTGCACTACCAGATGTTTAATCAATATTTGTTAAATTGAGTGGAATGCAGATTGCAATTCTTCCATGATTTAATAGACAGGGATCAGGAATTGCTGTGACCAAAGAAATTCCTCACTCAGTGGCTAGTCTTCAGTGATGAACTGTGGCACTTAGCTGGCTGGTTTTCAGAAAAGATGCAGTCATTCCATTCCTGGTCCTATAAAACAAGTCTTCCTAGCTAGATAGAATCCCTGTCCCACTAGCACAGCCTTTAAAGACCCAGAACCACCTTCACATCACAATTAGAAACAGCTTCTTTGAGGGGTGGAGAGTGAAGAGAGTAGCATTGTTAACAATGGATAAAAGGAAAGGGAGAGGCTATTAGAAATGTTAGAGAGGAGAGGTAACCCAATTTGATTAGACATTGATTACCTTCTCATTACCACTGAAGCTTCTAGAAGTAGTAGATACCAAGGCACAGACATAAATGATTAATCAAAAACCAAGAAGAACTACTGGTCATTTGGAAGAACTGAGAGCTCTCAGAAAAATATTAGAAGAAAAAAAGTGGGTAAGATATTTTTAATGACTTTGGATCAAGAGAGATCTTTGGTCAGACATTGACAAAATCTCACAATAGGATGGGAAGAAGTAGGTTAGAAGCAGCTAGAGTGCTGGGCCTGGAGTCAGGAAGACTTGAGTTAAAAATCTGGCCTCATTCTCTTACTAGCTGGGAGACTTGGGCAAATCACCTAACCTCTCTTTGTTCCAATTTCTCAACTGCAAAAAAAAAAAAGGTAATAATAGAATTTACCTCACAGAGTTGTTGTGAAGCTCAAATGAGATTATATTTATAAAATGCACTTAGCACACTGCCTGACAAATAGCAGGTGCTATATAAATGTTCATTCCCTTCCCTTCCCCTAGTATTGTGTCCAGTAGCACAGGTATATGGATTCAGAATTGGCTAAATGATCAGATCCAAAGAACAATCATTAATCAGACAAACTCAGCTGGGATAAAGGTCTCTAATAGAGTGCCCCCAGGAGCTGTCCTTGGCCCTATCCTTTATAACAGGGGTGGGGAACCTGCCTATAACATTATCAGCAATAACTTAGATAAAGATGGATGGCACACTTCACAGCTTTTTAATGGATCCAAAGTGGGGAAGCTGACACATTAGTTATGGAGTCAGGATCGAAAAATACCTTAACATGCTGGAGTAGTGAGGCAGAATAGGGTAAATTACATCACATGAAGAAGCACAAATGACCTATTACAGTAGAGGGAAAGAAGGGGAGCATGAGCATTATTTGAACCTTACTCTCGTCAGTCTTTAGAATTAATGGGTCAAATCCTAGAGAATCAAGTAAAAAACTACTTGAAATAATAAACAACTTTAGCAAAGTTGCAGGCTATAAAATAAACCCACATAAATCATCAGCATTTCTATATATTACCAACAAAGCCCAACAGCAAGAGATAGAAAGAGAAAGCCCATTTAAACTTACTGTAGACATTATAAAATATTTAGGAGTCTACCTCCCAAAACAAACCCAGGAACTCAATGAACACAATTACAAAACACTTTTCACACAAATAAAATCAGATCTAAATAATTGGGAAAACATCAGTTGCTCATGGGTAGGCCGAGCTAATATAATAAAAATGACAATCTTACCTAAGCTAATTTACTTATTCAGTGCCATACCAATCAAACTACCAAAAAATTATTTTTTATAGAGTTAGAAAAAAGAATAACAAGATTCATTTGGAAAAAGAAAAGGTCCAGAATATCAAAGGAACTAATGAAAAGAAATGCAGGGGAAGGTGGCCTAGCAATTCCAGATCTTAAATTGTATTATAAAGCAGCAATCATCAAAACTGCCTGGTACTGGCTAAGAAATAGGGAGGTGGATCAGTGGAATAGGTTAAATATGCAAGACACAGTAGTCAATGACTATAGCTATCTATTATTTGATAAACCCAAAGACCCCAGCTTCTGGGATAAGAACCCATTCGTTGAAAAAAACTGCTGGGAAAACTGGAAAAGAGTATGGCAGAAACTAGGCATAGACCCAAATCTCACACCATATACCAAAATAAAGTCAAAATGGGTTCAGGACTTAGATATAAAGGCTGATGCCATAAGTAAACTGGGAGAACAAGGAATAGTTTACCTATCAGATCTATGGAGAACAGAAGAATTCATGACCAAACAGGAGATAGAGAACATTATGAAAAGCAAAATGGATAATTTTGATTACATTAAATTGAAAAGTTTTTGCACAAACAAAGCCAACGCAACTAAGATTAGAAGGAAGGTAGAAAATTGGGAAAGAATTTTTACAACCAGTCTCTCTGATAAAGGCCTCATTTCTAAAATATATAGAGATTTAAGACAAATTTATAAGAACACAAGCCATTCCCCAATTGATAAATGGTCAAAGGATATGAACAGACAGTTCTCAGATGAAGAAATTAAAGCCATCTATAGTGATATGAAAAAATGCTCTAGATCATTATTGATTAGAGAAATGCAAATCAAAACAACTCTGAGGTACCACATCACACCTCTCAGATTGGCCAACATGACAAAACAGGAAAATGATAAATGTTGGAGAAGATGTGGGAAAATTGGAACACTAATACATTGCTAGTGGAGTTGTGAAATGATCCAACCACTTTGGAGAACAATTTGGAACTATGCCCAAAGGGCTACAAAAATGTGCATACCCTTTGACCCAGCAATAGCACTTCTAGGGCTATATCCCAAAGAGATCAAACAAATGGGAAAAGGACCCACACGTACAAAAATATTCATAGCAGCTCTTTTTGTGGTGGCAAAGAATTGGAAATTGAGAGGATGCCCATCCATTGGGGAATGGCTGAGCAAGTTGTGGTATGTGAATGTAATGGAATACTATTGTGCTATAAGAAATGATGAACAGGCTGACTTCAGAAAAACATGGAAAGTCTTATATGGTCTGATGCTGAGTGAAGTGAACAGAACCAAGAGGACTTTGTACACAATAACAGCCACATTATGCAATGACTAAAATTGTTAAACTGAACCCTTCTCAGCATTACGAGGATCTAAGACATCTCCAGAGGCCTCGGGGATGGAAAATGCTGTCCACATCCAAAGAAAGAACTATGGAAGTCAAATTGCTATCACTTATTTTTACCTTCTGTTGAGTTTTGTTTCCTCTTTCTGATGGTTCCTCCTATTGGTTTTAATTTTTACTTACAACTTCACTAATGTGAAAATATGTTTAATGGGTATCTAAATGTAAAGCCTATATCAGATTGTGTGCCGTCTTGGGGAGGGTGCGAGGGAGGAAGGGGGAGAAAAATTTTCAACTCAAAAGCATATGGAAGTGATTGTTGATAAATCAAAATAAATTAACAAAAAAAAGGAAAAAAGTAATTAGCATAGTGCCTGGCACATAGTAGGTGCCTAATAAATGCTTGTTTCCTTCCTACCTTCTTCCCTCCCTCCCTTCCCTTCCCTTCCTTTCCCTTCCCTTCCTTTCCCCTCCCCTCCCTTCCCTTTCCTTCCCTTTCCTTTTCTTCCCTTTTCTTTCCTTGCTTTTCCTTTCCTTTCCTTTCCTCTCTGTTCCTCTCCTCTCCTTTTATTCCCTTTCCTTCCCTTCCTTTCCCTCCCTTCCTCCTTCTATCTCTTCCTTCCTCCCTTCCTCCCCTCCCTCCCTCCCTCCTTCCCTCCCTCCCTCCCTTCCTTCTTTCCTCCCTCCCTCCCTTCCTTCCTTCCCTTCCCTTCCTCCCTCCTTCCTTCTCCCTCCTTCCTTCCTTCCTTCCTTCCTTCCTTCCTTCCTTCCTTCCTTCCTTCCTTCTTCCTTCTTTCTCCTTCCCTTTTCTGGTTACCCTACTCTGGTGGTGCTTCAGTTTGTCAGTGTCTTTTCTAGTATGTGGTACTCAGGGCTGGACACATCATTCCTGAGGTAGCCTGACTGAGTATAGTGGGACGACTGTCTCCCTTGTTCTAGATGTGATACCACTGGGAATGCAGCCGAGATCAGGTTATCTTTCTTGGCTGTCAGGTCACACTACTGACTCATGTTTAGCTTGTAGTACATTAGAACCCCCAGGCCTTTTCATATGAACCATAACTTTCTTCCTTCCCTCTCACATCTTAAAAGAGAAGAAAACATGGTACAAGAGCCAGAAGTTTGGAGTCCAGAGACCCTGGGTTCAAATTTTGTCCCTCCCACATACTGCTTATGTGACCTTGGTCAATTAATAACCTCTCCAGGCTTCACTTTCTTTATCTTTAAAATAAAAAGATTGTACTTGATAATTGGAATGGTCTCTTTTAATTCTATAGTAAGTATTGAATAAATGCTCTTTCTGTCTCAGTTTTTGTCTGTCTCCCTCTCTCTCTAAGTCTCTTTCCATCTCTATCTCTGTGTCTGTCTTTCTCTTATGATCTTAGTTGAACAGTTTGTTTTTGTTTCTGTTTTGCTTTGGAAGAAACTTTTTCTTTTTCTTTTCTTTTGCGCTTAATAGTGCTTTATTTTCCCCCCAATTACACGTAAACATAGTTTTCAACATTCATTTTTGTAAGATTTTGGGTTCCAAATTTTTCTCTTTCCCTCCCTTCCCTCTCCCCTCCCCAAGATAGCAAGCAATCTGATATAGGTTATACATGTACAGTCATGTTAAACATACTTCCACATTAGTCATTTTGTGAAAGAAGAATTAGAACAAAAGGAAAAAAGTATGAGAAAGAAAAAAAACAAAAAAAAACAAACAGTGAAAACAGTATGTTTTAATCTACATTCAGACTTCATAGTTCTTTCTCCAAATGTGGATGGCATTTACCATCATGAGTCTTTTGGAATTGTCTTGAATCATTGTATAGCTGAGAAGAGCTAAATCTATCATAGTTGATCATCACACAATGCTACTGTTGCTATATACAATGTTCTCCTGGTTCTGCTTACTTCATTCAGCATCAGTTCATGTAAGTCTTTTCAGCTTTCTCTGAAATCCACCTGCTCATCCTTTCTTATAGAACAATAGTATTCCATTACATGCATATACCACAACTTGTTCAATCATTCCCCACTTGATGGGCATCCTCAAAATTTCCAATTCTTTGCCACCACAAAAAGAGCTGCTATAAATATATTTGTACATGTGGGTCCTTTCCCCCACGCCTTTTTTAATGAGCTCTTTGGGATACAGACCCAGTACTGGTATTGCTAAATCAAAGGGTATACAGAGATAGATTGCCCTTTGGTCATAGTTCAAATTGCTCTCTAGAATGGTCAGATCAGTTCACAACTCCACCAACAATGTATTATGTTCCAATTTCTCCACATCTTCACCAACATTTATAATTTTCCTTTTTCTATCATATTTGTCAATCTGATATGCATGAGATAGTACCTTAGAGTTGTTTTAATTTGCATTTCTCTAATCAATAGTGATTTAAAGCATTTTTTCCATGTAACTATAGATAGATTTAATTTCTTCATCTGAAAACTGCCTGTTCATGTCCTTTGACCATTTATCAATTGGGAAATGACTTGTATTCTTATAAATTTGATTCAGTTCTCTATATATTTTAGAAATGAAGCCTTTATTAGAAACACTGGCTGTAAAAATTGTTTCCCAGCTTTCTGTTTTCCTTTTAACTTTGGTTATGTTGGTTTTGTTTGTGCAAAAACCTTTTAATTTAATGTGATTACAATTATCCATTTTGCATTTCAGAATGTTCTCTATCTCTTGTTTGGTCATAAATTCTTCCCTTCTCCATAGATCTGACAGGTAAACTGTTCCTTGCTTTCCTAATTTGCTTATGGTATCACCCTTTATTTCTAAATCATGTATCCATTTCAACCTTATCTTGGCATAGGTTGTGAGATGTTGGTCTATGCTTAGTTTCTGCCATACTATTTTCAAATTCTTCAGCAGTTTTTTTCAAGTAGTGAGTTATTATCCCAGAAGCTGGAGTATCTGGGTTTATCAAACAGATTACTATAGTAATTTACTACTATGTTTTGTGTACCTAACCTATTCCACAGATCCACCACTCTATTTCTTAGCTAGTGCCAAATATTTTTGATGATTGCCACTTTATAACATAGTTTCAGAGGTGGTACAGCCAGACCACATTCTTTTGCATTTTTTTTTCATTAATTCCCTTGATATTCTTGACCTTTTGTTCTTCCAGATGAATTTTGTTATTATTTTCTCTAGCTCTATAAAATAATTTTTGGTAGTTTGATTGGTATGGCACTGAATAAGTAAATTAATTCAGGTAGAATTGTCATTTTTATTATATTAACTCAGCCTACCCATGAACAATTGAGATTTTTCCAACTGTTTGGATCTGACTTGACATGTGTGAAAAGTGTTTTGTGATTGTATTCATATAATTCTTGGGTTTGTCTTGGTAGGTAGACTTCCAAGTATTTTATATTGTCTACAGTTATTTTAAATGGATTTTCTCTTTCTATCTCTTGCTGCTGGGCTTTACTGGTAATATATAGAAGTGCTAATGATTTCTGTGGGTTTATTTTATAGCCTGCAACTTTGCTAAAGTTGTTGTTTCAAGTAGTTTTTTAGCTGATTCTCTAGGATTCTCTAAGTATACTATCATATCATCCACAAAGAGTGATAATTTTGTTTCTTCATTGCTTATTCTAATTCCTTCAATTTCTTTTTCTTCTCTTATTGCTGAAGCTAACATTTATAGTACAATATTGAATAATTTAAGTGGTGATAATGGTCATCCTTGTTTCACTCCTGATCTTACTTGGAATGCTTCTAACTTTTCCCCATTATGTCTAATGCTTGCTGATGGTGTTAGACAGATACTGCTTATCATTTTAAGAAAATTTCCATTTATTCCTATATTCACCAGTGTTTTTAATAGGAATATGTGCTGTATTTTGCCAAAAGCTTTTTCTGCATCTATTGAGATAATCATATGCTTTCTTTTAGATTTGTTATTGATATAGTCAATTATGCTGAAAGTTTTCCTAATATTGAACCAGCCCTTCATTCCTAGCATAATTCCCACCTGGTCATAGTGTATTATCCTCGTGATAAATTGCTGTAATCACTTTGTGAATATTTCATTTAAATTTTTTGCATCAATATTCACTAGGAAAATTGATCTATAATTCTCTTTCTCTGTTCTGGATCTTCCTGATTTAGGTATCAGCATCATATTTGTTTCATAAAAGGAATTTGGTAGGACTCATTTGCCTGTTTTTCCAAATGGTTTATATAATATTAGAATTAATTGTTCTTTAAATGTTTAGTAGAATTCACTTTTAAATTCATCTGGCTCTGGAGATTTTTTCTTAGGGAGTTCATTGATGGCTTGTTCAATTTCTTTTTCTAAAGAATTTAGACTTTTCTAAAGAAATTTTCTAAAATCTTTTTCTAAAAAAGTATTTTATTTCCTCTTCTGTTATTCTGGGCAATTTATGTTTTTGTAAATATTCATCCATTTCACTTAGATTGTCAGATTTATTGGCATACGGTTGGGTAAAATAACTCCTAATTTTTGCTTTAATTTCCTTTTCGTTGGCAGTGAATTCACCCTTTTCATTTTTGGTACTGGTAATTTGGTTTTCTTCTTTCTTTTTTTTAAATCAAATTAACCAAAGGTTTATTTATTTTATTGTTTTTCCCCATAAAAGCAGCTTTTAGTTTTATTTATTAGTTCAGTAGTTTTCACATTAGTGAAGTTATAAGTAAAAATTAAAACCAATAGGAGGAACCATCAGAAAGAGGAAACAAAACTCAACAGAAGGTAAAAATAAGTGATAGCAATTTGACTTCCATAGTTCTTTCTTTGGATGTGGACAGCATTTTCCATCCCGAGGCCTCTGGAGATGTCTTAGATCCTCGTAATGCTGAGAAGGGTTCAGTTTAACAATTTTAGTCATTGCATAACGTGGCTGTTATTGTGTACAAAGTCCTCTTGGTTCTGCTCACTTCACTCAGCATCAGACCATATAAGTCTTTCCAGGTTTTTCTGAAGTCAGCCTGTTCATCATTTCTTATAGCACAATAGTATTCCATTACATTCACATACCACAACTTGCTCAGCCATTCCCCAATGGATGGGCATCCTCTCAATTTCCAATTCTTTGCCACCACAAAAAGAGCTGCTATGAATATTTTTGTACGTGTGGGTCCTTTTCCCATTTGTTTGATCTCTTTGGGATATAGCCCTAGAAGTGCTATTGCTGGGTCAAAGGGTATGCACATTTTTGTAGCCCTTTGGGCATAGTTCCAAATTGTTCTCCAAAATGGTTGGATCATTTCACAACTCCAACAATGTATTAGTGTTCCAATTTTCCCACATCTTCTCCAACATTTATCATTTTCCTGTTTTGTCATGTTGGCCAATCTGATAGGTGTGATGTGGTACCTCAGAGTTGTTTTGATTTGCATTTCTCTAATCAATAATGATTTAGAGCATTTTTTCATATGACTATAGATGGCTTTAATTTCTTCATCTGAGAACTGTCTGTTCATATCCTTTGACCATTTATCAATTGGGGAATGGCTTGTGTTCTTATAAATTTGTCTTAATTCTCTATATATTTTAGAAATGAGGCCTTTATCAGAGAGACTGGTTGTAAAAATTCTTTCCCAATTTTCTACCTTCGTTCTAATCTTAGTTGCATTGGCTTTGTTTGTGCAAAAACTTTTCAATTTAATGTAATCAAAATTATCCATTTTGCTTTTCATAATGTTCTCTATCTCCTGTTTGGTCATGAATTCTTCTGTTCTCCATAGATCTGATAGGTAAACTATTCCTTGTTCTCCCAGTTTACTTATGGTATCAGCCTTTATATCTAAGTCATGAACCCATTTTGACTTTATTTTGGTATATGGTGTGAGATTTGGGTCTATGCCTAGTTTCTGCCATACTCTTTTCCAGTTTTCCCAGCAGTTTTTTTCAAAGAGTGGGTTCTTATCCCAGAAGCTGGGGTCTTTGGGTTTATCAAATAATAGATTACTATAGTCATTGACTACTGTGTCTTGCATATTTAACCTATTCCACTGATCCACCTCCCTATTTCTTAGCCAGTACCAAGCAGTTTTGATGATTGCTGCTTTATAATACAATTTAAGATCTGGAATTGCTAGGCCACCTTCCCCTGCATTTCTTTTCATTAGTTCCTTTGATATTCTGGACCTTTTTTTTCCAAATGAATCTTGTTATTTTTTTCTAACTCTATAAAATAATTTTTTGGTAGTTTGATTGGTATGGCACTGAATAAGTAAATTAGCTTAGGTAGGATTGTCATTTTTATTATATTAGCTCGGCCTACCCATAAGCAACTGATGTTTTTCCAATTATTTAGATCTGATTTTATTTGTGTGAAAAGTGTTTTGTAATTGTGTTCATAGAGTTCCTGGGTTTGTTTGGAGGTAGACTCCTAAATATTTTATAATGTCTACAGTAAGTTTAAATGGGATTTCTCTTTCTATCTCTTGCTGTTGGGCTTTGTTGGTAATATATAGAAATGCTGATGATTTATGTGGGTTTATTTTATAGCCTGCAACTTTGCTAAAGTTGTTTATTATTTCAAGTAGTTTTTTACTTGATTCTCTAGGATTCTCTAAGTATATCATCATGTCATCTGCAAAGAGTGATAGCTTTGTTTCTTCTTTGCCTATTCTAATGCCTTCAATTTCTTTTTCTTCTCTTATTGCTAAAGCTAAGGTTTCCAGTACAATATTGAATAACAGTGGTGATAATGGACATCCTTGTTTCACCCCCGATCTTATTGGAAATGCTTCTAGCCTGTCCCCATTACATATAATGCTTGCTGAAGGTTTTAGATATGCTATTTATTATTTTAAGGAAGACTCCATTTATACCTATGCTTTCTAGTGTTTTTAATAGGAATGGGTGTTGTATTTTATCAAAAGCTTTTTCTGCATCTATTGAGATGATCATGTGGTTTCTGTTGGTTTTGTGTTGATATGCTCAATGATGCTGATAGTTTTCCTAATATTGAACCAACCCTGCATTCCTGGTATAAATCCTACCTGGTCATAGTGTATTATTCTTGTGATAAGTTGCTCAATCTACTTGCTAGTGTTTTTTTAAATTTTTGTATCTATATTCATTAGAGAAATTGGTCTATAATTTTCTTTCTCTATTTTGACTCTTCCTGGTTTAGGTATCAACACCATATTTGTATCATAAAAAGAATTTGGTAAGACTCCTTCTTCACCTATTTTCCCAAATAGTCTATATAGTATTGGAATTAATTGTTCTTTAAATGTTTGATAGAATTCACATGTAAATCCATCTGGCCCTGGAGATTTTTTCCTAGGGAGTTCATCAATGGCTTGTTCAATTTCTTTTTCTGAGATGGGGTTATTTAAGTATTTTACTTCCTCTTTGGTTAATCTGGGCAATTTATATTTTTGTAAATATGTATCCATTTCACTAAGATTGTCAAATTTGTTGGCATATAGTTGGGCAAAATAATTCCTAATTATTGTTTTAATTTCCTCTTCCTTGGTGGTAGCTTCACCCTTTTCATTCTTGATACTAGTAATTTGGTTTTCTTCTTTCTTTTTTTAATTAAATTAACCAAAGGCTTATCTATTTTATTGGTTTTTTCATAAAACCCACTCTTAGTTTTATTTATTAGTTCAATAGTTTTCTTAATTTCAATTTTCTTAATTTTTCCTTTGGTTTTCAATATTTCTAATTTGGTGTTTAGTTGAGGATTTTTAATTTGTTCTTTTTCTAGTTTTTTTAGTTGTAGCCAATTCATTAATCTCCTCTTTTTCTATTTTATTTATGTAAGCATTTAGAGATATAAAACTTCCCCTAAGAACTGCTTTTGCTGCATCCCATAGGTTTTGGTATGTTGTCTCATTATTGTCATTCTCTTGAATGAAATTATTGATTGTTTCTATGATTTGTTGTTTGACCCAATCATTTTTTAGGATTAGATTTTAGTTTCCAATTATTTTTTAGTCTATCTTTCCATGGCCCTTTATTACATATAATTTTTATTGCATCATCATCTGAAAAGGATGCATTTAATATTTCTGCCTTTCTGCATTGGATTGTGAGGTTTTTATGCCCTAGTACATGGTCAATTTTTGTGTATGTGCCATGTACTGCCGAGAAAAAAGTATATTCCTTTCTATCCCCATTCAGTTTTCTCCAGAGGTCTATCATACCTAACTTTTCTAATGTTCTATTCACCTCCTTAACTTCTTTCTTGTTTATTTTGTGGTTAGACTTATCTAGTGCCAAGAGGGGAGGTTCAGGTCCCCACTAGTATAGTTTTGCTGTCTATTTCTTCCTGTAACTCCCTGAACTTCTCCTGTAAGAATTTGGATGCTATACCATTTGGTGCATATATGTTTAGTAATGATATTACTTCATTGTCTATGGTGCCTTTTAGCAGGATGTAGTTTCCTTCCTTATCTCTTTTGATTAGATCTATTTTTGCTTTTGCTTTGTCTGAGATCAGGATTGCTACCCCTGCTTTTTTCACTTCAGCTGAAACATAATATATTCTGCTCCAGCCTTTTACCTTTGCCTTGTGTGTGTCACTCTTTTTCAAATGTGTTTCCTGTAAACAGCATATTGTAGGATTATGGTTTTTAATCCATTCTGCAGCCCATTTCTGTTTCATGGGAGAGTTCATCCCATTCACATTCACAGTTATGATTACTATCTGTGTCTTTTTCTCCATCCTTTTCCCCCCGATTTATGCTTTTCTTTCTCCTTTTTCCTTTCTCCCCTTCACTAGTGTTTTTCTTTTGACCACCGCCTCCTTCAGTCCCTTCCCCCTTTTATTATCCCTTTCCCTTTTCTTCCCCTTTAGTCTTACTGCTGCTTCCCTCCCTTCTTTCCCCCCTCCCTTTTCTTTCTCCTTTTCCCTCCTACTGCCTATAGGGCAAGTTAGATTTCTATACCTAACTGATTATATTATGCCCTTCTTGAGCCAAATCTGATGAGAGTAAGGTTCAAACAATGCTCCCCCCCTCCCTTCTTTCCTTCTGCTGTCTAATTCAGGTGTTCCAGGGTTTTTTTTCTGGGGTGATATTTTCTGGGTTTTCAGAGGTTGATAGGGGAGAGTGAGAGTGACTACCTTTTCACTCCACCATCTTGGCTCCCAGAAGCAGAAACCTGCTAATTACTTTACAAATACTATCTCATTTAATTCTTTTAACAATCCTGGGAGTAAGTGCTATTATTTGTACCCACTATGCAGTTGAGGAAACTGAGGCAAACAGATGTTAAGTGGTTTGCCCAGAGTCACACAGCCAGCAAGTATCTGAGGCCAGATTTTAACTCAAATCTTTCTGACTTTAAGCCCAGCACTCTACCCGGTGCACCACTTGGCTGTAAGAGGCATGTATACTATACCATTCAAGAATCACTTGAAAGAACTGGTGATGTTAAGCCTGAAAAAAAGATTTCCTGGGGACAGTCGTAGCTGTTCAAGTGTTTGGAAGCCTGCCTCTTGAAAAAGAGATTTAGACTTACTCAATATGGTTCCAGAGGAGCAGTATCTTAACCCTTCCCCACCTCACCCCTTCCATGCAGGTTAGGCTAGTTTTTCCTTAAAGGGTATTGAGGATTCAAGCCTTAGTTAGTTCAGGGGCCTAGGGAAGAGCTCAAAATGTTGACATCATGTCCTCATGGCCTGAATCCAGAAGCAGCTATGAGGACCTGGGGTGGGGGTAGTGGGTGCTCTTAGAAGTTCGGCTTAAGGCATCACGATGATTAATACAGGTAAGGGAACTTGCTTCCACTGAATCACCTCAGGGTGTTCTCCTGCTGCATCTAAATAAATCTCCTTTTGAACATTGTAGAATGACTTATGACCATCTCATTTTCATCCAATATTCAGCCTAAACTACCCCAGGGACTGGTCTGAGTCAGACCCAGCCCAGAACAAATGTGATGAATGTACAAGGAGGCTAATTTTTGATTCAATGTAAGGGAAAAGAATGGGAGGTAGTGAGCTTCTCTCCATGAGAAATAGTTAGCAGGATCATAAAATCGTAGATAACAGCTGGAAGGGACATCAGAAGTCATCTACTACTTAGTCCAACCTCTGCATTTTGTGGATGAGGAAGCGAAATGCCCAAGCAGACACTAGATGATCTCTTATGAGAAAGGTTGTAGAGAAGATGCCAGCCCTAAGTAGAAGACTAGACTAGATGAAAAGTGTTCTCCTCTAAGTTTCAAGTTCCAATTTAGGAGTTCTTTTTAAACATTACAAATTATTGTGATGTGTCAGGTAAGCTAATGAAATATGCAATGACATCATTAGCCAATATGAGCAGCATTCCTAGCATCAATGGATGAGTAAAGAAAGAAATTTCCGGGATAATAGGGGTAAGGTTAAGGTTTCCCAACTAGCCTCACCTAGCAAAATCTTCCCCAAACAAGGTCAAATGCCAACCTCCTCCAGGAGATCATCCTAAATCTGCATTATGATTCCTGGAATCTAAATCTAAAGAGACTTTATCAAGACAACGCGTGCTGAGGGAGAAGCCAAAATAGGGTAAAGAGACTCACTAGAGGTCACCCTAAGCGGCAAAACCATGACACAAACTTAGGTTCTCTGAATCTCAATCCAGCAATCTTGGCACTATGCCACAGTATCTTTCTGGTACGTCTCCTCCCACAAGTTGGAAGCAATTTCTCCTTCCTCTGATTTTTTCTAGCACCATTTCTATAAATCTTTTGTGCCGCTCCCATGTACCATCTTGAATTATAGGCTTCTCTGCCCAGTTCTTATCTCTCACTAGACTGTGGGCCCAATGAGGGCTAGAATTGTGCTTTATCCATCTGTCTCTACCTAAGTACCCAATGGGCATGCTGTAAATAAATGTATATTGAATGAATGAGTGAATAAATGTTTTGTGTATCAGCTATCAGAAAGTGCATATCAGATTAGAGAAAAGCAGAGTAAAATGAGAAAGGGCTGGTGTCAGGCAGGCCAAGACCAGCTATAGTTTATTGCTCATTTCAGACAACAGCTGCAGCATGAAATCTGGACTCAGGGAATTAAAGACGTAAAGAGTTCACCTGAGAAGCCAGAGTGAGAGTCCAGAGAGCATAGAGGAGAGTCATAAAACCAGTGGATGGAGAAATCTGGTGTTGAGAAAGAGGGAACAGGAAGGAAGGAAAGAAGGAAGGAGGGAGGGGAAGGAAGGAAGGAAGGAAGGAAGGAAGGAAGGAAGGAAGGAAGGAAGGAAGGAAGGGAGGGAGGGAGGGAGGGAGGGAGGAAGGAATGTCCAGTGGGAATCTTTGGCACAGAATTTGGAGGGAATGAAAAAGAAAAAGAAATTGGGAAATAAAAATAATCCTCCCAATTTTTCAAGGCTCAACATAAATATTCACTTTTCCCCAAATGAGATAATCTATGTGTAACCCCTATTTGAAAAACCTCTCCTACCAAGGCTAGAAAACTATTACTGTGTCTTTAAGAAGCAGAGAAGCTGTTATTCTATCAGGGGCTTATCTCTATAGAGGCAAGAAGAATGCATGCTTTAACTATTATCTATAGGATGTATCTATGAGGAGTTTGTGAAGACAGAGAAAAAAGGTGAGGAGAAACTTCCTTCTTGTTAGAATTGTATTCTTTCTTGTGAAGAAACATTATAAAGATAATTTTATGGTTGTTTAGTCATTTTTTTCACTCGTGTCTGACTCCTCAGGACCCCATTTGGGAGTTTTCTTGGAAAGATACTGGAGTGGTTTACCATTTCTTTCTCCAGCTCATTTTACAGATGAGGACACTGAGGCAAACAGGGCTAAATGACTTGCCCAGGGTCACACAGCTAAGTGTCTGAGGCCGGATCTGAACTCAGGAAGATGTTTCTTTCTGACTCCAGGTCCAGCACTCTATCCATTATACCACCTGGCTGCACTGTGAGGAGTATAATAATAATAATAATAATAACAACAACAACAACAATAATAATAATAATAATAATCATAGTAATTTTATGAGTGAATCTGGAGTCAGTCTTTTGCTTCTTCTTGTATCCTCAGTGCTAACCACAGGGCCTGGAACATAGGAGCTACTTAAGAAATTCTTATTGACTGATTGACTGGAAAGAGACTTAAGAGTGAGGGTTTGGAAAAAGCTAAGGAGATTGTTTTCCTGTTATGGATGGGGATAGGCTAGAAAAGACAGAGTTAAAGAAGATGGAGAGGTTTTCTTTCTGGATGAAACTGTTTTAGCCTTTACCTCATAAGAAGATGGAAAGAATTCTTGAGAAGAGACTTTGCTTGGTAGCTGAAGGATGGATTTGTATTTCCAGAAGGAAGGACAAATCATCTTCAGTTACAATGATGATTGAAGATGACTCTAAGATCTTTCTTGCTGATAAAATATTATTGGGTTTTTATGTCTTTGTGTTATCATTGATTAAATTGTTAATAAATTATATAGCAAAAACAACTCTTATCTTACAGGATTAAGAGGTATAAAATTTAAGAGATGAGTAACTACTCTTGGGAAAGGAGATTTCTCTAACTTATTAAGTAAATAAAATTTGATGAACTTTAAAGGAAGACTCTGAGCTTAGATGATTAATTGAGAGATATGTTGAAATTTTATTATTTAATTAGGAAATATATAAACATACTTCTAGTTTACCCTACAGCTTGGACAATAAAATTAAATTTGTAAACAAGTCAAGTAGCAGGCTGAAGCTGACTTATAGGTGACCTGTGAGTGTAGTAGACTCAGATAACCTTGCTACATACAGGAGGCTGTCCTACTAACCTTGCTGCATGTGCAAAGCACTTTGCAAACCTTAAAGCACTATATAAATGTTATAAATATCATCATCATCATTATTATATGCTTCCAATCTTTGTGACTTCTCCCATAGGTAACATGATATAATGGAAAGGGTTCTGGAGTTAGAACATCTGAATTTCAGTCCTAACTCTGCCGCTTTCCTATGGTGACCTCTGGCAAATCAATTAACCTCTCTAGGTCTCAGTTTCCTCATCTGTAATAAAAAGGGGTTGGACTACTACAGAGGTGTCAGATTTGCAGCTGACAAGACTACAGAAGGAACTAGAATGAAATGTAACTGAGAAATGTTTAACAAAACAAATTAAAATACTACCCAACATAAATGATGTTAATTTGCAGTTTTCTAAGTCAAAATGCTACCGTTTGACACCAGTGGACTAGATGACTTCACAGGTCCCTTTTAACTCTAAATCTAAGAGGCTTTGAGCCTATGTGTGTGATCAGAATGACAGGAAAACTGGAGACCTTTTCTTCTGGGGATGGGTTGAAAGAACAGGTGATGTTTAGCTTAGAGAACAGAAGACATAAGAAAGAACATTACAACTCTAATTATTTAAAGGGCTCTCTGGTAGAATAGGGATTAGGACTGAGCTGGGAGTAGTGCATGAAAGTTTCAGAGGGACAGATATAGACTATGAAACACCTTGTATTAGGAGACTCTTCGCTTCATTTTGTCCTACCAAGTCAAATGCTTTTGTTGTTTTTTTAAATCAACAAATGATGTGTAATGAAGAACTGAATACAAAGTGCCCCAGAAGTCTCAGTGTCATTTTAAGCTAGTAAAGCTTCCTTTTAATAATATATTATTATGTTATCCCTTTGTTTGTTTGTTTTGTTTGTTTGTTTGTTTTTGCTAGGCAATGGGGTTAAGTTACTTGCCCAGGATCACACAGCTAGTAAGTGTTATGTGTCTGGGGCCGCATTTGAACTCAGGTCCTCCTGAATCCAGGGCCAGTGCTATATCCACTGCGCCACCTAGCTGCCCCTATGTTATCCCTTTGACAATACATTAATATTATTAATCAAAAACTTTTTAGTAATATATTATTTGGGACACTCTTTACTCCCTATGCCTTTTAGTCAGCTATGTGACCACATATGAGACCTAGCCTGTGTAGTTGATAAAATGATCATGTTCCTCTTCAAGAATGAAAGACAAACAACAACCTGTGAGTGGTAGTAGCTGCCCCATTGGGGACCCAACTGACCAGCTCCAGGTGGACAATGCAGCTCGTTTCTTCCTTCCTCCCTTCTTTCCTCCCTCCCCTCCCTCCCTTCCTCCTCTCCCTTTGTCCATATAGGGAATCATATCCTTACCTGGGAGTGCTCTGCCCAAAGAAATATAAATCTTGATCACTTGAAACCTTGCGAGATATCTTGGGGTTTACAGGCTAGGTTTCTTTTTTATGGACCATGCCTTAAACCCAAATCACTCTGGCTCTCATCGATTGGCCAACATTGAGTCCTAGCCCAAGCCTCACTTGTGCATTGGTTTCTGATGGCTCTGAGTGAATGTAAATAGAAGTTGTTTTTGTTTTTGGCCAGAAATCCTGTGTCTATCCACTGAGCCACCTGGCTGCCCATTAAATACTCACAATATGTCAGGCACTGTGCCTATGCCTTTCGGGCAGCTATGTGACCACATATGAGACCTAACCAGGTGTAGTTGATAAAATGATATGTTCTTCTTCAAGAATGAAGGACAAACAACAGTCTGTGAGGGGTAGCATGCCCCACTGGGGACCCAACTAGCCAGTTCCAGTTGGGCGACACAACTCCTTCCTTCCTTCCTTCCTTCCTTCCTTCCTTCCTTCCTTCCTTCCTTCCTTCCTTCCTTCCTTCCTTCCTTCCTTCTTTTCTTCATTCTCTCCTTTCCCTCCTCTCCCTCTGTATACATAGGGAATCATACCCTTACCTGGAGGTACTCTGCCCAAAGGAATATAAATTCTGATCACTGAAACCTAGCAAGATATCTTGGGGTTTGTAATGGGTGAAGACAACACATAAAAGGAGCTGTAACAGGAGAGAGAAAGTGTAAATACCCAGAGTCAGGAACAAAGCTGTGAGAGAAGCAAGAATAGCTGAGCTGGACTCTTTTTTCAAAGGGAAGTTCCAGGCAGGAACACATCAGTAGGAGGGATAGATCAATAGACTAGACGGATAAAGGCACCTCCCAGGGGAGAAGGCAGCTGGGGAAGAGGTATCTAAGTCTGGAAGGTCAGAAGTGGAGTCAGGCATATAAGCCTTCCCAAAAGGCTGCAGTAATTCCAGAAATGTGTCCCCACTCTAGACTGTGGGAGAAATTCTCCCACTGGGAGAGTATCAGGAAATCGATCTCTTCCTTGGCCTTCTCACCAGCAGAAGAGGTTTTTGAAAAGTTTCCAGTCTTAGCCACAGGTCTGCACTCACCTCGCAGGCTGTTCTCTGATTAACTGCTTTCTGGGCTTCCAACTGCCCCTTCACACCAGTTTTTTCTCCTGTTTCCAGCCTATCCATAGCTTCCCCACTATAGGTCCTAGTTCAAACCAAAGGAGCCCCCACCGTCATCAGCCATCACTGGCAATGCTCCGTCCCCCCGGGAGGTCTCAGATTCAAGGGCAAGCAGAAAAAAAAAAGGCCAAAGGCCAATCTGTGTGCCCTATGTATTAAATCTCACCCATCCTTCTCTTAGCTTCCATGACTCCATCCTATAATGAGCATGCATTCCATGCAGCCCTGATGTTTTCCAGGTAAGCAGGGAGAGGAGAAGTATGGCAATTCTCAGAAGCATTATATTATTCCTCTTTCTGTTTCCCAAATTGCCACCATCCCAGGCCCTGGGACAAAAATATACAATGTGTGGCAGATGAGGTAGCTATATGGCAAAGTGGATAGCATTCTGGGATAGGACTTTTAAAAAAAAAATCTGAATTCTGCCTCAGACACTTATTAGCTATGTAACCCTGGGCAAGCCATTTAACCTCAACCTCTAATATTCCTTCCACCTCCAAATCTATGATCTTCTGGTCCTGTAAGAGGGCATAGCATGATCATTCACTAAAGCAGTAAAGAGAGGAAGGAAAGGTTGCTATTTAGTCGCTTCAGTTGTGTCTGACCCTTCATGACCCCATTTGGGGTTTTCTTGGCAAAGACAGTGGAATGGTTTGCCATTTCCTTCTCCAGCTTATTTTACAGATGAGAAAACTGAGGCAAACAAGGACTTGCCCAGGTTCACACAACTGGAATGTGTCTGAGGTCAGCTTTGAATTCAGGAAGATGAGTCTTCCTAACTCCAGACTCATGACCCTATGCACTATGGTGCCACTAAGCTTCAGGAAAGGAAAGAAAAGAAACAAATGCCCAAAACCCCTCTTTTATCTCACCTTCACTCTTGGCATAGTAAAGGTGGTTCATTTGTCCACCAGAAGGGCAGGGTTTCCCCTTTTCCGTTTTCTGGATCAGCATTTCCCTTGGCATGGAGTCCATGATGTATGAGCGTCGACTGAAGGAAGTGAGGACTTCGGTTACTTGAAAGCATGTCAGATCAAAGATGGATTTGATGTGTTCTGTCTGGATCCAGGTAGCAGAACCAGGAGAAGGGAGTGAAAGTTTCAAAGAAGAAAATTTCAGGTTCATGCAAGGAAAAACTTCCTCACAATTAAGGCTGTCCCAAAGTGGAACAGGTGCCCTTGGGATGTAGCAGGCTCTCCCTCATGGGAGGTCAATAACCAATCAATATTTATTAAATGCCTACTATGTGCCAGGCACTCTGCTAAGTACACATAAAAGATGGATGACCATTTATTGGGGGGGATTATGGGTAGAATTCTTGACCAGGTATAGATTGGACTCAGCAGTTAGCAGGTAAGTATTTAAAAACCAGCTCTTGAGGGGGAAAAGTATACACATAAGCACATTTTTAAGTTTAATCTACATTTTTAACATTTTCTCTATCACTTAAGTCCAGACAATCAACAAAATAAATCAAACCCTGATTTGTAGCATTTGCCAATTTCTGACACGATCATTGAAAATTTATTAATCAGCTCTAAAGAGCCAGTTTCAAGCTGGCTTAAGTACACTCCTGCTTGAACTCTGGGGTTCCTTCCAACTCTCAGATTCTATGAAATCTATAACAAACAGAAAACAACTGGCTGCTCACACAGGAGGCATTTCAGAATCAACTGTCTGATCACTGACTATTATTATAAGAAAGAAAATTATACGAAAGGAAAAATATTTTAAAAAGACCGAATTATAATAGCTCTAACCTGACCTTTTTAAATGAGTTTTTGAGTCTGTAAAAAAAAAAAAAGGAAAATGGATAAAAAGTCAAAATTCCGAATCTTACTATTTTTATAGACGTGTATCTGATGATGATGATGATGATGATGATGATGATGATGATAAAATAGACACAATTGCAATGAGGCCAAAAGAGCTCAGAAACAGACTTAACCAACAGACACTTGATCTCCTTGCCAAGCAGAGAGACATGGCAGCCAAAGCCAACAGTGGCTTAGAGTGCTAGCTCATTTGAAAAATGTTACAGAGTAGTATGATGGAAGATTATGGGCAAGATCACCTCAGAAAACACTAAAGAATAGTGGAAAGGAAAGCAGGTTTTTAGGAAGGTTAGCAGGAGACCCATTGAAGCCAGCTTATCCAGAGTGAATTTGTAAAAGGAGTGAGGAGGAGGACAGACAACAAACAGATGTGGAACAGAACAGAATCACTAGAGTTTCTATAGTATTCCATTCTCAGAGTTGATGAGTAGAACCACCACATTTGGATTCTAACACCTCTGTAACCAACTGTGCTAAATGAGGCAGTAGAAATGACAGATAAGGAGATTAAGTCCAAAAAAGTAGCTGTACCTAACCAGAAGTATACAGAGGAAGTCCATGCTGATGCACCATAATTTAAAAGGTACTCAGAAACTGATTTTCAAGATGCCTCAAAGAAGGAAAGGTTTTAAAAGAACAGAAAAGATTGTTCAGTTGTTTTTCAGTTGCGTCTGACCCTTCATTTGGGGTTTTCTTGGCAAAGATACTGGAGTGGCTTGCCATTTCCTTCTTCAGCTCACTTTACAGATTAGGAAACTGAGGGAAACATGGTAAAGTGACTGGCCCAGGGTCACATAGCTAGCAAATGTCTGAGAACAAATTTGAAGTCAGGAAGATGAGTCTTCCTGACTGTAGGCCCAGCAGTCCACGCGCTATGGAGCCACCCAGTCGCCCAAATAGAAAAAATTACAAGTTGTTTTTGCCAAAGGGATAAAAGGGCTAGGAGAAGGGGGAAGGCCAAGAAGAAACTGGTAACTAGAGATCCACAGAGCTACTTTTTTACCTTTGTAAAATCTTTCCAAAGTGCTCTGATGTCTCTTATGCCTTTTAATCCTCACAGGAGCCCAGTGAGGGACACAAGCATTTTATTTATGGTCTCATTTATAAGATACAGAAAATGAAGCTCAGACAAGGATGGAGAGAGAGTCCAGAAGAAGAAGAGGGCAAGAGGGACAAGGAGGAAGTAAAATCAGAAGGAAGGGATTTGGAAAGGAAAGAATAAAGGAAAGAGTTCAGAGAGAGAAGGACAATCTAACAGCGGTGGGAACCTGCAGCCTCGAGGCCACATGTGGCCCTCTAGGTCCTCAAGTGCAGCCCTTTGACTAAATCTAAACTTCACAGCACAAATCTCCTTAATAAAAGGATGTTTTGTAAAACTTGGACGCAGTCAAAAGGCCTCACCTAAGGACCTAGAAGGCCACATGTGGCCTCAAGACTGCAGGTTCCCCACCCCTGATTCTAGGAAGAGGAATGTTTGATTAATAATAATAATAGCTAACATTTATATAATGCTTATGACATGCCAAGCATTGTGCTAAGCACTTTACAATTATTATCTCATTTAATCCTCACAACAACCCGGGGAGGCAGGAGATGAGGATCTCTGAACTCAGGTGTCCCTGACTTCCAGGCCATTGTACCACCAGCTGTTCTTGGACACTGGCTATACGGACAGGCATTGGGGATGCCAACGAGAACATATAAGCAAATCACTTTCCCCCTTCTGAGTCTCAATTTCCTCATTGTCAAATAGAGACCTTCAGAAATATGAACAATTCACCAAAAATTTGGAAGACAGATGAATTGATACAGAATCAAATACACACAACCTTGAAAACAATTTATACAACCAGTACAGGAATGGAAAGGGAAAGAAAAATTAAATAAAATTGCAATGAAAATGAAATGTCATTTTAACAAGCAAGCCTGGAGAAGAGCTGAAAAAATGCAATTGCCTTCATTGCAGAAGTGAGAGACTACAGGTGTGGAATATTACATACACTGCCAGACATTGTAAATATGTTGGTTGGTTTAATTAAACAGTTTGTTTTTCCTTTTAAAATCTTTGTTGGAGAGATGGCATGATGAAGTAGACAGAAAGCTGAGCTAAGAGTCAGAAGACCTGAATTCAAGTTTTATCTCCGACATACTATCTGTGGACCCTAGCCTAATTATTCAACTTCCCAGTGCCTCCAGTCAATTCTTTAAGACTATAATTTCAGTTTCATTTAGTTGTTTTTTGACTCTTCATGACTCCATTTGGGGTTTTCTTGGCAAAGATACTGAAGTGGTTTGCCATTTCCTTCTCTAGCTCGTTTTACAGATAAGGAAACTGAGGCAAGCAGAATTGAATGACTTGCCTGGAATCACATAGCTAGTAAGTGTCTGAGGCCACATTTGAATGCAGGTCTTCCTGACTCCAGGCCCAGCGCTATAACCATTGTGACACCTAGCTGCCCTATGATTTGTAGAGCAGGTGTGAGCCAGCTTTGGTAGCGGAAGCTTCTTCAGTCGATGTTCCCTATGCCAATGAAATCATAGATTCACAGCAACAACAACAAAAATATATGAATGTGTATATATATATGTACACACACACATATATGTTACAAGAAAAGGCTTGAGGTGAGGAGTAGAGTGGAGAGGAATATATTTAGAAATGAATGCGACGTCAAAACAAAAGATCAATTTTAAAAGATTTTTTTTAAAAAAGTAAACAGACCATTGGGCCAAATATAGACAAAATATACCCTGTGGCAAATGGTTTCTGTATGCACAAACCTTTATTTTTAAAAAAGTTGAATTAAATTTCTGCTACCTTTATGGAGCTGAGCAGATTCATCACAAATGCATAGCATTTCAATCTTTCTTATAACATGAGATTCATAACCCCAATTAGCATCCCTTTCCCTTCTACAGTAGAAAAACAAAGTCTATTTTGCATATAAATTGTTTCAACCTAGTTCATATGTTAAATTAAAGTTCTGTTAAATCCTTAAATTTGATTTGCTTATTTTTGTTTTAATTTTCAGAAGAGATCTTCATTTTTTAAAAAATCAATTTAATTTCAGAGGATTAATCAGAATGCTGGATTCAGGTTTTGTTTTAAAGCATTTACCCCCAGCTGACCATATGTCACTCAAAGTTCATTAAAGAAGATTAAAATGTGCTGAGATTTAAATAAAATTAACCTTGTCACAGGCTACTATCCAATACTCTAGAGACAGAGACCAAGAAAGAGACAGAGTGACAGACTTGGACAGAGACAGAGAGGGTCAGGGATGGACATATATAAACAGAGATCCAGAGAGAGAGACAGAGAGACAGACAGTCACAGACAGAGACAGAGAGACAGCAACAGCTAGAGACAAAGAGCAACAGAGACAGAGAGAGAATGTTCAGACTAAATGATCTCCAAGGTCCCTTCAAGCACCATATCCTATGATCCCATGATTCATGCCACAGATTCTTGAATTTTTCCTGAACCTTTCTAATCTTAAGGCTGATAGTCACGGTCCAAAAGGTCAGGGAGATTGGAGAAATTCTTATCAACTTCCCAGATAAATCTGAGACTTTTCAGGAAGGCAGAGCCGACTCTTCCAGATAGGCATGGGCTATCCAGGGCCAGGGTTGTTTGTTTTTTAAAGGAAGCTCCTCCACACCCATAGAGCTTCAGGCTTACCCCAGTCTCCGTCCCTTTTATTTCCATACTGTGACTGAGATAGAGGAGCAGACCAGTGCTATCCCCAGTATATAAATAAGGGCACCAAAGCACCTAGTCATTGAATAATATGGCCAGATTCCCATTGTGAGTCAGGGCTGAACATGAAACCAGTATCTCCTGACTCCTGATCCCATGCGCCATTATGAAATTGTACTACCACGCACAAACATGAATATACACATGCAAGGAAATGCTGTTACTCACATTGATTCTACATACAGACAGGATTAAATTATTTGAATATTAAAGAAGGGTTAGACTTGTTCTTCTTAATCCCAAAGTACTAGTAACAAGGGGAAGAAGTTGCTGGTTTCTGCTCAAAAGAAGGAAGAACTTCCTAAAAATCAGGAGTTGTCTTGAAAGTGGAATGGGGTTGCTTCATCAGAAAGTGAGTTCCCTGTCACTGAAGGTATTCAAGCAAAAGCTTCTAACTTCAAGCAAGAAGATGGACAGTGCCAATCCCACTACAGATTTCTAAAGGAAAAAACTCTGGCAAGAAGCTAACATGAGAGGAGCTGGTAGTCTCCATCATGTCCCTATCCCCAAATTGTTACACTAGATTTCGAAGCAGTTCTCTTTGGGTGATTTCTAGGATTCTCTCTTGGATGAGCTGAGTTACCTTGCTCCTTTTACAGAGGAAGGAAGAACTGCTTCACTCTGTATTGTCTAGAATACATTCTCTTATGAATACTTTCTTTGCTTTTGGGGTTTTGTTTCTTTGTTTGGAGTTTGGCTTAGGTTTCTTCCTACTATGCGTATTTATTGTCAATCGGTATTAGATGGTAGCCAGAAAGCACCCAAAGGAACCACAGATCCTGAAGAAACTCAAAGATGCCAAGAAAATTGAGGAGCTCTCCACTGTCCTGCTCTTACCAACCCCTCCTTGCCCATCACATAGGCCCCAAATGGAGGCTCAAGGCATTGATCTCCATTGATGAAGAGAGAGTCCCATGCCAATGGTCTTTGGGACTTGGATTACATCCATATGTACACAAGGGTGTGGGAGGATAAAATGAGATCAGCAAATGCAGAGCAATAATGTAGAAATATGAGAGAGGAAGGATTTCAAATTTGGCCTTCAAGAAGTATTGTAGAGAAAATAAAGAACAATGACGCTGAAATGGGAGAATAAAATTCGAAATAGATTGGAATGGGGAAGAAATAAGGATTACAATGTAAATGAAAATTCAGCAAGGGTATCACACAAAGTATGCTTCTTAAGGTTGTGGAGGAAGAGGAATTTTTGAACCACACACTTACCTGGGCAGAAAAAGGAAGAGTCAGGAGGAGGAGTGACCAGGTAAATGAAAAAATAACTAAAGCTATTAACAATTTAAGTAAATGCAATGAATTTTGTATAGGGTAGATAAATCAGGGCAGGGTGGGAGGGGCAGAGTAGGGAAGAATTCTAGGGAAAGGACTAGCATTAAATTAGTGTAAGAAAGTGAATCAAAAGGACAAAGTGTTGACTTAAAGGAGGAAGGGGATAGAAATCAATTCAAAAGAAATAAATGGAGTGCAGCACAAACCTACAATCAACCTGAAATGTGAATATATTAATCTAATAAAGCAAAAGAGAATGGCAGAATGGATATGAAGATAAAAGCAAATGAATAAAACCAAATAACTAAAATCTAAACCTGCATACCATAAATACATCTTAAAAAATAAAGACATAAAGAACGAAAATGAGAAACTGAAACAGAATTTACTATGCTTCAGGTGATTGCAATCATGCTTATCAGAGAAAGCAAAGATAAAAATTCACAATGCCAAGAGAGACAAATAGGGGAACTATATTATGCTCAAAAGAAAATTTTGCTGAATTGCAAAATGACATAGACAATATCAAAATAATTGTAGGGGACTTTAATGCTCCAGCACTTAGCATAGTGTCTGGCATGTTACTGTTGTTGTTTAGTTGTTTTCAGTCCTATTAGACTATATGTGAACCCTTTTGAGTTTTTCTTGGCAGAGATACTGGAGTAGTTTACCATTTCCTTCTCTAGCTCATTTTACAGATGAAGAAACTGAAGCAAACAGGGGTAAGTGACTTGCCCAGAGTCATACGACTATTAAGTGTCTGAGGTCAGATTTGAACTTGGGTGTTCATGACTCCAGGCCCAGCACTCTATCACTGTGCCATCTGGTTGCCCTGACTGGAATATGGTAAGTGATTGATTAATTAATTAATTAATGCTGTATCTATCTTGATATCTATCGCTATCTATATAACCATCTTGCTATCTTTCCTTACCTTGCTATCTATCTTTCTGTCTATCTATTATCTCTCTATCCCAGAGCTAGACAAATCCAACAGAAAGATAAACAAAAAGGAAAATAAAGAACTGAATAGATTATTGAAGTTAGATTTAAAAGATATGACATCTTCTGAATCAGAATATTAAATAGTAAATATTTGTCTCCCATCACGTTAACTTATATAGAAATTATAAATAAATGCAAAAAAGCCAAAATAATAAACACATATTTTACAAAACATAACATATAAAATTAATAGAGCAAATTCATTCAAAAGATACGTGCTTAAATGAAAATGTTAATGGCATCCTGCATAATGAGTGGGCCAAACAACAAATCACAGAAATAATGAATAGTAACCATGAAGTAACATACCAAAAATTTTAGGATTGAATTAAAACAGTCCTCATAGGAAAAAATTTTATCTCTGAAAACATACATTAACAGAATAGAAAAGGAAGGTGAATGAAGTGAGTATATAATTTTTTTAAAAAAATAGAGAATCAACAAATTAACAAAACCAAAATAAGCACAATGATTTTTTTCATTAAATTTTTTTTTCTAAATTATCAAGCATTTGTTTTTTCCTCCATCCCACATCCCACTTAGTCTTAAAAACTAAGTCAGAGCCCCTAGGTGGCACAGTGTTGACCCTAAAGTCAGGAGGACCTGAATTCAAATCCAGTCTCAGATACTCACTAGCTATGTGACCCTGGGCAAGTCACTTAACCCCAATTGCCTCCCCACCACACACACACACACACACACACACACACACACACACACACAAAGCCTGAGTCCTTGAATGGTCAAAAATTGTTAGCTTTTACAATGTTGATATTATAGTTTAAATTCTCCTGGTTCTGTTCACTTTACTCTGCCTCAGTCCATACATGTCTTCCCAGGTTTCTCTAAAACCTTTCTTCATTTCTTATAGCACAGTAGTAATCCATTACATGCATATAACATAATTTTTCAGCCATTCTCCAATTTATAAGTATCCTGCTTAGTTTCTAAATTCTTACTACTACAAATATTTTTAGGGATCTTTTCTTCTTTCTTTGATCTCTTTGGATTTTAGTCCTAGTAGTAGTATGCTGAGTCAAAAGGAATACCTTTGGGGAAATAGTTCCAAACAGCTTTGCAGAATGACTCAGCCAATTCACAGCTCCACCAACAGTCCATCAATGTATCTGTTGTCCTGCAGCTCCTCCAACATTTTTATTTTCCCTTTTATGTTAACTTTCCCAATCTAATGAATATGAGATGGAACCTCAGAATTGCTTTGATTTTCATTACTCACCAGGTATGATTGCGCATGTCTATAATCCCTGCACCCTGGAAAGCTGAGGCTGTGCATCGCTTGACCTCAGTGGGCTAAGCTGATCAGGTGTGATGAGACACTGGGAGTGGGGGATCACCAGGCTGTCTAGCAAGGGGCAAACCAACCCAGGTTAGAAACAGAGCAGGTCAGGATTCTCATGCCAATCAGTAGTGGGATTGGACCCATAAGCAACCACTGCACATCTGGCCTTGGTGAAATAAGGAGACCTAGTTTAAAAAACAAAACAAAACAAAACCCTCTAATTATTATGATTTGGAGCATTTTGGTCATGTCTATAGATCTCATATGCCTACAGATAGCACAGATTTCTTGTCTTAAGAACTGTCTATTCGTATCCTTTGACCACTTAGCAATTAGGGAATGGCTCTTTTTTATTATTTGAATCAGTTCCTTCGATATCTTGGAAATGAGACGTTTATCAAAGAAACCTGTTGCAAAGATTTTTTTTTCCTGTTAACAATTTCCTTTATCATCTTAGCTACATCGGATTTGTTTGTGAAAAAAAATTTTTAAAATTTTATATATCCTTTATATTTGCATTTATTCTTATATTTCATTTTATGTATTTTAATTTTATATAGCAATATTATATATTTATCCTATACTTTTATATTTTTTTCTCTCTTTGCTTCCTGCCCTCTCTTTACATAGAAGAGGGATGTGGAACAGTACTGTGCTCCATGCTTTTATGCAAATAGTTTCCATACCCTTTCCTTCTTTCTGGCTCTCTCTTGGACATCCCTGCATCATAATGGCTCTTTATCTTTTTTTGGTTACTCATTCTTCCAGCCAGCTGTTCTAGCCATTCTGGTATTGCTGGACCAGCTAAGAGTTTTGGGAGCTAAGTCCATGCTTCACTCCCCTCTAAAAGACACTGTGCTGCTGGGCTGGGTCCAAGTCTGGAACTATGATCATCTCTGGACATCCCTGCCCTGCTAGCTGAGGTTGGAAACCCAAGCACTGGGTCTATGCTCCCTGCCCATCATGGTTCCATAGTCCCTGCTCTAGTCACTTGCCTGTGGACTGAATTGGAGAACTTGGACTGGAGAGATGACCCGCTATAGTTTCCTTTTTGCTCTGCCTGGCCTCAGGGACTATAGGGAACTATAGGAACAATGAGTAGAAATAGAAGACAGACAGATTTAAGAAAAATATTCCTAACAACTGGAATTGTCCAAAAATGGAATCAGCTGCCTCGGGAGGTAGTGAGTTCTCCTCTACTACATCTATGTAAGCAAAGGCAGGGCGACTGCTTGTTGAAACTGCTGTAGAGAGGATTCTTGTTTGGGCATGGGATGAATTTGATGGTCTCTGAGGCCCTTCAAGCTCTGAAATCTTGTGATCCTATGATCTGCAGTGAGGTTGTTTCCCATGATATCTTTCTATGGAAAGACCTTTTTTTTTTTTAAGTTCCCAGACATGTGCCTTATTTTTTTCCATTCATAGAATGAAGAGGTTGGATAAAAGATCTCTAATAATCTCTCTCAGCTCAAACATTCCGTGATAACTCCTTTAGGATGGCATCTTCCAGTCTTCTGGATGCTTTAATGTCTAGACCCCTATGCCAGAGAATAGAAAGTTTAAAAAAAAAAAAAAGGAAGAGAAAAACAATGTTAGAAGGAAAGCAATGTGAATTAGAGGGAAGGGCATTGGATGAAAAAGGACCAAGGTCAACGGATATGGTTTAAAACCCTGGCTCTGTCACTTGTATAACTTTGGGCTATTTACTCCATCTCTCTGAGCCTCAGTTTTGTTATCTGTAAATTGAGGGATTGGACCAGATGACCTATAAGATCCTCTTCAGCTCTCACCTCTAAGATTCTATGATCGAGCCTGAATTGTGGGTCTCTGATGCCCCCTCCTCCTCCCCGGTGCCAGGTAGCCAGGTGCATAGTTCTCCCCATTCCCCTAGACACAGGCTTCTGAGGCAACTGGGAAAAGATAAAAGAAAGGAAAAGAAGCTAAACATGCATATTAGGCTTAAGGAACTTAGGAAACCGAAGGCCAGATGCTACATCCTTCAGTAGAATTTATTCTCTCCCAGGCTCATCCAGGCCTATCGCTCAGACCTGGCCAAAGAGAGCTTTCCCAACTCATCTCCCACCCCCACAGGAGCCTCTGAGGGCAGACTACTACTAGCCAAGACTGAAGGGAAAAATGCTGAGTTCCATTGCAGCCTGGCCCCTACTGCAGGGAAGGAAACCACAAGGCCGGCTAGGAGGGATGCTAAAGAGACAGTTTGCTCAGGGAGCCGCCCATGGCTGGCAGGGCCCTGGCGTGCATTCCCTATGCGTGGAAACCAGAGGGAGGCGGCAACCTGGCCCCTCTCGCCCACCCACCCACTGAGCCTTCTCGTCTCAGAGCCAGGGCTCTGTGGCCGTATGGTGCTTTGCTGGGCACAGGCACAAATGGAGGCTCTTTTCTGCACTTATGGGTTTTCTTTTTCCTAGAAATGTAATACCTTAGAATCATAGAACATGGTGTGTCAGGGCTGGTATGAAAGCCACTAGATCTCAGAGGGCTGGGTTCAAATCCTGGCTCTGTTACTAACTTACTGTGTGACCTTAAATAAGTCATCTTTCCTCACTGGGCCTCAGTTTCCTCATTTGTAAACTAATAGGTTTGGACCCGATGAGCTCTAAGCTTCCTTCTAACTCTAGATCATTAATAGGATTGTGGGGTATAGAAGGTTATGCTAGAGTTGGAAGAGCCTTGGAATCACAGAACTTAGAACGTTAGGACAAGAAGTGGTCTTAGGAAACTGAGACCCCAAGAGGAAACTGTCTGCCCTAAATCATCTGTCTTTAGAAAAAGCAACATTCATCTTCCACTGTTGATCACATTAGCTTAACAACAAATAAGCATTTAAAAGGACTTACTATATTCAGTGTGCTGTGATAGACACCGGAAGAGACCCAACATTTAGATAAGACATGATCCCTGCCCTCAGAGTTTATAGTGGTATGAGGATATGAGCCAAACATAAATAGCTATAATATATACAGAAACATATGGAAGTGAACTGTAGTTAAAAACAAAGTGTTAAGTGAGGTCAAAGGCTTTAATGGGCATGAAGCATCAAGGAAGGCTTCCTGGAGAAGGTGGACTTTCAAGGGTGGGTTAGAAGCCAAAAGGTAAAGAGGGAGAAAGGTCATTCTAGCATAAGAAGTTGAGCAAATATTCAGAGACATAGATTTTTTATGCATTTTTTAAGGGGCAGGAGGGAGAACGCAAAGAATAAGTCAGCTTGATTGGAACATAGAATCCATGGAACTGAATACTATGAAATAAAGATGGGATGGTAGGGTGGTACCTGATTATTGAATACCTGGCAAAGGAGTTGCTAGGAAGCAATAGTGAGCCCCTCGAGGATTCTGAGCAGAGTGAATGACCAGATCTAGGAAGAGTCTGGCAGCAAATTGAAGGATGGATAGAAGAGAGGAGAGTGGAGACAGGAAAATCTGTAAGGAAGTAATTGCAAACATCCAGATGGGTGGTGATGAGCTTTAATACTAGCATGGTAGTCACAGGAATATAGAGGAAGGAACAGATGTAAGGGATGTTGAAGAGACAGAATCAGCACGCTCTGGTAACTGATTGACTATAAGATACAAGGAAGATGGAAGAGTCCATAATGATCCCAACACTTCCGACTTGAAAGACAGGGTAAATGGTGGCATCATAGACAAAAACAGGCAAGTCAGTAGGTTATGATAGAACATAAGTCCTTGAGGGCAGAAACTGTTTCATTTTTATAATTATAGATATAACAATACCTGGCACACAATAGGCACCAAGTAAATACTTGGAAGTTAATTGATTGATTGAAGAACGAGGATGAGAGATAGTAAGCTTGATCAGTTTGGGACAGGTTGACATTGAAGCGATTTGCTCTCTGGAATTTACATTAACATCAAATCACCTGGCATTTACTGAGCTCCCTACCTATTCCTTTCTTAACTGTTGGGAAGATAGGCAAAGGAGAGGAGACCACCCATGCTAATAATCCAGTTGTGGACATAAGACTAAGGTGCAGTGGAGAGAACTCTGGACCTTCCTTCTGCTCTTGACTCTGCTATCCTCTACTATGTAATGTTGCACAAGGAGCTCAAATTTGTACTCGATAAAGTTGTATTAGTCACCTACTGTGTGCAGAGCTAGGGATGCTTAGCCTACACAAGGAAAGTCTTGTTGGGATCAACTGGTAAAGTGGAAAGACCTAGAGGACACTGCTATTTCTTGCCTTGGGCTACCACTTATACCCAGTAGGGAGTCTATTCCACAGGTGGTCTACCCAGCAGGGCACAAAGAGGGCTTGCAGGCAATAAGAAAGAGTACAAATCTCTCGTTCTTCTTTCCTTCCTGGAAGACAAGAATTCTTAACCTGCAGTCCATGAACTTTAAAAAAAATTTTTTTTGGTAACTTTTTCTATATAATTGGTTTCCTTTGTAATCCTATATATTTCATTTTATGAATTTAAAAACATTATTCTGAGAAGAGGGCCATAGGCTTCACCAGGCAGCTGAAGGGGTATCTATGATATCCCTTTTGTTCATGACGAAAAAGTCAAGAACCTCTGCTCTCCAGGTCCTTTCCTAGACACTTCCCTAAGCTAGTAGTTCTGAGATGCCCAGCACTTGAAAAAAGTGAGAAGATTTCTTTTAATTCTAATGTAACAAGTAAATAGATAAATAGATCCATGATAACTTGAGGAGGGATGAGAACTTGAATACTTAGGGGGATTAGGAGGTGACATGTGAGCCGAACTGTGGCAGAAGCTAAGAATTCAAAGAGTTAGGTGTGAGAAGGGAGTGTAATCCAGGTACAAGGTATAAGCCATGCAGAAGTGGGAGGTGAGAGGGGCAGCTAGGTGGCACAGTGGATAGAGCACTGGCCCTGAAGTCAGAAGGACTTGAGTTCAAAAATGGCCTCAAACCAAACACTTGACACTTACTAGCTGTGTCACCCTGGGCAAGTCACTTAACCCCAATTGCCAAAAAAAAAAGTGGGAGGTGGGAGGTCCAGTGCTGAATTGGGAATGTGGGAGGAGGCCAAGTGGACTGGAGCACAGAGCATATAAGGGAAAATGACATTCAATAAATCTAGAAGGAACGCTAGAACATGGAGGGCTTTACATGTCAAGATGAAACATTTGCATTTTGTCTTAGAGGCAATAGGAAGCTATTGAAGGTTTTTGAGCAGGTTTGTAACATGGCCAGATTTGTGCTTGAGAAGATTATGTTGGCATCTGGTGTAGGAGGGATTGAAGAGGAGACTGGAAACAGAGAGGTCAATTAAAAGGCTTCTGAAATAGTAGAGGCAAAAGGTGATGAGAGCCTGAAGTAGGGTGTTGGCTATGTGGACAGAGACAAAGGGACAGATACAAGAGATGCTGTAAGAATAAAACTGACAAAACTTGGCAACTGATTGGACTGAAGGAGAGTGAGAAGTCAAAGATGTCTCCAAGTTCACAGACCTGGCTGACTTTGATGCATGGCGGTATCTTGAACAGAAATCAGAAGTTAGGAAGAGAGGGCAGCTAGGTGGTGCAGTGGATAGAGCACCGGCCTTGGAGTCAAGAGGACCTGAGTTCAAATCCAGACTCAGACATTTGACACTTACTAACTTTGTGACCCTGGGCAAGTCACTTAACCCCATTGCCTAGCCAAAAAAAAAAAGTTAGGAAGATTTGGGAGAAAAGACAATGAGCCCATTTTTGGACCTGATAAGTTTGAGATGACTACAGGATATCCTGTTGGAAATGTTCAACAGGCAGTTGGTCATATAGAGTTAGGATCAGGAGAAAGACTAGGACTAGTTATATACATCTGGAATCATTTGATCAAAATGATCTTGACCCCAGAATGGCTAATCCAGATTAAGGGAATCCTGTGGTTCCATATCCTGTCAAAATGATAGTTCATGAGCCCCAACTGATGGGTCTATTTTTTCTTTAGTCGGCCAGAGGACACAATTAGTTCAAAACAAAGGCATTTAATGAAATAGTATAGCAAGATAATCTGCAATAGAACATTCTCCCCATAAACCTTGAGCATACTCTCCCACAAATATATACATTGTTAGTAGAGAGAGTGAGAAGGCATAGAGATGACACTGCACACATAGAAAATGCATGTGGAGGGATCTTCTGATTTTGTCTTCTTTCTGCTCCTCACTGAGCAGCGTGTTTCTGCTGGGATCAATACTTAGTAGACTCTATGGGCCTGCTTCTTTGAGAGGCACATTCAGACCTTGTTTAGCTCTGGTTTCCACTGCCTTCAACTTGTAGCCTAGTTGATATCCTTGGCTAGAGTACTGCTACGATCTTCCAGAAAGAACAGAAACCCTGACCTTCCCTGTTCTACTCCTTCAGTCTTGGCTCTGAGGCCTGCCAACTCCTGAACAAGAGATTCTCAGACCCAATGGCCAAGCTCTCTGGAACAAAGAGCAGAGTTTGCCTAGCAAAATAATGCCCTTAAACTTGACTTTTTCTTCCAGTGACACTTATGGGGACTGTCCATTACACTTCCTAAATGTTCATCTCTGCAAGCTAGGCTATAAACCAGGTAATGGTTATTTGCCTAATAATTATGTAAGGGAGAGAATTCCTCTCCACTTTAGTTAAGCAGTCACAGAAGGACCAGAATGCAGTCAGTGTAAGGAAGGAATTTCCTTCCCCATTCTCAATTAATGTCATCACGGAGGACCCAGGATATAATCATGAATGAAGGATGAACAACAACAGAGGTGTTAAGGAATGCCTCAATCAACCTGAAAGAGTGATAAAGTCCTTCACCATTGGATGACAGCAGCTGGAACACACTGGAAACATCGCGTGTTTGGCTGAATTATTCATGCCCCTTGGGCTTATATATAAAAACAGCAAACCAATCAGCAGTTGAAGAATCAGGCTCAGAAGTGATTGATGGGGGAGATCCCTTTAGAGAAGCAACAAAGGAGCTTTATCTCTGTTATTTTTCTATCATCTATGCCATCAGGGCTATTGATCCAGTAGGACACAATGTATCTAGTCAGAAGCAGAAACACAGACCCAAGGACAGGCACAAATGCAGAGAGATAGTGACCTGTATGAGGAAGCAGCTTCAAGGAATGTGAACCTTTGAAGCAGAGAAAAGTGTCAGCTGTAAAATCAAGACCCTGGGAGCCTAGCTGAGGGGCTATCTTTCTTTTATGTTTTTTGGGGCGGTAACAGCAATTGGGGTCACACAGCTAGTGAGTGTCATGTGTCTGAGGCTAGTTTTGAACTCAGGTCCTCCTGACTGCAGAGCTGGTACTCTATCCATTGCAATACCTAGCTGCCCCTGATGCCGAGGGGCTCTCTATCAGAGATGTTACTCCTAGGGGAAGAAGCATGAGGCCTTAGGAGACAAAGGACTTCTAGTCCATGCAGTATCAGATGTGAGTTATTCTTCGCTAGAGGTGTATCCTACACATGTTTCTCATCACTCTTATACCCTGAGTTTGAGCCCGAACTTTCCGTATATAACATATGCATTTGTGAGAATACACCCCATGTTTTAAAGACAGAATGTTCTGTACCAACTATTCTTACTGTGTCACATTGGTGAATGTCTCTGATAAAAGCAAATTATGTACTAGCTGGTGAGCACACCAGTGGGGGCCCAGGAGCTAAAGAAGTAGGAGTAGTCATCCACAGCATCATTCCTAGGACAAAAGGATAACCTAAGACCCAAGCCAGGGGTTCACATACAAGTGGAACAAGTAGCCCAGAAGGGATATCCCAATTATCTGTCAGCTTGGAGATTTAAAAAAAAAAAACTTTGTCTCTCCCATTCATATACATGAATAAGTAGAGGGAGAAAAGATTGTGATTCCTGGCCTTTTCACATGCAAAGGTGGCCACTCAAAGTCTGAAAAGGGCACAAGTTTACAGAGATAATAGAGACAGTGAAGAGAAGAGGCCCAGGAGAGAGCCTAGAGTTCAAGACAGATGTAGATGAAGATCCAGCAAAGGAGAATGAGAAGGAGCAATCAGACCGGTAGGAGGAGAGCCAGTGTTGAGTATGTATCACAAAAACCTGGAAAAGAGAGAGTACGTGGAAGCAGAGAGCTGTTGACAGTATCAGATACTGCAGAGAGGTCGAGAAGGATGAGAACTGGAAAAAGCCATTGGATTTAGTTATTAAGAAATCATCTAACAATGGAGAAATCAATTTCTCTTAGCTACTGAAACAGGAAGATAGATTACAAGGGATTTGGGAACGGAAGAGAGAAAGTTAATGCAATAAGCGAGAATGTCTTTTTCTAGCAGTTGGTTATGAAGGAGAAGGGATATAGGAAAATAGTTCAAAGGAATGATAGAATCAAATTGAAAACATGTAAAGGGAAGGGGGAGGAGTGTGGACAGCCTATGAGAGCCTCAACGGAGTTTGGAACCAACTCCTTATTCCTTTGCATCATGCAAAGAGAAGACAGAGACTGCCTGAGGTAGTGGACCACAAGAAGATTGAGTTAGAAGCCAGGGACTGAAGCAGGAGGTAGAGCCTGATACCCACCATCCCATCCATACCAGCAGTGGTGGCAGCATCCGGGATAAGAAAGGAGAGGATCAAACAAGACCTGTAGAATCTGTTTAAGATTGCTGGAGGAACCAAAGCACAAAATCCCAAACCAAGAACTGAGGCTGAAAATATGAGTAAACAGAAGAAAACACCAAATATGATAAAGAAATAGGATGCCTTAAGAGAAGCCCAGGAGATTAAAGCAGAAGAAAAAAGTAACCCCAAAATAACTACAAGCAGAGTCACAGGAAAAAAAAAATTGGCTTGGCCGCAAGGGCTACAAGAGTAGGGGGTAAAAAATGAAGTAAGAGATAAAAAATAAAATAAGAAATAAAATGAGGTATCAGGAGGAAAAAAATTATAGGCATTATAAATAATTTAGAATGGAAGATGGGAAACCTTATCCAAGAAATAATGGACTCTCTTAAAATAGACAGAATTCAGTAGTTCTATAAAACAACTAGAAATATTTGAACAAAGATAAAAAATTGAAAAGCCAAAGAAAATATAAGGTATCTACTATTCAAAACAACTGACAGGAAACATGTCAAGGAGAGATCATTGAGACTCCATGAAAACTATGGCTAAACCAAAAACCAAAACCAAAACCCTGGGTACCATATTTCTCAGATCTATGAGAACCAGAGGCCAAAATGAAAATGGGAAAAAAAAAATCACCAGTACCCTTCTAAAAAAAACCCAAAATTAAAACCACCTAAGAATATTATTGCCCAATCCAGAATTTCTGAGTCAAAGAAAAAATACTGCAAGCAGCCAGAAAGAAAGAGTTCAAGTGCCAAGGATTGATAAGATCACTCAAGTCTATGGTGGAGCTTCTATACCGAGGAGAAAGTCTTATAATACAATACAGACAATTCTCACTTTACATAAATTTGCGTTATGCAAATTTGATTTTTGTAAAGAATTCTGAAGGAAATCCACATTCTAAAAAAAAAAAACCTATGTTAACTTTATTGCACAGTACTGTTCTCTCTCTCTCTCTCTCCATTCCTGCCTCCATGGCCTCCCACCTACTCCCACTAGGAAAAACCTAGGGAAAAAAAAACCTCCAAATGAAAGCAGAAAAACAGAGAAGTAGAGGGGCTTGGCTTGAGACTTCTGGTGCTGAGAGAAGATATCTTTGCCCCACTCCAACCACCTGCTCTTTTATCTGGCCCCTGCCTGTCTGTCTTCCATCTGTCCACACTCAGGTACCATATGTCTGGCTCTGGCCCCAGTGTGTTCCTCCTCCTGTTCTTTCTTCTTTATCCCCAGCCCTAACAATTCCTTGAACTGTGTGCGCCTTTTCTTCACAGGTGTATGGTCCCCTTTCAGCCTCCCTCCCTCCCTTCCCCACATCCATGGCAAATTCCATTACATAAAAATAGCTTTAGGTGGAGGTCTATGGAACAATCCACTTATATAAAGTGGAAACTGTCTGTATTACAAAAGGCAAAAGAAAAGGGTTTACAACCAAGAATAGCCTAGTATGTAAAAGAATAGAGGCCTTTCAACCATTCCTGATGAAATGACCAGAACTGAACAGAAATTTTAAAATACAGAGAAATCTAAAGCATAATCTTCAAGAGAAATGTTTAAAAAATAAATACACTTGAACAATTTGAAGGGGCTAAAAATTCATGAAGTGCTCACATTCTAATGGGGTGAAAGAGGCAAGTGTCTCCTCAGAATCCTAAAGTCTTCAAGGGTCACAAAAAGGAGTTAAAATAAGACAAATCAATGGCTGGTGGAGATGGAGTGGGGGAGTGGGCTTCTGGATTGTTGGTTTTAAGAGAGGAAAGAAAAAAGAGATGAAAAGGATTTAACTAGAGAAGAAAGTGGAAGACAGGGAAAGAACCTGCCATTTTGTATAAATGAGGAACATGAAAAAGTTACACAAACCTAGAACAAGGAATGAGGGTAATGTGCATCTCATGACCTCTTAACTGGATAAAAGTATTTAACAGGGCAGGGGGGAGGAAGGAAGGGAGGGAGGGAGGGAGAGAAGGAGGGAAGGAGGAGGAGAGAGAGGGGAAGAGGCGAGAGAGAGAGAGAGAGAAGAGAGAGAGAGAGAAGAGAGAGAGAGAGAGAGAGAGGAGATAAAAGGGAGGGAGGGAAGGAGGAAGAGAAATTGTTATAGAAATATATTAAACTCAACAATGATATGTATGGAGACAGGGAAAGGTGAAATGGGATAAAAGAGAGAGAGTAGAGTCAAGGAGGGAATAGTCTCAAATAAAACAAACTTCAGCTTGAGAGGGTTAATCATGAAGGGTGATTTTAAAGAAAGTGAAAAAGTATAGGAACTACAGATTGGGGTCTGGTCTTGAGGGAGAGGGGTAGGAACAAACCACTTCAGTCATAGGTTACTAATCAGATTCCTTCCCTTTCTCCACCTCTTCTTTGTAAAGAGGATGCTGGGAGAGAAAGAGAAAAAACTATAGAAGGTCAGGATGGAGGGAAATATACAATTAACAGTTAAAAGGATAAAAGTGAATATGATGAACTCACCCATAAAAGAGGATAGCAGAATGGATGAAAAAACAGGATAAAGCAATATGTTATTTTTTTTTACAAAAAAAAAATTTGAAACCTAAGGACTCACAGAGCTAAAATGAAAGGCGGCGGGGGGGGGGGGGATTGTTATGCTTTAGGCAAAATTGGAAAAGCGGACTAGCCATCATGATCTCAGATAAGACAACCAGAAAAGAAAAATTAGATAAGTAGGGAAACTACATTATGATTAAAGGCATCATCAATAATTAAATAATATAAATAGTTGATAAGCATTTATTAAACCCTATGTTCCAGGCAACTATGCTAAATGCTGGAAATAAAAGAAAGTTTAAAAAATACATCCTTGTTCTCAGAGAGCTCACATTCTAATGGGAGAGCCAACGTGTGCATTCATGCAATCTACCTGGCAAATAGAAGGTAATCTCAAAGGGAAAGCACTAGTAGGGTTGAGGCATGGAGGGTGACATCAGGGAAAGGTCACTTACAGAAGTTGGGATTTGAATTCAGTCTTGAAGGAAGCCAGGGAATATAAGAGGCAGAAGTAAAGGACAGTCTTTTTTCTTTTTTGGCTGGGCAATGGGGTTAAGTGACTTGCCCAAGGTCACACAGCTACTAAGTGTTATGTCTGGGGTCAGATTTGAACTCAGGTCCTCCAGAATCCAGGGCCAGTGCTTTATCCTCTGTGCCACCTAGCTGCCCCCCAAGAAGGACAGTCTTCCAGGCACAGAGGAGAGCCTCTAAGAAGACACAGTCAGGAGATGGTGTATCATGTGGGAGGGACAACAAGCAGGCCAATGTTGCTACATTATAAAATGCGTGAAGGATAATAAAGTATACAAAGTCCGGAAAAGTAGTAAGGATTCAGGTTGTGATGGTCTCTAAAAGACAAATATGGCATTTTCTATTTTATGCTGGAGGTAATCAGAAGTCACTCAAGTTTATTGGGAGAAGGGGAGGGGTGACATGCACTTTAGGAAAATGACTGGCATCTGAGTGGAGGATGGATTAAAGTGTGAGACACCTGGGGCGGGGAGACCAACCAGGGCTATTGCAATAGGTCAGGTGTGAAAAGATGAGAGCCTGCGACAGGGCGGTGGAGAGTGTGAGAAGAGAGAAGGGGACACATATGGGATGTTAGGAAGATAAAAATGACAAGACTTGGCAAAAGGCTGAATACGTGGAGCGGGTTCAAGAGAGGAGCCAACAATAATGCTGAGGTTACAGGCCTAGGTGACTGGGAAAATGATAGTAGCCTCCGCAGCAACAGGGAAATTTGGAAGATGAGAGGCTTGCAGGGAGGGAGAGAATAGTTTGTATATATGCACTGAATATCATAGCATATTTTTAAACAGGTGATTGAATTACATTGAGAAATAGCAAACTATAATCATCGAGAATCTCAGTATTTCAGACATATAGAAATCTAAGAAAAAGATAAAGTTAATAGACATGAATAGAATTCTAGAAAAATTAGATATCTCTGACAGTTATTGAATTGGAGTTGAAATGAATATAAGTTTTTCTCAGCTATGAATGGCATCTTTATAAAAACTGAACATGTACTAGGGTGTCAAAAATTCATAAGCAAATACATGAAAACAGAAATATTAAACATCTATTACTGACTACAATGCAACAAACATTATAATCAAGAAAGGAAATTTGAAGAAAGCATTCAAACTTAAATAGAGATTGAGTAATTAATCCTAAAGAATTGGTGGGTCAAAGAGCAAATCATAGAAATAATAGATAATTGCATTTTTTAAAAAAAGGCATCATTCAAAACTTTTTGGGATGCAGCCAAATCAGGCTTTGTGGGGAATTTATATCTCTAAACATTTTCATCAGCAAAAGAGAGAAAGAACCGATTAATGAATTAATTATGCAACTAAAAAAAGACGGAAACAACAGATAGAAAACTAAACAAAAAAATAGAAATTCTCAAAAGAAGAGATAAAATTGGAAGCCAAAAAAAAAAAAAGGAAGAAATTTGACTTGAAAAATAAAACAAGGGGCCATTCTTTTTCAAAAGTGTTTGGCCTAAATAGCCACGTAGGATGGGAAAAAAGTAAGTGGATAAAAAACTTTTTGTCTAGGTTATAATATATAGTGATGGTCAGTCCATTAAGATGATCGATCAAGAGATATATCTTGGACAGACATTACAATGGACTTGAATGGCCAAGACCTGAATCAAAGGAAGAGAACAGGCTAGATTACATTTAGAAAATTTTATAGTGTTTTTAATGACCCCAAGTTTTCCCTAAAGCAAAGACTCATCTTGTCACATCAATATTCTTCTGGTGGTGCTACATGACTGTGAATCAAAGAATACCTCAATGTAGGAAGAATTAAAATTATAAGCCACTCAAAAGTCAACAAAGGATGACATACAATGAATACAGAGAAGTGTGAAAAGATTTACATGATCTGATGAAGAATGAAGTAAGACAGAACCCAGAAAACAATGAAGACAACAATGACTAAAATAATGTAAATGGAAAACAACAACACAAAACCATCAAAAGTAAATGTTTCAAAATGACCAAAAATAAAAAAAACTCAAGCAGAGCCCTAAAGAAGAGATATTAGAAGATGCACCCACCCCACTCCTTTGTAGATGTGGGAGGTCCACAGATGTGGTATATTTCAAATATTTTCAGATTATTTTAATGTAGTAATCAATTTTGCTGATTTTTTTCTCTTATTCTTCTTTTAATTTTTTTCTTTAAAAATATTTTTATTATATAGGATGGCTGTCTGAGAGGGGAGAGAAAGGGATAACAGAAATTCTGGTGATGTGAAAAACAAAAAATATCCATAAAATTATTTTTAATAAAGGGAATGGAAATAAGGGCATGAATGAAAAAAGCATGCATTAAATACTTGAACATTCAAGAGCAGTGGAATGTAGATGCAAAAAATGAGAAGATCCCTACCTTCATGGAGCTTCTAGTGATATAAAGGAAGGCAACACTTCTAGGGGAATGGTGGCCAGGGAAGGAACTTTTGATTTGGTAAGTCACAGGGATTTACCATGGGCTAAAGTTAATACCCTTTCCAGAAGCAATGATATTCTTGATTTGATTACTATGCCCAGAGCAAGAGGAGGAAAGTGGAGGCGGTAGGTATGTGAGGCCATATTTGAACTCAGGAAGATGAGTCTTCCTAACTCCAGGCCAGCACTCAATCCACTGTGCCACCTAGCTGCCCAAGTATAATATTTTATATTTCTCTCTATTGAATTTAATCTTATTAGGTGCAGCCTGGTATTCCAGTCAAGATCCTTTTGGATCCTAATTCATCCAATGTACTAGCTATCCTTCCCAGCTTTGTGCCACCTGCAAATCTGATGAGCATGCCATTTATGCCTTTATCTAAAGCATCTATAAAAATATTAAGTAACATAGGTGAAAACACAGATCCCTGGGGGACTCTTCCAGGAATCTCTTGCCACACTCACAATTACTGTCTGAGTCTGGCCATCCAAACACTTTAACCAAAGTGGTGCTAAAACCTAGGTTAACCATATTTTCCTCACCTCCTAGATTAGAAATCCCATAAAAAGGGAAATGAAGTTAGCTCTTACCAACCATCTCTAGCAATCTATTCTACAATGTTCCTCCCAGGAATCAAAGTCACATTCACTTACTTATAGTTTATAGATTCTATTTTCTTCTCTTTATTTGACAATCAGGACATTTGGTCTCCTCCAACTTTATGGTATATCTCCTCATTTTTTCCATGATCTTTCAAGTGTCACTCACTGGCTCACCCACATCTACCTGTTTTTTTTTAATTGTTTTTATGTTTAGTTGGGTTTTTTTGTTTTTTGTTTTGTAGGCAATTGGGGTTAAGTGACTTGCCCAGGGTCACACAGCTAGTAACATGACAAATGCTTCGTCTGAGGTCAGATCTGAACTCAGGTCCTCCTGACTTCAGGATTGGTGCTCTATCCACTGCACCATCTAACTGCCCCTACCTGTTCTTTTAATTCTCAAGGAAGTAGGTGATCTGGGCCTGGTGGGTCAAATTTATCAGGGGCAGCTAGATGGTACAGTGGGTAGAAAGCAGGGTCTGCAGGAAGTCTCATCTGCCTGAGTTCAAATCTGGCCTCAGATACTCCTTTTGCTTATCTTGGGTATAGACTCCCTCTTACAGTCATTTTAGTTCTATTATTTCTACTGCAAAGGTCATTCTCCTTGAAAGAGAAAACAAGCAAGAACTGAGAAGTTCTATCTTCTCTCTGTTTTGAGTTATCCTCAATCCATTCACCCCCAAGCAAAGCTCATTTTCTTCTTTGATCTTCCTCCTCCTTCCCCAGTTTATTTATGCCTAAATAAACATGTTTCTGAAAGCAGCACCTTATGGAATGGCTCAGAGGTAGTTGTGCCCCAAGACATTATGGGCCAACAGAGAATTCTGAGGTGATGTGAGGTGCAAGGTCTTTCTCAGGTTCCGGTTTGTCTGAAGCAATGACCCTTCAATGACTAAGGAATAGGTAAGAATTAATTTAGAAAGGCCAAGGTCACACACTGCATCCTAGGCCATCGCCAGTCATCCTGACTTTTGTCTTACCACTGGACTTCGTGACTCTGGAGGAGACAGTGAGGCTGACAGCTTTGTGCAGCTCTGCCTCACTTAAGTCCAATTCATGTCCAAGCAAGACATCACCCTCCTGCTGTCATTGATCCTCTCCAAGAGCGAAGGACCGACAACAACAGGTACAAGGGGATAAGCTGCCAAGCTTATCAGACTCACTGAAATATGAAAGAAAATACTTTTCATACACTGTTATGTATTATCCCTATCTGTTCTGGTGTTATATTAGACCATGAACTCCATGAGGACAGAGACTGTTTCTCCTTCAGTTCTAAGCACAAGGTTCTACACTTAATAGAGAAATAATAAGAGAAAGCACTTAATAAATGTTTGTCGAATGAATAAATGAATGAACAAATGAACAAGTGAATGAACAAATGAACAGCTTATGGAAATTTTCATGGGCTGTTCTTATTCCAGGTCACCATGGCCCTCTGAGGCACATAAAGGAGCAGGTCTACATTCAGAGGAAATGGAGCTCAGAGACGTTAAGTGAGCAACCTAAGGCAGCAGAGCAACAGACATGCTGACTTCGGGCCAGGGGAGCCACGTGGCCTCCCTCCCTCCTCTCTTCAAGGAAGGAGCCATGGTTCCTTTCCAGAAACCCAGCGTTCAGAGACAACCTCAGGAAACTTCAAGGGAGAGGCTGGGAAGAAATTAGTAACCCTTTCCCAGATCTGTTTAGAGAAGCTCTAGATGCTGGGCCAGGCCTCATCTGTCTTCAAGTCTCTTGGGCTCAAGGAGCCAAATATTTCAGTGGTCAGACAGCTTTGGAGACGCTGGAGAACTGACAAGCCCACAGTCCTGGAGAGAGGATGGGGTGGGGGTAGGGGAAGCTTCAGGGTGGGGCATGCTGGTTATACCCTGCCCCACCCTTCAGAGAGGGTAAGCAAGCTGCCCAAAGTAGCACAGCAAAGCTTATGAGAGTCATTAATTTCTTTCTTCTCTTCCCCATTCTCCTCCCCCACCTCCATCCCACCAGCCCTCATTTTGCCCTGGATGCATCAATATGTATCCAGGGACTTCAGACTCCTGGAGCCTTCCTTGGGAAGGCTGACCCATACTAGACACAAGGCAGCTAGCCTTGTGTTAAGATTGGAGGGGTGCCCTGCAGATCCTTTGCCCAAAATATGGGCATGTGCATGGCAATTAACAGTATCTCTATCACCAACATGATTACATTTGATCTTCCCAACACCTCTGTGAGTTGGGCAAAGAAGGGTTTATTATCCTCATTTTTGAGATGAGGAAATTGAATGAAGTAACAAACCCAAGAATACAGAGCAAGTTAGTGACAGGGCCAGGACTAGAACCCTGATCCAAGCCTCCTTCAATCACACCACACTCCAGAGAGTTCCCAAAGCAGAACCTCAATGTGAAGGCATTAGAAAAGTTCCTCCCCTTTAGTGAGGGGTCCCAGCTATCACCGACAGATTTCACTGGGCCAGGCAACTCTGTATGAGCCTTGTGGTGATGGAGGGAACAGGAGGAGCTCACCCTAAAATTAACCAATGTGATACTCTGAATGTCATGCTCCTCTGAAGGAAACATCAATTCCTGGCACAGAAAAACAAAGTATTTTGTCAAATATGGTAGAATTCTACCGTAAATACACATGCTATTCTCCAGAATCAGATATCCATGAACACAGAATGTCAGAACTTCGAGGGGCTTGGAATCATATTGAAAGAGGCCTCAGAAACCATCCAGTATAACTTATTCCTGATTAAGAATCCTGTAAGACATCCTAGAAAGCAGTTATCCAGTCTCTCCTTGAAAAGCCTCAGTGATAAGAAGCTCATCACTCTCTGGAAGCAGCAGCCCACTCCACTTTCAGCTCTAATAATTGTTCTTCTGCATCTCAAGTCCAATTGTGCCTCTGCCACACCTCCACCACCCAGCCTTAGTTCTGCCTTCTGCTTCCAAGCAAAACCAGTCTGATCACTCTGCAGCATCCCAAGATATTGAACACCCAAAGACAGCAGTCACAAACCCATAATTCTTCTCCCACACCAATTATCTAATTCCTTCCACAGATACTTTCTTCTTATGTTTTCAGGTTCTCCTAACCATTCAAAGTACCCTCCTCTGGATGAATTCCTGTAAAGGGGGCTTCCGACTCTGAACATAGTATCACTGACATGGTCTGACCCTCCTTATCTGGGTATGTTACAATGGAGATTTCCTTTCGGGTATGGGGATAGACTAGAGGGCCCTGAGGTCCCTTCTATGTCTGAAAGGGGATAAAAAAACTCACATTTAAATAACCATAATGCGTAACATTACATAATAAAAATTAATTTGATGCCAAAGTGTCAGGAGAAATTCAAAGGAATGGAAGACGTGGGATAAAGGAAGGCTTCATGGAGGATGTAGTATTTGAGTTGGACCTTAAAGGATGAGTGGGGATTGAATTAATAAAGAATGGGAGGAGTGACAGTACATATATAAAGAATAGCACCAGCATGACAACAGGCAAGTGCCAGCAGTGTTCAGGGACAGAGAGGAATCAATCTCAAGAGTGACTGGTGTATACAGTATATAGAGTAAAGCAAAGTGACAAAAGTCTGGAAAGGTAGGATGGCACCAAATAACATGAGACAGACAGACAGACAGACAGAGATAGAGAGAGAGGTATGATAGATGAGATATACACACATATATGTTTGTATGTATATGTGTGCATACATGTGCACAAACATGTACATATGCATTGTGTGTGCACATACATGTGTGGCGTGCATATTGTGTGTGTATGTGTGTGCAATACATTGTTTTGCATGCGCGTGTATGTATTATGGGCATTGTGTGCATATACACACATGTGTATGTATCTGTGTGTGCTTGTTCCTGTGCATATGTGATATGTGTGCATGCATGTGTGTGCATGTATATGTGCATGCATGTGTATGTATATTCCTATCTATAGAGAAGTAAGCTGATCTTCAGAGAGCTTGAGTAACTTGTCCACGGTCACCCAGATAGTAAACATCTGTTAGAGGATTTGAACGCAGTTCTCTCCTGAATCCAAGTCCGGCAAGCTTTCTGCTACATCTGGGGCTCGCTGATCTATACCTTATCACTTTCTGAGCACAGTGTGCTGTACACAGTAGGTATGCAATATATGCTTATTTGGGGTATCAATATTGTTGTTCAACAGGGAGTCAATAAGACCAGATGCTCTGTGGCGTTGGGCAGATTACTTGTTCTTTCTGGCCTTCAATTTCCTCATCTGTAAAATGAAGTGGCGTAGAAGGGGCTTTGGGAGGATGGGCACTAATACTGTTAATGGAACTGTGAATTTGGCCCAACCTTTCTGGAAAGTAATTTGGAATTATGCTTTTTTTTAAGTGACTAAAATGTCTCTACTCTTCAACCCAGAGATTCTCCTGTTAGGCATACCCTACAAAGGAGGTCCAAGACAGAAAAAGAAGAGCCTCATATGCCAAGATATCCATAGCAGCACTTTTGTAGCATCTGAGAACTGGAGACAAAAACAGGTGCCACTGGCTAGGGAATTGCTAGCCGAGCTGCGGTACATGAATCTAATGAAACAGTACTATACTATAAGAAATAACAAATATAAAGAGTTCAGAGAAGCAGAGGAAGGCTTCTGTGAACTGAGGCAAAATAAAGCAAAACCAAGAAAATAAAATACACAATGACCACAAAAATGCAAATGGAAAAAACACAACAGCAATAGATAGATAGGTAGATAGATAGACCAAAAGTAGTGTAATTATAATGATCAAGTTTGGCCCCAAAGAAGAGTTAAGAGAATGTATCTCCTTTCTTTCCTTCCTTCCTTCCTTCTTTCCTTCCTTCCTTCCTTCCTTCCTTCTTTCCTTCCAGAAGTGGGGAGCTATGGGGACTGCATATACTGTCAGATGTCATTGATATATTGATACATTGGCTGGTTTTGATGAACTGGGGTTTTTTTCCCCTCTTTTTTGTTCTCTGTTACAAAGGAAGGCTTACTGGATAGGGAATGAGAAGAGATATATTTGTAACAAAGTTGATGTAAGACATTTTTATCAATAAGAATATTTTAAAATAAAACAAAAAGGGGGCAGCTAGGTGGTACAGTGGATAGAGCACCAGCCCTGGAGTCAGGAGGACCTGAGTTCAAATCCGGCCTCGGACACTTAACACTTACCGGCTGTGTGACCTTTGGCAAGTCACTTAACCCCATTGCCTAGGCAAAATAAAATAAAACAAAAAGACTGAACTAGGAGGCCTCTGAGATGCCTGTCAACTCTGACATGAAAGGATCCCATAAGGATTCCAAATTGCTGGTATTCTTAAACCCTTTCCCAGCCTCTAACCCCTTCTGCCTCTAGGTATATCTCTGGGGTTGAAACTCAGGAGGGTTTTTGCCTTCTTATGGTTAGTAACTTTCTGACCTCTCAGGGCTAAATTGAGCCTCTTCAGAATGTTCACATTCTAAAATTAAAAGCTCAGAAACCCCTATCTCCTCTGTCTACCATTTTCCAGCGTTTGGGGGAAGCTTCCCAAATATCTGCTCTGGGGAAAGTCCATTGATGGCCACAGCTTTCTTATCTCCTGTCATCCCAGCCCCAGATGTGGTGACTAATAGTAGAAATCTCACAAATCACTGGGTCCTTATACTATTTTGATTCTTACTTTAGTCCCTTCAGAGATTCTCCTCTCCTTCCAAACACATGTCCTCTTTCAGAAAAACAACTGGTGGGATGGGGGCTTTTTAGGGCTTAAAATAGTGTCCCTTACTTTCCTTCATCCTGACATTCAAGGCCCTCTTTTAACACATTTCCCTATCTGTATTTCTAGACTTATCTTCTGCTACTCCCCTGTAGATATCCTCTGTTCCAGCCAAACTGGACGATTCATAATGTCCTAAATGTGTCTCACTTTCCTGACCCAGTAACCTTGCTCATACTGTGCACTATGCCTGGAATGTCTTCCTTCAAGGCTTAGCTCCAAAGGCATCTCCTCCATGAAGAGTTTCCCAATTCCCCCTGCTTTAAGTGATCTTAAACCTCCACAGAGTTCCCGCAGCCCTTTGGTTGCAACCCCCCTAGACACCAGCATTCTGTCTTGTATGATGGTTATCTGCATACTTAGGATTATAGATTTAGAGTTGGAAAGAACCTTAGTCCAACTGGTCCAATCTCTTCATTTCACAGATGAGGAAACTGAGACCCAGAGAAATGAAGTGATATGCCCAAGGTTGCAGAGGCAATAAGTGGCAGAGCTGGGATTCAAACTCTCATTGTCAGGCTTCAAATTCTTTTCACACTGCAAAATGCCAAGGTACTTCCAGCTTTCATTTCAACTCCAATAAACATTTATGTTAAATAAATAAACATTTATATTAAAAGGGAAGCTAGGGGCACACCAGATAGAGTATAGGGCCTGGAGTCAGGAAGACTCATCTTCCTGAGTTCAAATCTGGCCTCAGACGCTTACTAGCCGTGACCCCAGGCAAGTCACTTAACCCCATTTGCCTCAGTTTCCTCATCTGTAAAATGAGCTGGACAAGGAAATGGCAAATCATTTCTATATCTTTGCCAAGAAAACCCCAAAAGGGGTCACAAAGAGTCCGACAAAACTGAAACGACTGAATAACAACAAAAAAATTTGTATTCAGCATCCCATGTGTGCAAAGCACTGTGTTCAGTTTTAGGGGGAGAGAGAAGGTTGAAACAAGACACAACAGTCCCTGCTCGCATGGATCCTACCATTTAGTAGGGCATAATGGAAGGACGTGGACTTTTGAGTCAAAAAGCCTAGATTCTAGTACCAGATTTCCCTCCTAGTAGCCATGTGACCCTTGGGCAAGTTTTATCACCATTCTGAGTCTCTGTTTCCTCATCTAAAAATGAAAAACTAGAATGAGATTTTCTCTAACATCCCTTCCTGCTCTGAAAAACATAGTATGATAAGAGCATCAGGGGCATAAGCCAAGTCTATGTGAAGACTGAGGGAAGGGAAGTTCATTCTCTATGGGGACAGTGAGGGAAGAGTTCATGGAAGAGGTGGCTTCCATAGCTTCTCAGCGGTAAGTTTTGAGGAGGAAGTGCCTTGCTCTTCTCTCTCTCTCTCTCCCCCATATTATGGAGCACAGGACCTTATACATGTGTATACTCAAGAAATGTGTGTGAACAATGACATAACTGAAATGATCATGTAAAGGAAGCCCGACCTTCTTGGCAGAGAGGTTGGGGGGAAGAGTTGATGGCAGCCAAGGTGGAATCATGAACGCAATACCAGACAAGGTCACTTTATCACTTATTTTTGCTGAACTGTTTTTCTTGGTTACAAAGCAGGACTCAGTCAGAAGTACAGAGCATGAACTGGAAGTAGAAGGGAGGCAGCATCACCCATAAATGGATAGCATGGTAAAAACAAAAGGCATTCACAAATTTTGTAGAGGCCTGGTAATAGATAAATGAATGGATGAAATAAAATATAACAGCTGGAGAGGAGACGGGAAGAGAGGAGAGGAGAGGAGCTGAAGGGAGGGGAGAAGAGGGGAAGAGAGAGAAGGGAAGGAGAAAGGGAGGAGAAGGAAAGAGTGGAGAGGAAAGAGAGGGGAGGAGAGGAGAGGAGAGGAGAGGAGAGGAGAGGAGAGGAGAGGAGAGGAGAGGAGAGAGAGGAGAGAGAGGAGAGAGAGGAGAGAGAGGAGAGGAGAGGAGAGGAGAGGAGAGGAGAGGAGAGTTGAGGAAAACGTGAATTGAATTTATTGAATCATAAAAAAAGAACTTCAGACACCCCTTCTGGAAAACAAATACGATTATAAACGCCAGACTGAATTAGGCATTGATTTCCAATGCAGGCAGATCCTATTTTAAGTTAATCTAATAGAGAACACCTTCATAATTCATGGCAGAAACTCCCCAGAGATCTTTGCAAATAGAGTTACTTGACCAGTAGATGAGGGAAGCCATGGACCTAGTATACCTGAATTTCTGTGAGATATTTGACAAAGTTTCTCATTGTATGTTAGTGTACATAGCGGAGAGAGATGTCCTGCGTATTAGTTCAATCAGTTAGTTTCATAATTGCCTCATTGATCAGACACAAGGAATGTTAATTAGTGAATCAATGTCAGACTGGAGAAAGGTCTCTATTAGAATGCCCAAGAGCTCCATCCTTGGCACCAAGCTGTTTAACATAGAAGAAAGCATAGCTAGAATGCTGATCAAATTTGCCAATGGTGCAAAGTGGTGTAGGTTGGTTAACCAGCAGATAACAGAATCAGGATCCACCTGAGGTCCTCAGGCCAGAACGATGGACCAAATGTAATAAAGTGAAATTGAATAGAAATAAATATAAAAGTCCTATACTTGGATTCAATGAATCAACTGCTTGCATACAGAGTGAGATGCTTGATTACTCAATATCCGAAAAGGGATTTAGGGTTTTAACAAGCTCAATATGAATCATCCGCGTAGCATGGCAGCCAGAAAAAAAATGAGATCTCAGGGAACCTTGACAGAGGCACCACATACTGAACAAGAGACCAAATCTGAAGTGTTATGTCTAGTTCTGGACAGAACATTTCTTTTTTTTTTAACTTTATTTTTTTCACTTTTTTATTAATTTATTTTGCTTTAGGAACAATCACTTCCATAAGCTTTAGAGTTTCAAATTTTTCTCCCCCTCCTTCCTCACCTCCTCCCCTAGATGGCATGCAATCTGATATAGGCTATGCATATACATTCCTATTAAACATATCTTCACATTAGTGATGTTGTAAGTAAGAATTAGAATCAATAGGAGGAACCACCAGAAAGAGGAAACGAAACACAACAGAAGAAAAAAAATAGCAAATAGTATGCTTCAATCTGCATTCGAACTCCATAGTTCTTTCTTTCGATGTGGATAGCATTTTCCATCATGAGGCCTTTGGAGATGTCTTAGATCCTTGTATTGCTGAGAAGGGTTAAGCCTATGAATATTAGTCATCGCACAACATGGCTAAACAACGTTCCCCTGGTTCTTGGGCAGAAAGAAGAATGTTCATGAACTGAAGCACCTCCAGAAAAGGGGCAATCAGGATAATGATGGAATTAGTCATAGGGGTCAAAAAGGCTGTCTGTGAAGGAGGGACAATATTGGTTTTGCTCAGTGCCAAAGCATAGTAGTACCAGGAAGAAAGGATCAATGTTACAGAGAGGTAGATTTCAGATCAATAAAAGAAAATCATCCTAACCCTCAGGGTTTTCCTATAATAGACTAATAACACAGTGCTTACTTAGCATAGTACCTGGCACATAGCAGGTGTTTAATAAATATTGATAGGTTGATTGGCTAGCTCAGTAGGTACGGAATTTCCCATGATTAGAGATCTTTAAGGACAGCACGGATCTTCAAGGACAGTGACAAGCTCACTGCCTGCAAAAATCCTGAATGAGCCCTGAACCAGAATAAATGTAACTGGGAAATGTCTAAGAAAATAAATAAAAATACAATATGACATAAATAATGTTAATTCGTCTTTTTCTAAGTCAATATGTGGTCCACAGAGATTCTCTAATAAAATCCATTTCAAATATAACATCTGGAGAGGAAAGGAGGAGAGGGGAGAGGAGGATAAGAGAGGAGAGGGGTGGGGAGAGGGGGAAGGGGAGGGGAGAGGAAGGAGAGGGGAGGGGAGGAGAGGAGAGGAGAAGAAGAAAAGAGAGGGAAGGAATTTGAGTTTGGTATCACTGGCATGAATGGTCATTTGCTGAGGATGCTGTGGTCCAGTGATACTGGCCTCCTTGCTGAACCTCATCCACGACACTCCATCTTCCAACTGAACATCTTTTCACTGGCTACCCCCTGTACCTAGAACTCTTTCCCTCCTCACCTCTGCCCCCCAGCTACCCTAGATTCCTTCAAGTCTCAGCTCATCCCACCTTCTGCCTTTCCCAGTCCTTACTCTTAGGGCCTTCCCCCTGAGTCTACCCCAAATTTATGCTGTGCATATCTCATTTTACACAGCTGTTAGCATGCTGTCTTCCCCTGTTAGACTGAGATTTTTGAGAGAGCAGGGACTGTGTTCTTTGCCTTTCTTTGTATCACCACCACTTAGCACAGTGCCTAGCATACGTTGTTTAGTCGTTTCAGTTGTGTTTGACTCTTTGTGACCCCTTTTTAGGTTTTCTTGGTAAACATATTGGAGTGGTTTGCCATTTCCTTCTCCAGCTCATTTTACAGATGAGGAAACTGAGGCAAACAGAGTTAAGCGACTTGCTTAGCTTCACACAGCCAGTAAGTGTCCAAGGGTGGATTTGAACTCTGATCTTCCTGACTCCAGGCTCAATGCTCTATCCACTGCACCACCTAGCTGCCTTCTGCCCAGCACACAGTAGGTGCTTAATAAATGCTAGTTGGCTGACTAACTATAAAGAAAAGTCATGGGATGGGTGGGAAGGTCTCCTCTGTAACTTCTATGGCTCTTTTCCACTGAGGTTCAGCACTAGTGGCATTTTTGTTGCAAGAAAGGAAGAGCTACCCTGTGGGTCAGGAGACTAGGTTCCTAAGTTGTACAGCCATATTGTTGCTTGACTTTGGGCCAAGACTTCTCTTCCTCCCTAAGTCAATGTTACACCCCTACTTCTGTCTCTACCCTCCATGGTATTGAGGAATATGGGAGATAGGGTAGAACATGAGCCATATTTACCTAGATCCCTTCCCATACTCTCCCCAAGCTTCTAGAAACTTAGTGTCTAGGCCCAAGGGGGAAGAGAGGCCAGACAGATCCTCTAAAATTGCCAGGGATCACAAAACCAACCATCAGTACTTCTACCCTGAAGTCACAGGACAAAACAATTCAGGACACTGGGGAGAGTGCTCTCTGGGAGATGGGGGAGAGTGTGAAGTAGGGGAAAGGGAGGTCTGGGAAAGAAAAGAGAGATAGGAGAAGTGGTACATCCAAGGAGGGCAGATAGAAAGACAAAAAGGAGTGGAATGGCAAGGGACAATAGAGAGGAGAAGAATACAGATAGTGAGGTGGGGAAAAGAAAGCAGATAAGGAGGGGACAGGAAACTGGGAGAGAGAGAAAGAAATGGAAATGGGGAGAGTGAGGGAGAGATGTGAGAAAGACATGGAAAGAGCAAGAAAAGGAAAGGAAACATAGGAAAGAGGAAAACAGGTAAAGAGAGAGAGGGAGGTAGCCATCTCTAGGGCCGGGGATGGGAGGGAGAGAAGGGGGGAAAAGGGGAAAATTACATGCTAACTTTATTATATATTTAAAAGGAATAGCAAGTTGTACATAATAGATTTGCAGTTTCGTGTATGATCATCTTTTTTATTATACTATGTTGTGGAAATGGTTTTTTATTCTCTAAATTAAAAATGAAATAAAATGTTTTTAAAAGACAGAGAAGGTTTCTGGGCAGAAACAAGGGAGAGGGAGACAGAAAGGAGTGGGAACAAGCAAGAGGGTAGAGAGGAGAAGGAAATGAAAATACCCAAGGTGGGCAGAAAGAGACAAAAGAAAAAGAAAGCTAAGGAAATATTAGGAAGAGATGGAGGAAAAAAGGGAAGGAAAGGGAGAAGAGGGAGGGAAAGCCAAGAAAAGGCAAACTGGAAGAGAGAGGAGAAGAGGGAAACCAGAGGTGTGGGAAAGGGACGGGGGCTCTTGTCCCCTTTTCTGTCGTTCCTCATTTGCTGGGAAGGTAGTAAGACACCGGTAGGAGCCTGGACACCCACCCCATTCCTTTCTAGTGCTTTCCCCAAACTCACATACACTGCTCTACCTCAGATGGAGGCTGCACGGCTGGATCAACTTTGGCTGAAATTGAGACTGGCTCCCAGCGGTCAGGAAAACAGGGATTTCTTGAAACTGCCACTAGCTTCCTCCAAAAAACTAAGCAGGAGTGAGGAGAAGAGGACAAATTTGGGTGGATGGAGAGACAGATACATAGATACATAGAGGATAGGTGTATGAGAGAGAGAGAGAGAGAGAGAGAGAGAGAGAGAGAGAGAGAGAGAGAGACAGAGAGACAGAGAGACAGAGACAGAGACAGAGACAGAGACAAAGAGACAGAGACAGAGAAGAAGGAAGGGAGGGAAGGAAAGAGGAGGGAGGGAAGGGAGGAAAGAAGGGAGAGGGAGGGAGGGAGAAAGAGAGAGAAGAAGAAGGAGGAGGAGGAGGGAGAGAGACAGTGAGAGAAGGGGGAAGGAAGGAGGGAGAAAGAGAGAGAGAGAGAGAGAGAGAGAGAGAGAGAGAGAGAGAGAGAGAGAGAGAGAGCGCACTACCTAGGGGATAGCTAGGTGGTACAATGGATAGAGTGCTGGAGTTAGAGTCTAGAAGACTCAAGTTCAGATAACACCTTAGACACATTCTATGAACTTTGGACAACCATTTAATAACTTTCAGCCCCTGTTTCCTCATCTGCAATAATAGCATCTACCAGACAAGTTTGTCGTGAGGATCAGACACGAACATCTGTTATGCGCTGTGTTAATCTTAAAGTCCTATATAAATGCTAACTGTGATGATGATGGTGATGATGTATCTGTGACCAGAAACTAACAGAGTGTTGATACTGACCAGTGTCTCTAGTTTATGATAATAGTGCACATTTTTCTGGCCCTTTAAAGCATTTAGCTAACAGAAGTCCTCTGAAGCAGCTGTAATTATCCCCATTTTACAAATAAGGAAGCTAAGGGCTAAAGAGGCTGATTGACCTGGTCACAGTCACACAGGTAGTTAATGGCAGACAGAATTTGACAGAATCTCCAGGTCTTCAGATCCTAAGTCCCACATTCTTTCTACTACAATAAACTTTATCTAGAAAGAAAGAACTTCTCTGCCTTCCCCCCACCCACCCGGTTTAGCCTAAATCCCCCTTGCTACAGCCAGGCCTCAGCGCATCCTTTCCTGAGGTCCCTTTGTCCCTTCTTCCACCTACACTTTATCAGAACCATAGAATTTTAGGTCAGAGAATGGGAATGGACTTCAAGGTATCATCAGATATAGACTTGTGCTTTTAAGTAGGTGAAACATTATTCCCATTTCACAGAGAAGAAAACTGAGTCAAGTTCATGTATTAGCAAGGGATAGCATGGGCAGTAAAATCCAGGTCTCATGTTTTCTAGTGATATGCTTTTGCTACTTCATTGCACTTAAAATTGTAGATTTCCTGATAATCCTCAATTGCTTCTCAAAAATATTGATTAATACCTCAGATTTAGGTAGGCCTTTGCCATTGGTGGAGCACTTTGATATTCATCATCTCAAGTTGCTGTCTGAGTGTCTCTGACTACGTCTTCTCCCTTTACTAGCTCATGAGCTAGCTCCCTGACAGTAAGGGCCCAGGCTCATCCTTCTGTTCCCCCTGAGAGCCCCAGCACCCTGGGCACAGAGTGGGTGCTCTAGAAATGTGCATTGGATTGAGCTGCACTACCACTTAACGAAGTCAGAGGCCATCTGAGGGCGCCCAGGGAGCAGAAACGAGTACCCCCCCACCCCCACCCTTCTAGTGAGTGGTAAACACCCCTACTGTTCTAATGAAAACCACATGTTTAGGAGGGAAAAGTGAAAACTTAGCCAGGAAATTTAATCCAGTCATAAACAATGACTTTGAGCTTGGTGTGTTGCAGGGATGGGGTGGGGGGGGAAGGAGAGGAAAGATCTGGAAATGGAGAAGGGGAAGAAGGGGGTGGGGGTGAGCTATGTGTCTATATGTGAGAAACGTATTTATCAGGGATGTATGTGCATGAGAGGTGTATGAACAAGATGCATGTGTAGAAGGTGCATGTTTGAAGATATATTTGTGCATGCGTGTGTATGTGTGTGATGTGATGGCTGAACATATGAGGGAGCATGTGGGGTGTGGGTCTATACCTGTATATATCTCAGGGGAAATATATGATATGCCTGTGTTTGTGTGATATATATATGTATGAGTGAAGAGCATGTACATGGGGAGGGGATGAGTGTGCGTCACTAAAGGGTACAGCATTTTAAGGGTGTCTGGATTATGGTGTTTTAAGATTTATAGTGTCTAGATCTGCATATGAGTGCATATGTGATGTGTATGAGGCAGGTTGTATGTGTCTACATGTGTCTTGGTAAGGACAGGGAGAAATTTATAACTGAGCATCCCCTTACTAAGTGGACCATGCAAAGGGGCCCGAGATGCTGCTTTTTTCTGGGGTGTTCTGATACTTCTCACTGAAGTGAACCCTTTCCCAAAGTCACCCACAGTCGCCCACAACACTACGATTTCTGGAGAAGTAGCTCTGGGAAAAGCTTGCCTCTCCTGTCTCTCTCTAGGGAGAAATGGGGCGAGCCTTAGTGAGAGATGAGACTATGCAGAGATGAGAGACAGTCACAAGATCACACGCTTTTAGACCTGGCAGGGACTTTACAGATCATGTCATTCATTTTGCAAAAGAGGAAACTAAAGCCCAGGGAGGACAGATGACTTGCTCCAGGTCACACAGTTCATAAATGCTCCAGCCAGGGGTAAAACTGAGGTCTTCCAACTCTTTCTACTACCCATGGAGTTTCCTAAGAGCCACCTTGTGAGGTACAGAGAGTATCATTACTCCTATTTTACAGATGAGAAAACTACGGAAGTCTCAGTGGTATGAAGTAGTAGTATGACTGATCTGTGATTATGCTGCTTGAAGTGCTGAGCTAGGATTTGAACCCAGGACTTCTGATTCTAAATCCAGCATGTTTTCTGCTACGTGGCACTGCCGATCAGCAGCAAGGTGGCACAGTGCATAGATAGAGCAACTGGCCTGGCGTCAGGAACACCCAGGTACAAATCTGGCCTCAGACGCTCACCAGCCATGTGACCCTGGCAAAATCACTTAACCCTGTTTGCCTCAGTTTCCTCATCTGTAAAACAAACTAAAAAAGGAAATGGCAAACCGCTTCAGTATCTTTACCAAGCAAAACCTCAAATGGGGTCTCAAAGAGCTGGACGTGACTGAAATGACTCAACAGCACAGCAAGCTCTGACATTCTATGTTCTGCGACTCTAGGATCTAGCCCTGAAATTCTATGTTCTGTGTTTTAAGGTACTTTGCAGCTCTGACATCTAATGTCCTATGTTCTAAGAACCCTTCCAGCTTAGACAGACTATTATTATAATCCTTCTAACCCTAGACCCAGACAAATTCAACATCACAGAGAACACCAGAGCTGGGAGAGATCTTAGAAACCATTTTTGTGCCTTTATTTCCCCACTTTCTCCAGCTCAGGTAGCTATCTGAACACCCACACACACACACACAAACGCTCTCCACCTCTACTCCACTACCCAACCTGGTGCTAGTTTCAGAGGCCTCCATTTTCCTACAAAGAATTGCTGCCTTGTCATCAGACCATAAAATTAAAAACAGAAAGGACTTACAGACCATCTTCTTTTCCAGAGGAGGATTGTCACTCAGTCCCACTTGAGGCCCTGCCCCTCAACTTCCACATACCAATGAACATTTCTCAGGCACCTACTATGTTCTGAGCCCTTGACTCAGAACCAAGATTCAGTTCAGCTCAGCAAATATTTACTAACTGCCTACTACGTTTCAAGACCAAGGTTCAGACAAAACACTATAAGAAATCTGAAGAAGGGAAGGTCAAAGAGGAGGCATCATATGCTTTGGACCTTGAAAGAAGGGAAGAATTTCAACAGAGACTAGAGATTGGACACAGTCCCTTCCAGCATCTGGGCAAGAAACGGCAGAGAGAGAAGTGTCCAGTTTGGTAGGAACATAGAATATATAAATGGGATCAGTATACTAGGCAAATTAAACCCAGTTTACAGAAGGTTTTGAATGCCAGGATCAGAAGCTTACACTTAGTAGGCAGATTAGAAGCGTATACTTTACTTAGTAGGCAATAGGAAGTCACTGAATGTTTTTAAAAGAGAAGTGACATGATTTCTATTTGATTTTGTTTCTCGACACTGTCTCAGGGCAGCTAGGTGGCACAGCGGATAGAGCATTGGCCCTGGAGTCAGGAAGACCTGAGTTCAAACTTGGCCTCAGACCAGACACTTGACACTTACTAGCTGTGTGACCCTGGGCAAGTCACTTAACCCCAAATTGACTAAAAGGAAAAAAAAATTAAGTGACTATCTCTCAATCTTGCCCAAGCTGGATGTGCAGTGGCCATGCACAGGCCTGGTCCTACTATTGATCATCATAGAAGCTTTAATTTGCTTTGTTTCTGACCTGGGCCTGGTTCAGCCCTCTATAGGCAGCCTAGTAGTTTCCCACTCCTGGCAGTTCGCCTTATTGGTGCCAGATTTAGTGCAGACCACCATCTACTGTAGCTCACAAATCCAGAGCTCAAGTCATCCACCATCCTTAAGTCCCCCCAGTAGTCAGTCAGTCGAGAAATGTCTATTAAGTGCTTACTGTCTTCCAGGCATTACACAAAGCTCTAAGGATACAAAAAGAGTCAGGACAATCTCTACCCTCAAGGAGGTAACAAGCAGCAAACAAATACGTACAAACAAGCTATACACAGGATCAAGAAGGGAATGAGAGGGAAGGCACTCAGATTCAGAGTTGGGGAAGGCTTCCCATAGAAAGCGAGATTTTAGTTGGGACTTACAGGAAGGCAGGGAGGTCAGGACCCTGAGATCAGGAAAGAAAGCATTCGCAGGGATTATAAGGTATGCAACACCACCTCCAGCAGGAGAGACCACAGACTGGCACATCAGAAAGATTTCTGAGGGACCAACATGAAAGATAATTTGTAGAGGGGGTGGACTTGAATCAGGGAGATCATAGGCTATACGGAAGGGGAAGAACCTTGTCATCTTTCTCCCCTAAATCCACCCCACTCTTCTTGACTTTCATATTTCTCAGGACCTCTTTGGGCATCAGAGGCCAACTTAACCAACCCATACCTGACCAAAATCTGCTCCACACCATGCAGAGGAATTGACCATCCAGCCTTACTTCTAGTAAAGAAATAAAAATGCATCCACCAAGTTAGTTGATTATACATTCACCATCATTTGAGATCTGCTAGAAAGCTACTGGAATAGTCTAGCTGAGAGCTTGGCAGCTAGATGGTGGAGTGGATAGCGTGCCAGACCTGGAGTCAGGAAGAGTCATTTTCTTGAGTCCAAATCTGGCCTCAGACAGGTACTAGCTACGTGACCTTGGGCAAGTCCCTTAACCCTGTTTGCCTCAGTTTCTTCATCTGTAAAATGAGCTGGAAGAGGAAATGGAAAGCCACTCCAGTATCTTCCAAGAAAACCTCAAATGGGATGCCAAGAGTTGGATGCGGCTGAAACAACAGAACAATAACATTGATGAAAATGATGGACGTGTGATTGGAGAAGATGAGAGGGACGGTAGAGATATTACGAAGGTAGAAATTACAGAACTTGGCAAATGATGGGGCATTGGGGGAGGCTGGGAAAGGGAAGAATCACAGATTTTTCCAAAGATATGAACTTGGGTGACTAAGAGGAATTCAACAGAAACAGGAAGGGTCAGGTTTCATGATCTTTGAGGTCCCTTTCAGCTCTGATCCTACTCTGGGTCAAGACCTTATAGAATATAGAGTTGAAAAGTATCTTAAAGCCATGGTATCATAGATTTAGGGTTGAAAAGGACTTTACAAATCTTTTAAGTCTGGAATCTTCCAATTTTGTAAATAGGGAAACTAAGGCAAAGAAAAATTAAGTGACTGATAAATCAAAAGTCACACAGCTAGGGTTAGAACCCAGGTCTTTGATTCCAAATTCAGTTCTTTTTCTACACCAATTGCCTTCTATTTTTGTCCAATTGTTCCGCGATCATCTTGCCTCTCTACTGGACTACCAGCTTCTTAAGAGCAGGGCTCTATATTCTCCACACAACTGAACAAAAGGTACATGTTCAATAAACCCTTATTGAATTGGGTCAGGCAAATTCTACTTTGCCTTGTGCCCAAGTCACTTGGTCAACTTTCCAGGCCCAACCTGTTGGGCTCTGGCTGCCAGAGAAGTGCTGTTCGCTTGAAATGAGTTGTAGGGAGTCTCTGGGCTCCAGGTTTATGAGTCAGGGCCTCATTTGATGGGTCAGAAACCCGAGCTGGCCAATGGCAAGGAAGGCATGGAAAGTTTGGAGTAATCTGTTCTCTCTAGAGCTTGGAATCAATGCAACCCAAAACTGGCTTGAAAATATCAGAGAAGATGGTAAACATCTTATCTGGTGATGAATAAAAGAAAAATTGTAGGATGCCAGAGTTGGAAGGACTCCTTAAAATCATCAAACATAGAAAATCAGAGCTGGAAGGGCCTTCCAAGATGATCTGGTCTAAGTCCTTCTGTTTTGCAGAGCACATAACTGAGGGCCAGAGATGGAGAGTGACTTGTCCAGGTCACACGCATAGAGCAAGTCAGGGACAGAGCCCCGTATAAGAATCTAGGTCCCTTGATTTTCAGTTCAGGGCTTTTTCTACCATACCATGCAAATATTTATGATCTTGGAGTCTAACTCGTATAAATAAGTCTTGCAGAACCCGCTCCATGAACATTATCTTTCATGCAATTAAAGATATGTTTATATTGAATTTTCTTGGCTGCATGCCCAAGTCTCATTACAAGACAGATAAAATGAAAGATACATCCAGGAAGTCGGGGGATGGGGGGATGGTTCAGCTAGGAATGGAAGAAGCCCTGGGCTGATTTCAAATCAGCTCCTTTCTAGGAATTTAATTTAATGCATCTGCCTTAAAGGTTCATGTCACACTTGGATGGGGATATAGAAACATTATATGACAGCAATAAAGTGCACACATATAATACTTTATGACTGGAAAACACTTTCATAGACGTGGTCTTATTGGATTCATTCAATTCAATAAACATTTATTGAACTCCTACTGTGTGCAAGGGTCTGTTTGGGGATACAGTACAGCCCTTGTTCTCAAGGAATTAACAACCTAAAGGCATTTGCTGAAATAACTATCATTAAAGGAAAATTGAGATTAAATACAGAGGAGAGGTCCAGGCAAGATGCTAACAGAAATCTGGGGAGGGAAGAGAACACTTTTAGCTGGAGGTGGAGATTCAGAGGACAAACAAGGAAGGTTTCATATAAGAAATTATTTTCTCTCTCCCCTCACACACCCCCATCCCCCTCACACACAGACCCCCACCTCTGCCAATGATCCTGTGAGCAGCTAGGTGGTGCCATGGTGCATAGAATGCTGGACCTGGAGCCTGAAATGATCATCTCCCTGAGTTCAAATCTGGCCTCAGACACTTACTAGCTGTGTGACCCTGGGCAAGTCACTTAACCCTGCTTGCCTCAGTTTCCTCATCTGTAAAAATTAGCTTGAGAAGGAAATGGCTAACCACTCTAGTATCTCTGCCAAGAAGACCCCAAACGGAGTCACAAAGAGTCAGAAAAGACTGAAAATGACTGAACCACAACAAAAAATGACCATGTGAGGTACACTTGGCAGGGATTATTGACTTCAGAAAGGGCAAATGACCCAGATGGTAAGTGATATAGATGGGATTCAAATCTAGGTCTTCTGACTCCAAGTCCAGAAGTCTTTGTATTATACTATACGCATAACTGAGGAAGCTAGATGGTATAATGGATAGAGCGCTGGAGTTAGGAAGATGAATTCAAATTCATCTTCTCACACTTACTAGCTGTGTGACCATGGGCAAGTCATTTGACATCTGTCTGCTCCAGTTTCCTCAACAGCAAAATGGGGATAACAATACTGCCTGTCTCCTAGGGTAGCGGTGAAGATCAAATGAGGTAACACTGGTAAGACACTTAGCCCAGTGCCTGGCATGTAGTAGGTGCTTAATAAGTGCTTTTTTTTCTTTCTTATAACTCACTCACCCTTTTATTTCTATAACTGAAGAGAATCAAGACTTTAAGCTAATATTTGAAATACAATGAAGGGCCACTGAAGGTTTTTCAGTAAGCAAAGGATGTGATCAAAACAAAACATTAGAAAATTAACCAGACGTCCATGTAATGATTGATAAATTCATAGATTTAGAACTGAAAGGAACCTCATTTTACAGATGAGAAAACAAGCCCAGAGAGGTTGTGACTTACCCAGGATCACACAGCAATTTCAGGTAGGATTTGATCCCAGGTCTTCCTGGCTCCACCTCCAAGACTTGGTCAAACATAATGCAACCAGTCAATCAATCAACATGTATTTATTAAGTACCAGCTATGTGCCAGGTGCTATGTTGGGCACTGGGGATACAAAAACAAAGAATGAAATAATCCCTGCTATCATGGAGCTTACTTTCTAACAAAAGGGAGAGGCTGAGGCAGACATATTTTGCAATAGGAGGTTTTTACATGCCTCATTTCCTACTTATTTGTAGGGAAAAAAATATAAACAGATTTCAAAAAAAGAAATCCAAACTATTACCAACCATATAATATTGTTCCAAATTGCTAATAATTAGAAAAACTCAAAGTAATTGGCAAAGATGAGCAAACAAAATGGAAAAAGTCCATAAAATGTCAGAACTGATCGGGAAGATATTTGCAGGGACTGCAGAAAGGCAGGCACCCTAAAAGACTGTTGGTAGAGACGTAAACTAGTCTACCAGGTACTAAATACTTTCTGACCCAGCAATCCTGGGGCTAAGCACGTACTGCAAGGAGGTCAGGGACAGAAGGAAAAAAAACAAGCCCCATGTAGACTGAGGGCCGCCAGTGGCGATCACGGATTCCCATCATTGATAGCTTGGAAAACTAACCCCTTGGAAGGTGTTGTTATAGCAAGGGGTCTTTTTCAGAACTAGATTGGCCGCTGAGCCTTCCTTGAATTTTAAAATTCCACAATTCTGTGTCTCTAAAAATATTCATAGCTGTGCTTTTTTAAGTTAAAAAAGAACTAGAAACAAAGTAGATGTTCATTGATTAGTAACCAGCTGAACAAATTGTGGCATATGAAGTTAATGGCAAATATGAGAAATTTAAAGAAACATAGGAAGACCTGTGTGAACTGGTGAAGAAGAGTGAACAAAGCAGAGTCAGAAGAGCAGTGAACACCATAACTACAGCAACAAAAATGAGAAAAACACGAAAACCAAGTCAAATGCCAAATAACGACAATGATAGTGAGGAGACAGGTAGGTGGAACAGTACATAGAGTACTGGACCTGGAGTCAAGAAGACTTGAGTTCAAATTCAACCTTAGACCCTTACTAGCTGTGTGACTAAGTCACTTAACCTGTCTCAGCCTCAGTTTCCTCATCTGTAAAATGGAAATAACAATAGTACCCATTTCATAGGGCTGCTGTGTGGATAACTTTGAGGGCCTTCTCCTCCCAGATTAATATTTTTGTGATGGTAAATTAGCACATCTTTTCTCCCAATTCTTACCTGACCCTTAGACATTGAATGGGCATTGCCTCAGTAAACTGAGAACTGGGAAAGACTTTAATTTAGAAAGGCTGAGGTTATCCACTGCATCCCAGGCCATCATCACCATCATCACTTTTGTCTTGCCGCCTGACTTCAATGACTCTGGAGAGTGAAGGGGATGACTTTGAGCAGTTCTGCCTCACTTAAATCCAATTCACTCGTAAGTCAAGGCATCTCCCTCATGATGTTATGGTCCTGTTCAAGAATGAAGGATAAACAACAACACCATTTATAGAGTAAGGTTTGTAAAGGGCTTCACATGTGTTAACTCATCTGAGCCTCACAGATAACTTATGCAGAGTGCTTTTTGAACCCTAAAGCAACACATAAATGCTAGCTATTAATCATTATTATAATTTTTGTGCATATGTTATACTCACTATGAGGCTATGATTAGCATAAGGGCAGGATCCAGTCTGAATTAAACTTTGTATGTCCCTCAGCACTGACTATAGTACTCTGCACACAGATAACACTTCACAAATGTTTTCTCAGTTTGAATTTGAATCTGCCACCCAGGCAAGGATCTGCTGTCAGGTAGTAATCATTCAGACTCTCCTTTAATACCTCAAGTCAAGTCAAGAGGCGTTTAATATGCACCTACAATGTGCCAGGCTTTGCACTCAGTGTTAGTGGTAAAAAGAAAGGCAAAAAAACAGCCCCTGCCCTCAAGGAGTTCACAGTCTAGTAGGGCAGACAATATGCAAAAAAAACCTAAATGCAAACAAGATATAGACAGGATAAACTGGAATAATCTCAGGGGGGAAGCACTGAGATCAAGGAAAACTGGGAAAGGTTTTACTTTAACATCGGGGGTAACAATGAACTCACTAATTAAGGAACTGCCTCCAGTCTACTGTCAGACAATTTTTATTGTTAGAAAGTTGGGTTTTTTTCTTATATGAAACAAAAATCTATCTCTGCAGCTTTTACCCTTTACTCTTAGTTTTGCCTTCCAAACCAGGTTAAAAAAAAAAAACCCTAATTCTTCTTCCCAAACAGCCTTTGAGATCAAACTCTTGCACACTTTTATATTTTTTTAAACTGAACACATATCCCCATATATATTTACTCCTTTGTAAATTACATACATCTTCTACTATACCAATAATTATGTATGCTTCAAAATTTGCACGCAAAAAAGAAGTTTTAAAAGGATGAAATAAAGGCAAAATAACATTTGATTCTGAAGGTAATAGGGAGCCACTGCAGTTTACAGAGTAAGGAAGTGATGTGGTCAGACCTGAACTTTAAGAAAATTACTGGCAGCTGAGTAAGGAGAGAGACTTGAGGCAGAGAGACTAATTAAAAAGCTGAATAGTCTAGATAATGCTTATGGGTGGGTAATTATCATTACCTAATAAATGATAAGACCAAATGAGATTTTTGCAACCTGCTGGTGGCTGAGTGGTCAAGGGTCATATCCAAGAGATGTCATGAAGACAGAAATGACAGGGTTTGGAAACTGATTAGATATATGGACTAAGGGAGAATGAGGCGTCCAGGATATTGGCTAAGTGGCAAAACTAGATGACTGAGGGGCAGCTAGGTGGTGCAGTAGATAGAGCACCAGCCCTGGAATCAGGAGGACCTGAGTTCAAATCCTGATTCAGACACATAACATTCACTTAGCTGTGTGACTCTGGGCAAGTCACTTAACCCCAATTGCCTCACAAGAAAAAAAAAAACCCTAGATTCCTGAAAGGATGGCAGTGTCCTCAACAGAAGTAGGAAAGTGTGAAAGAAGGGAGGGTTTGGGAAGAAAGGCCCACTCATCAGGATGAGTAAGGGAAGGTTGATTAGGGGAAGGGGGAAAGCTGAGGAGGTTGACTCACCAGCCAGTGGCTCCCCGGCCCCAGCTCAGAGCTTGCAGCTGGTAGAAGTGGGAGTGAGGGTGGGGACCGCGAGGTAGGGGGAGAGGAAAGGAAAGGGAGGCAGGGAATTTCACCTGATGAGTGGCTGCAGGTGTCCAATGGGGACTAGCCATAGGTGAGACCACCAGTAAGAGTTGGAAGTAGTGGAGTAGACAAGCTGGGGGGGAGGGTGGTTAGGGGGAATGTAACCCATCTTCCCATTCTCTAATTGATTGATCACAAATCTGTCTGTGGCCAAGCTGTAGTCCCTTTGGCCTCATTGCATTGTTCTACTTTGGAGACCGCTGCTTTAGGTACTCGAAGTCAGCATCACATCCTCCCTTACGTCTTTTCCTGCCCAAGTTTGACATCCACAATTCTTTCAACTGTTCCTCAAATATCATCACGTCCAGACTTCCTCACCACCTGAATGGGAATCCGAAATCTTTGAAATCAGGTATTCTCTACTATATCCCACTCCTCATATATTGCCTGAGTTTTTCTGCCTCTTCATCTCTGTTCACTCTAATCCCTCTACTTGGTAAATACACTTTAGCCTCCTTCATTCTTCCTGCCCCACCATCTCTACCCAATGAAATTCAACACATCCTCCACAGCCTAGCTCAAATGCCTCCTCCATGAAGCCTTCTCTGATTAACCCATTCAGATATGCTCTTTGACTCATCTGCATTTCATAGCACTTTACACCTCCCCTCTATGCTTCTCAGTGGGTTATTATTCTTACCTAATAATGGATAGGACCATATGAGATGATGTATGTAAAGATCTTTGCAAACCTTGTTCTTGTTCAGTCATTTCAGTTGTATCCAACTCTTTGTGACCACATTTTGGGTTTTTCTGGCAAAGATACTGGAGTGGTTTGCCATTTCCTTCTCCAGCTCATTTTTACAGATGAGGAGACTGAGGCAAATAGGGTTAAGTGACTTGCCCAGGGTCACACAGCTAGTAAGCATCTGAGGCCAGATTTGAACTCAGGTCTTCCTGACTCCAAGCCTGGCGCTCTATCTACCGTGCCACCTAGCTGTCCTTGAAAACCTTAAAGCACTATATAAGTGCTAACTATTCCTATTGCTAAAGTGACAGGCACCGCCTTGTATCATGCCTCAATTGTAACGTAACTAGGTTATATAAAACAGAGTGTCCCAAAATCTTAATGCTATTTTAAACTTTAATAACTTCAGAAGTTAAATGCTACACACCAGGTAGCACAAAGAATAGAGCGCTAGAGCTGGAGTTCTGAGTTCAAATTCTGCTTCACACACACTAGTAGTGTGGCCCTTGTCTAGTTACTTAATCTCTGCCTACCTCAGTTTCCTTATCCTTAAAATCAGATAAAAATACCATTTGAGAATCAGATGAAATAATAATAATATGCACAAAGCTCTTTGTAAACTTTTAAGTGCTAGCTACTATTGTTGCTGTTCTATTTATCTACGCGTAGATTAGAATGGATTTAGCCCTAGAAGGGACCAAACCCTTCATTTAATAATGAGTAAACTGAGTCCCAGAGAAAGTAAGTGACTCCTCCTTCTTCACACAGGCAGTAAATAGTGGGCCTTGTTTTATTTTACTTTGTCTTACCTCGTGTGCTAGATAGACTCCAGCTCCAGTGCTCTATCCATTGTACCACCTAGCTGCCTCAGGTATGCATATAGTATAATGCAAAGACCTCTGGACTTGGAGTCAGAAAACCTAGATTTGAATCCCATCTATATCTCTGACCATCTGGATCACTTGCCTTTTCTGAGGTCAATAATCCCTCACATGGTCATTTTGTTGTTGTTCAGTCATTTTCAGTCTTGTCTAACTCTTCATGGCCCCATTGGGGGTTTTCTTGGCATAGATACTGGAGTAATTTGTCATTTCCTTCTCCAGCTCATTTTTGCAAATGAGGAAACTGAAGCAAACAGGGTTAAGTGCTCATGGGTAGGCTGAGACAATATAATAAAAATGACAATTCTACCTAAATCAATTTATTTATTCAGTGCCATACCAATCAAACTATCAAAAAATATATCTTATAGAGCTAGAAAAAATAATAACAAAATTCATCTGGAAGAAGAAAAGCTCAAGGATATCAAGGGAATCAGTTTTTAAAATGTGAAAGAAAGTGGTCCAGCCATACCAGATCTCAAACTGTATTATAAAGTGATTATCGAAACAACTGGTACTGGATAAGAAATAGAGTGGTGGATCAGTGGAATAGATTAGATATAAATTGCATTATAGTAAATGACCATAGTAATCTAGTATATGATAAACCTAAAGAGCCAAGCTTTTGAAATAAAAACTAGAAAGCAGTATGGCAAAAACTATGTATAAACCAACATCTCACACCATATACCAAGATAAGGTCAAAACAGGTATGTGATTTACACGTAAAGAGTGATACCATAAGCAAATTAAAAGAGCATAGAATAGTTGAATTATAAGATTTCTGGATAAGGGAAAAATTTAGGACCAAAGAAGATATACACAGCATTACAAAATGTAAAATACATAATTCTGATTATATAAAATTAAAAAGTTTTTACACAAACAAAACCAATGCAACCAAAATTATAAGGAAAGCAGAAAACTGGGGGGGAGGGTGGATTTATCTCTGATAAAGGCCTTATTTCTCAAAAATATAGAGAACTGAGTCAAATTTATAAAAATGCCAGTCATTCCCCAATTGATAAATGGTCAAAGGATATGAACAGGCAGTTTGCAGACAAAGAAACCAAAGCTATCTATAATCATGTGAAAAAATGCTCTAAATAACAATCGATCAAAGAAATGCAAATTAAAACAACTCTGAGGTATCACCTCATACCTATTATAGTACCTAATAGGACAAAAAAGGAAAATCTTGGATGCTGGAAGGGATGCAGGAAAACTGGAATACTAATGCACTATTGGTGGACTATTGTGAACTGATTCTATTCACTATCGTGAACTGATCCAACCATTCTGGAGAGCAATTTGGAACTATACCCAAAAGACTATAAAACTGTGCATACCTTGATCCAGCAATGCCACTGCTAGGTCTATATCCCAAAGACATCCAAAAAAGGGAAAAGGACCTATTTGTACAAAAATATTTATAGCAGCTCTTTTTGTGGTGGTTAAGAATTGGAAATCAAAGGGATGCCCATAAATTGGGAAATGGTTAAACAAGCTATGGTATATGATTGTAATGGAATATTATTGTGCTACAAGAAATGACGAGTAGAATAATTTCAGAAAAACCTGGAAAGACTTACATGAACTGATGCATAATAAAGTGAACAGAATGAGGAAAACGTCGTACACAGTAACAGCAATATTGTTTGATGGAGAACCGTGAATAACTTAGCTCTTCTCAGCAATATAATGATCCAAGACAATCCCCAAGGACTAATGATGGAGGCATACTATCTGCCTCAGAGAAATAGGTGATAATCTTTTTAATACAGACTGAATCATGCTATTTTTCACTTTCTTTCTCTCTTGCATTTTTTCTTTTATTCGAGTCTTACACAAATCACTAAAATGGAAATGTTTTACATAGTTGCACGTGTATAACCTATATCTAATTGCTTACTGTCTCAGGGAGGGAGGAGGGAGGGATAGAATTTCAAACTCAAAACTTTAAATAAAAATGTTTTAAAAATTGGGAAAAAATAGAGATTTAAAATTTAAAAAAATAAAAAGAGAAAAAAAAATTTAATTTCCTATGGGCTTAGCCTTCTAATAAACACAAGTGCATATATATGCCTCTAGGGATGTGGGGGGTAGATAGAGTATAAAAATAAAAATGCTTTTTTGGCCTTGACTGGCTTTATATCAAATGTTGTGGTAGCAAAGTGCATTTGGAATCAGCCAAAGCCGTGGAGATTGTGTTGTGCCAGGACCCAGGGCCCAGGGCCAAGAGAGAAGAGCAAATTGTGTATCAGAATCCTCCTGTGTCCTCCTGGGGCTCATAGCCTACACAGCTTTGGGGGGACTGCAGAGGATTAAGGGGGCTGAACAGAGAAGAGAATAGGGTTGAGATTAGAAAGGAGAAGACAGGATTAGTGGGGAAAAGGGCTGGACTGACTGCCAAGAGCGTAGATGGGGAAGGATCCTCCTACCCTAGCTGACTTCCACATGTTTTTGTTGTTTTTGTTGGGTTTTTTTCTTTCAAAGGAAACAAGTTAGGGGAAGAAAACATAGCTCAGATGGGCCCATAAAACACTGGGAAGGGTGGGGCTGGAACTTTAAAAGGTCCAAGTTTTTAAAAGATGCTACAGTGTTGTTACATTCTGAGAAATTATCAAGCTTGAATGTTGGATAAACTTTCTTGAACAACATCACCACACATACTCACATAAAACCCCACCACATACACAGAAACACACAAACACATTATATTTAAATCTCAGGAATCTTTCATTTTTCTCCTGCTAGAACAAAATTTGCTTCTGTCCTGCATAATAGCCCCCATGAACAGGATAGGCTGGTATCATTTTCCCATATAAGAAGGGGTCCAGCCATAACCACTGCCCAACCCAATGTCCCAGGAGAGAGCCCAAGGAGCCCAGCAAGTTGGTTCTAGCAGTATGCCATGTTTTGGCTAGAATTGAAAGCTTCTTTGGGGAGCCTCGCGAAAAAGTGAAGTCATCTTAAAAAAACACTGGGAAAAAATGTCAGCGCGATCTGGACACGTTGGAGAAACTGTGAGTCCCAATCAGGCTTTAGGTCTCCTGTCTCTGCTCTTCTGCACATTCTGTCTCTTATGCAACTTGCAAGAGTGCTGGGCTTGGAGTCAGGATGACCTGAGTTCAAATCCCCCCTCATACACTTCACCTCTCAGCCTCAGTTTCCTCATCTCAGTCAGTCATGTGCATTTGTTAGGCACCTATCACATGCCAGGCACTGTGCTAAGTTCTGGCAATACAAAGAAAAGTAAAAGACAGTCCTTGCTCATAAGAGCAAGACCTCACAGTCTAATTAAGGGGGTCAATGTGGCAACAACTACGTAGAAATAAGCCCCATACTATCTAGATAAAAACAGAAATTATCAGCAGAGGGAAAATAGATGAGAAAAGATGATCTTGTAGAAGGTGTAGAGAAGTGGAACTTAAAGGAAACCAGGAAACAGAGATGAGGAAGGAGACCACTGCAGGCATGCGAGAGCCAGTGGAAATGTTCAGCATCTGGAGATGGACAGTCTCATTGGATGAACAGAAAAAGACCATTGGACTGAAGAGCATGTGGTGGGGATTAAGGTGTAAGAAGACCAGAAAGTTGCAGGGAGGGGGATAAGAGGGAGGTGGGTAATGAAGGGCTTTGAACAAAATATGTATAACAATAGCATCTACCTCCCAGTTTTGTTTTGATGCTAGCCTTAAAATGCATGAATGTTAGACTAGTTACAGGGATGGGGAGCCTTTGGCCTCGAGGCCACAACAGTGGCCTTCTAGGTCCTTGGGTATGGCTCTTTGTCTGAGTCCAAGTTTAACAGAACAAATCCTTTTATTAAGGGGATTTGTTCTGTGAAGTTTGGATTTAGTCAAAGGGCTGAACTTGAGGACCTAGAAGGCCACGTTGTGGCCTCGAGGCCGGAGGTTCCCTACTCCTGGCCCCTAGAACAAATCCCTGATCCCTTTTTTCCTTCAAAGCCAAGTTCAAGTATCACCTTGTCCTCTATGAAGCCGACCCTGACCCTGCAAGTGAAAGTGATTCCGCTTCTTCTAATATTGCCAAAGCACTTTGGCTGAGTCTCTCCTCTGCACACCAACACTCCATCCACCTCATATTCTGCCTTGTATCACACTTATTGGTGTACAAGCTGTACCCACTCCTAACCCATGTTGCCTTGTGATCTCTTGGAAGGCAAGAACTGTGCTGTCTTTTATCTTTCTACCCCCAATACTCAGAGCAGGTTATAGGACAAAGAAGGCACCAAATATGTTTTTATTGAGTTGTTTAAAGTCCAAAAGGGATGAGAACAAAATAGAACGTAGAATATTAGATCTGAAAGGAGTCTGAAGAACGTCTAGTCCAACTCCATGATTTTGTGGCTGGAAAACCAAGTCTAGAGAAGGGAAATGATTTAGGACTAAAGAACATCAGAAAGAACCTTAGACTTGACTTGATCTAAGCAGAGAAGGTGTTTGAGGCAAAGGTGAAGTGACTTTGCCTAGGGTCACTCTGTGTAGAATCAAGACTTGAACTCAAATCTCCTGAATCCTGCTCCAGTGCCTGAGCTGACAAATAGAGTCGGTCAGGCACAAGGAGATCAAAAAAGGACAGTGGCATCAGAGTGAACCACAAATTCAGTACGAACCTCCAATATGGCACTGTTATTGATTTTGTTAAAAAAGAAACCTAACACTTGTGTGCACCACCCAGGATAAAGGCTTGAAAGATTGAAGAATAAATATTTCTACTTACTGCCCCTGGGACCAATAAAGTCCTTTTTTTTTCTTTTTCTTTTTTTTTTTTAACAGCGTGGAATCCATTCCAGTCTTGTTTTCTGACAGATGCGGAGAAATTGGAAATGATCACAGGAAAAGCAACAAAATAACAAAAAAGGGAAAATTCAGACCAAGGGTTGGAAGAGCTTAAAGCATCATTAAGTGGAAAGTCCAATTTGGGTCCAGATAGAGTGATGCTAGAAATTGACAGGCACGCCTCTTATCAGCTGCTCAGGTTTCCTTCATGGACCCTAAAAAGTAATTCTCTGTATGAGCAATCACTGCACTGGATCCCATCTCTTTGGGCAATGTCAGAGACCTGTCATCACTGTTAGAGTTATCACCCCAGGGAAGGTGAAGGAGTAGCATTTCTAGAACGGGGAAAGCTATTAGGCCTAGTGGGTAACTCTTCCCTCATTTGGGTTTTCCAGGTAACAAGATTACCCAGGTCTACAAATCCACTTCCAAATTACCTCTCAAAAAGGACCCAGAGTATGATACAGTGAAAACAGCCCACAGTTTAAAAAAACCTCAGTTCTGCTACTTATTACTCTTGGGACTTGAGGTATTCCAAATAACTTAAATGAGCCTCAGTTTCTTCATCTATAAAATGAATTAATCATACTAGATGGCCCCCCCTTCTGTCTTGATTATCCTATTGTCCAGAAAAATGTATTAGGGTCTCAATTTTCCCTTCCCCCCAACATTTTAATAATCACCATTATTAATAATAAGAATAACATCTATTATACGGCCCATCATCCCAAAATTTTCAGCAGCTCCCTATTGATGCCTGGTCATCCAAAGCCCTCCACAATTTATTGCCACCCTCTGTTATCTCATGATTCCCTTTCCTATACTTTATGCCCTTGCAAAACTGAGTAAGAGGCATTATGTTATGGTGAAAAGAACATTAGTTCTGTCACTAGAGGACCTGGATTTCAATTCTGCTTTTGATGTTTACTGCCTGTGTGACCTTGGGCAAGTCACCACTTCTCTGAGCTTCAGTTTCTTCATTTGTATTATTAAGATGGGCGGGGACAACATAGAGGGGATTTCTTTTTAGTTATGAGTTAACCTAGTTAGCCTTTAAGGACTAGATAGACTAGATATTCTCTAAAGTCCCAGCTACCTCTAAGTCTGTGGTCCTGTGATTTACAGCACCAAAACAATTAACTTAATAACATAGATCCAGAGGTAGGGAATCCCTTTTTTTCCTTCCGCTCTGCAGAGGCAGAAGGAATGCACAGGACTGAGGCCTAGTGTGTGTGTGTGTGTGTGTGTGTGTGTGTGTGTGTGTGTGTGTGTGTGTGTGTGTGTAAAATGGATAGCCAAGGCATAGCCAAAGAATTCATTATCTAGTGCCCAGCCTGTGATTGACAGGTCTTTCTGAACTTGTCGATCTTTGGTCCTTGGAAAATAGATGCAATCTCTGTCACTAGGACCATACTCAAGTAAAGTAGGTAGGCGGAGGAAAAAATCCCCCTGTCATTAATACCATTTTTGGCAAATTAGATTGTCACACTAGCGCTGCAGATATAATGGGGGAGGAGAAAGGAAGGGTTTGGGACACCAAGACATCTGGGAAGGCCGAGTCTGGTGGTTTGTCACATGAGGGAAGGGCCTTGAGCATTGGACTGGCAGGGAGGAGGCCAGTGAGAGCAGGTGTTGAAAAAGAATCAAACAAACCCAAAATAAGCTTCATTTATTTGTTTTTGTAGATCTCTGCCGTCCTCCAGACAGAGAGTCTGGTGAAAGAACTAAGCAACATCCCATCCATCCCAAGGTCAGTTGAAGGAAACATCTAGCCTAGAACAGATAAGGCTTGGGATTGGGGGAATCACCAATGGTATGGAGTTGTGGGGGAGGATAGGATCACAATATGGTTTTTAAAGGGCTGTCTTATAGAAAAGGGATTCAGTTTGTTCCACTTGGCTCCAGAGGGCAAAACTAAAAACAGTGGGTCAAAGGTAGGGAAACTAAAACAAAGACAGATTTTGGGGACTGATGTGGAGGGAAAAATTCAAACTATGAAAACTGTCTCAAAAGCAAATGTACTGCCTAAGGGACAAGGTATTCCCCCTCCCTGGAAGTGTTGAGGGAGAGGCCCAGATGACCATTTGTTGTGGAAATCATAAATGGAACTCTTCTTCATTTATGAGTTAGCCCCAGTAACCTTGAAGGTCCCTTCTAATCCCAGGATTCGGTGACTCTGCATCCTGGACCCTTCACTTATTTGATGTGCACACTTGAAAAAATCACTCATTTTCTGGGATGTAGTTTTTTGACCTCTGTCAAAGAGGTCCTTTAATCTCTGCCATGGTTTTTGATTAACCAAGAACATACAGTTGAGCATTATTTTGAGTACATCTCCAAAATTTTGATATGTTAATATTTTTATTCTCCTTAATATAATCTATTATTGTTACTCTGATTTATTCCTTAAAACAGTCATTATGTGCTTTTATTTTATGGTTTCCATATAGATATGGATTAAATGTTTTCCTACTTAATTAGCTCTTTTTATTGAATTATAATACATATAGTGCCTGTAATTTATGCTTTTCTGAATTAATCCTTAATTTCTATATACTCTAGAACATATAAATTTTGTGAATATTCTAGATGCATTTGAAAGAAATATATTCCTCTTTTTTAAAAAAAAAAAAGAAAGAAAGAAAGAAAGAAAGAAAGAAAGAAAGAATTTATGGGTTTATATGATACAGAGTTCCTATCTGACCTAATGGGGGAGTGTGTATTCAATACTTATGTTTTAGAAAATATTTTTACTCATTACTCTAAAGAATGAGGAAAGATCTGTTATGAAACCATCAGCATATTTACTTAATAATCTTAGCCACTGAGTTTTGGGTTTTTTTATTGAGTTCTCAAGTTGTGGTATATGAATGTAATTGGATACTATTATGCTATAAGAAATGATGAGCAGGTGGATTTCAGAAAAACCTGGAAAGACTTATGTGAACTGAGGCTGAGTGAAGTGAGCAGAACCAGGAAAACATTGTATGCAGTAACAGCAACATTGTGCGATGATCAGCTATGATAAACTTAGGTCTTCTCAGCAGTACAATGATCCAAGGATATTCCAAAAGACTCATGATAGAAAATGCTATCCACGTCCAAAGAACTGATGGAGTCTGGATGCAGACCAAAGCATGTTATTCTCACTTTTTGTGTGCTTTTTACCTTTTGCTCTATTTCTTCTTTGACAACATGACTAATGTGGAAATATGTTTAACATGATTGCCTATAATAGCTTGATGTCTTGGGAGAGGGAAGACAAATTTGGAACTCAAAATCTTATAAAAAATGAATGTTGAAAACTATCTTTACATGTAATTGGAAAAAATAAAATACTATTTACATTAAAAAAAATTTTTTTAAACACACAAAAAAAATCTCTTCCATGTTTTCTCCAGGCACAGAGAAGGAAGAAGAATTTCTTTGTATATTAAGGTAGAAGTTGGTCAGAATTTCTCTAGACAGGCACAGCTGTGACTAGACCATACTGACCTCTATCATTCCTCTCACTTTATTTTTTTTAATTAATTTATTTTTAGTCTTCAACATTCACTTCCACAAGATTTTTAGCTCCAAATTTTCTCCCCATCTCTCTGCTCCCCCAACCCCAAGATAGCATGAATTCTGAATACCCCTTCCCCCAATCTGCCCTCCTTTCTATCACCCCCCTTCTCTTAATCCCTTCCCCTTCTATTTTCCTGTAGAGTAAGATAGATTTCTATACCCCATTGCCTGTGTATCTTATTTCCCAGTTACATGTAAATATATGTATATTTGCAGTGAGGCAATTGGGGTTAAGTGACTTGCCCAGGGTCACACATCTAGTAAGTGTCAAATGTCTGATGCCAGATTTGAACTCAGGTCCTCTTGACTCCAAGGCCAGAGCTCTATCCACTGTGTCACCTAGCTGCCCCTTAAAAACAATTTTTAATATTTGTTTTAAAAGCTTTGAGTTCCAAATTCTCTCCCTTCCTCCCTCCCCACCCACCCTCATTGAGAATGCAAGCAATTTGATATAGGTTATATATGTGTAGTCATGCAAAACATTTCCATAAGTCATGTGAAAGACTAACTATATTTCCCTCCATCCTATCCTCCCCCTTTTATTCTATTCTCTCTCCTTTCACCCTGTCTCTCCTTAAACGTGTTTGTTTCTGATTACCCCCTCCCCCGATCTGCCCTCCGGTCTATCGCAGCTCCCATCCCTTTCCCCACTACTTTCCTATAGGGTAAGATGGATTTCCATACCCAATTGAATGTGTATGTTATTCCTTCCTTAAGCCAATTCTGATGAGAGTAAGGTTCATTCATTCCCTCTCACCTCCCCCCTCTTTCCCTTCATTGTAAAAGCTTTTTCTTCCTCTCTCCTCTTCTCCTCCTCTAGTGCATCTTATATGAGGATCCACCACCAAAGCCTTTTCCATCCCAGGAACCATGGCCTCTGGAGTAACTGTGAATGATGAAATTATCAAAGTTTTTAATGACATGAAAGTAAGAAAATCTTCTACACAAGAGGAGATTAAAAAAAGAAAGAAAGAAAGCAGTTCTCTTCTGTTTAAGTGATAACAAAAAAAAACCCAAATAATTGTAGAGGAAGCAAAGCAGATCTTGGTGGGTGACATTGGTGATACTGTAGAGGAGCTCTACACATCTTTTGTGAAGTTGCTACCTCTGAATGATTGCCTATATGCTTTGTATGATGCCATGTATGAGACAAAAGAAAGAAGATGTAGTTTTCGTATTTTGGACTCCTGAATGTGCACCTTTAAAAAGCAAGATGATTTATGCTAGTTCTAAAGATGTCATTAAAAAGAAATTTACAGGTATTAAACACGAGTGGAAAGTAAATGGCTTGGATGATATTAAGGATTGTTCAATGCTTGGAGAGAAATTGGGAGGCAATGTAGTAGTTTCACTTGAAGGAAGACCTTTATAAAATGACAGTGAAGGACCATCCGGAAGTAGCTTCCATTTCTGCAGCTCCGTCAGTTGGAATAGCGTTAGGCTTTTGTCCCTTACCATACCTTCCCAGAAAACACAAAGGAGAAGTCAATAATTTAAGCAGCCTACCAGTGATTGCCATTAGACTATCTCATCCTGGCAGTTATATGTAGAACCACAGAAATGCCTTCATATCACATTTTAGCCAAAACAAATGGCGTTATATGCATCCCTTGCAGAACTAACATGAATATGATAGTCAATATGAATAACTTAGAGAACTGCAAAGGGTTAAGCTAATCAAATGCCTTGAAATTATGATCCACTGGTCAGATGCTAAACTTCATTCAGTATTCCTTAGAGTTGCACTTGATTGCAGTTCCTGAAGTCCTTGTGGTTGGTACACCTAACCTGCCTCTGACATGCCTATCGTGACACGGCAGCATACGCACACCCATACATATACACACACATGTATGTGTATATATATTTATATATGTAACTATGAATTGGATGCACTTTTATGTAATAAGGTTGTACCCTTCGAAAAGGAATGCCAATTAAGTTGTCAAAACTATTATCAAATTATTATACTTCCTGTAGTACCTCAGTGTTCATTCCCGTTATCTACATACTTTCCTGAATGAACTAGCTGCTAATATCTTTTCATTTTCTGGTGAATGTACACTACAGGAGTAGGAGTTAAGTGTTTCCCATGTGAGTCTTGTAGCACTAAAGATATTGTGATAATGTTGTAATGGCAATTTTTGTATGAAAAGAGCCTTAAATGGAACATTGTTTTTTGAGAACAAACTCCCCACCCCCACAACATTGGCCAATTGCAATTGCAATAAAACTTGTGGCTTATTACAGAAAAAAAGAAAAAGAAAAAGAAAAGCTTTTCCTTGCCTCTTTTATGTGAGATAATTTACCCCATTCTACCTCTTCCTTCCTACTTCTCCCAATACATTCCTCTCTCACCCCTTAACTTTATTTTTTAGATATCATCACTTCATATTCAACTCACCCTGTGCCCTCTGTCTATATATATATCTATATATATCTATATAGATATATATATAGACATATATATATCTATCTATATATATATATAGATAGATATATATATATATATATATGCCCTCCAACTACCCTAATAATGAGAAAGATCTCATGAGTTACAAATATCATCTTTCCACGTAGGAATGTAAATAGTCCAACTTTAATGAGGCCCTTGTGATTTCTCTTTCCTGTTTACCTTTTCATGCTTCTCCTGAGTCCTGCTTTCGGAAGTCAGTTTTTCTATTTAGCTCTTGTTTTTTTCTCAAGAATGCATTAAATTCCTCTACATCCTTGAATATCAATTTTTTCCTCCTCATTGATTACACTCAGGTTTGCTGGGTAGGTGATTCTTGGTTTTAATCCTAGCTCCTTTGACCTCCAGAATATCATATTCCAAGCCCTCCAGTCCTTTAATGTAGAAGCTGCTAAAACTTGTGTTATCCTGATTGTGTTTCCACAATACCTGAAATGTTTCTCTCTGGCTGCTTGCAATATTTTCTCCTTGACCTGGGAACTCTGGAATTTGGCCATAATATTCCTGGCGGTTTTGATTTTGGGATCTCTTTCAGGAGGTGATCAGTAGATTCTTTCAATTTCTATTTTACCCTCTGGTTCTAGAATATCAGGGCAGTTTTCTTTGATAATTTCTTGAAATTATCTTTTTTTTTTAATCATGGCTCTCAGATAGTCCAATAATTTTTAAATTATCTCTCCTGTATCTATTTTCCAGGTTAGTTGTTTTTCCAATGAGATATTTCACACTGTCTCCTATTTTTTTTTTCATTCTTTTGGTTTGTTTTTTTAATTTCTTGATTTATTATAGAGTCATTAGCTTCCATTTGCTCCATTCTAATTTGGGGGGGGGGGTTAGGCAAGGGAGTTAAGTGACTTGTCCAGGGTCACACAGCTAGTGAGTGTTATGTGTCTGAGGCCAGATTTGAACTTAGGTCCTCCTGACTCCAGGGCCAATGTTCTATCCACTGCGCCACCTAGCTGCCCCTCCATTCTAATTTTTAAGGAATTATATTCTTTGGTGAGCTTTTGGATCTCCTTTTCCATTTGGCCAATTCTGCTTTTTAAGGTATTCTTCTACTCATTGGCTTTTTAGACCTCTTTACCATTTGAGTTAGTCTGTTTTTTAAGGTGTTATTTTCTTCAGTATTGTTTTGGGTCTCCTTTAGCAAACTGTTGACTCATTTTTCATGATTTTCTTGCATCACTCTCATTTCTCTTCCCACATTTTCCTCTGCTTCTCTTACTTGATTTTCAAAATCCTTTTTGAGCTCTTCCATGGCCTGAGACCAATTCATATTTTTCTTGGAGGCTTTGGATGTAGGAACTTTGACTTTGTTGTCTTCTTCTAAGTGTATGTTTTGATCTTCCTTGTCACCAAAGTAAGTTTCTATAGTCTGAGGTTTTTTCTGCTGTTTGCTCATTTTCCCAGCTAATTACTTGACTTTTTAACCCTTTGTTAGGGTAGGGCTCTGCTTCCATTGTTGAGGGTGTACTGTCCCAAGCTTCAGGGGTTTTCTGCAGTTATTTTCAGAGATATTTCTAGGGACCTGTAAGTTTTCAGTTCTTCCAATATGGTATGATCAAAAGTGAGGTATTTACTCCTCTCCTGGCCTGTGCTCTGGTCTGTGAATGACCACAGGCACTTTTTTCTGCCTTGGAACATACTGCCGCATGCTGTGCTATGCCAAGTGCTCCTTCTTGCCCAAGGACTACCACCCAAGACTGCGACCCAGATCCAAGAATGTGCAAAGCAACAGAATCCTGCCTCAGTGCCAGCAAAGAGACCTCTGTAATCTCCTTCTAATCAGCTGTTCATCCCCTTACCACCTGTGGGCTGAGAGCTCTAGAGTCCCTGGCGCTCCTGCCATTTCTGCAGCCACCACCACCCTGGGGCTCAGCTGGGGCTGGAGCTAGACTATGTTCCTCTCTCACCCAAGTCCCACAGACCTTTCCTACTGACCTTCTAAGTTGTCTTTGGTGTTTGTGGTTTGAAAAGTCTGGAAACCACCACAGCTGCCAGTGATTCAGTCCCCTGAGGCCTGCTCCTGGTTTGCTGGGGCCCAGTCTGTGCTGGGACAACTCGCACTGGATGCACTCCTCTCTCAGCCTGGTGCAACAGACCTTTCCTGTTGACCTTCTGGGTTGTCTTAGGCTGGAAATTTGTTTCGCTCTGCATTTTTATTGGTTCTGCCACTCTAGAATTTGTTTAGAGTCATTTTTACAGGTATTTGGAGGGATTTGGGGGAGAGCTCAAGCGAGTCCCTGCTTTTACTCCACCATCTTGGCTCTGCCCCATTCCTCTCACTTTACACAGTGATAGGGCTCAGTATAAAGAGTCCTGAAATGGAAAGACTCAGGAAATAGGATTTAATGTTAGAAGACCTTAGGGATTATCTACTCCAACTTCCTCCATTTACAGATAAGGAAACTGAGATGCAAGAAAAGAGAAGGTACTTACCCAAAGTCATACACCTAATAAATTTCAGAGCCAGTCTTCAAATCCACATCCTCTAACTTGAAATTGATAGCGCATTGCCTCTCCAATTACATAAATTAATAATAAATAATTATATAATAATATATTAATTATTAATTAATATTAATATCAATAATATAATAAATAATTATTAAGTGTTTACTATGTAAAGCAGCCAGGTGGTTCAATGGTTAGAGCACTAGGCCTGGAGCTGGGAAGATCTGGGTTCAAATTTGGCCTCAGACACTTACTAGCTGTGTGACTCTGGACAAGTCATCTAACCTTGTTTGCCTCAGTTTCCTCATCTGTAAAATAAGCTAGAGAAGGAAGTGGCAAAACACTATGGTATCTTTCCCAAGAAAGCCCCAAAGGGCCCACAAAGTCAGACAACTGAAAAATGACTCAACATCAAAATGTTCAAAGCACTGTGCTGAGTGCTAGAGATACAAACAGAAAAACAAGATGGTCCCTGCTCTCCAAGAGCTCATGTACCTGGATCACTCTCTGCTCTTACTACTCACTTCCCTGGCTTCTTTCAAATCCCAACTAAACAAAAAAGAAGAAGAAGAAGAAGAAGAAGAAGAAGAAGAAGAAGAAGAAGAAGAAGAGGCAGCTAGGTGGCACAATGGATAGAGCACTGGCCCTGAATTCAGTAGGACCTGAGTTCAAATCCAGCCTCAGACCAAACACTTGACACTTACTAGCTATGTGACCCTGAGCAAGTCACTTAACCCCAATTGCAAAAAAAAAAAATTCCAACTAAAATTCCACCTTCTGCAAGAAGCCTTTCCTAACCCCTCTCAATTCTAGTGCCCTCCTTCTGTTAATTGTTTCCTATTTATCCTATATCCATAGCTTGTTTTATATGTGTGTATGTGTGCATGTATGTATGTATGTATGTATATATATTTCCATGTTGTCTCCCTCATTAGTTTGTAAGCTCCTTAAGGGCAGGAATTGTCTTTTGCTTCTTTTTGTATCCCTGGTGCTTAGCACAGTGCCTGGCACATAGTAAGTGCTTAACAAATGCTTATTGAAAAAAATTTTTAAATTTAAAAAAAAAAACAAATGCTGATTAATTGATTGATTGATATTTGAAAGGTTTTAGCTGCAAGTCAGACGGAAAAGTCCCATGGTCCTAAGGGTACAGAAGCAAAGCCGATATTAATGTCTCTTCTTTAACGTCATTTCTGCTGATGAAATGATATCAGTTTTCTAAGATAAGACTTCTAAGATCCAATCCTAAAACCATCTCTACGTATTCACTATGTGGTCTTTAACAAGTTATTTTATGTCTCTGGGCCTCAGTTTCCCTACCTGGACAAGAGGGATAAAAATACCTATCCTGGCTTCCTCATAGGAATAGTGTGAAGACAAAAGGAGATCACAGAATGTCTGATATGCAATGAGATGATGTGTAATTTTAATTACCAAGCTTGGCCCTTCAGGAGGATTGAGAAATTGCACAGCCGTCTTCTCTTTGCTGAGGTGGTGAACTAGGCATATGAAATATAGCATGTAATGTCAGGGGAAGGGGATGAGGGGACAAGTATTTATTAAGTGTTTACACTGTGCTAAGTGCTTCACAAACATTATCTTATTAGATTCTCAAAGCAACACTTGGAGGTAAGAGCAATTATCCACATTTTACGGTTGAGGAAACTGAGTCAGACAGAGTCTTAAGTCACTCCAGGAATACACAGCTAGTAAATGTCTGACATCATATTTAAAATCAGATCTTCCTGACTGCAGGCCTAGGGCTCTCCCCTGTACCACCTGGATGCCCCATTGTCAGACAGTATTGATGTATTGATTGATGAGATTTTTTTTCTCTTTAAAAAAAAAATCTTTGTTATAAGGTTTAGCTTGTTGGGTAAGAGAAAAAGAAGGTTACACCTGGAAGTGATGATGTTAAAAAAAAAAGAGGAAATATCAATAAAAATAAGATTTTTTTTAAATGTCTGAGTTAAAAAGGGGCTTAGAATGCTAGAACACAAAACGTCCGAGATAGAGGGGACCTTAGAATCATAGAACACAGAATGTCAGAGCCAGAATAGAAGAAAGGGAGCAAACATTTATTAAACACCTACTATGTGCCAGGCATTGTGCTAAGTACTTTACAATATTATCTCATTTGATCCTCACAACAACCTTAAGGTAGGTGTTGTTATTATCCTCATTTTACAGTTGAGGAAATTGAGGCTGACAGGGATTATATGACTCACCCATTGTCACTGGCTGGATTTGAACTCAGATCTTCCTGACTCTAGACCCGATGATCTGTCCACTATGCCATCTAGCTGCCTCTAGCTGGAAGGGGCCTCAGACTCATAGAACATAAAATGTCAGAGCTAAGAGGAGCCATAAGACCATTGAACACTGAATGTCAGAGCTAGAAAGGAGGGAAGAGAATAAACGTTTATTAAGCACCTACTAAAAAGTGCCAGACATTGTGCTGATTAGTTTACAAAAATTATCTTATTTGAGCCTCACAACAACCCTGTAAGGTGGGTGCTAGTATTAACTCCGTTTCATAGTTAGAGGACTGACACTCACAGGGGTTACATAACTTCCCCCACATCACACAGTGAGTAAGTGTCTAAGGCTGAATTTGAACTCTGGTCTTCCTGATTCTAGGCCCAGAGCTCCATCTACAATGCTATCTAACTGCCTTTTCCGGAAAGGGGCCTTAGAACATAGAACACAGAATGTCAGGGCTGGAAGGGGCCTTAGAACACAAAACACAGGATGTCAGGGCTGGAAGGGCCCTTAGAACATAGAACACAGAATGTCAGGGCTAGAAAGGGCCTTAGAACATAGAACACAGAATGTCAGGGCTAGAAGGGGCCTTAGAACATAGAACACAGAATGTCAGGGCTGGGAGGAACCTTAGAATCAAATATTGAATGTCAAAGCTGTGACAGCTCTTAAAGACCATCTAATCCAATTGCCTTTTTTCATAGTTGAGGAAGCCTGTAACTCAGAAAGCAGAAGAGACTTGTCCAAGTTCACCCAGTAATGAGTGACTGAGACAAGATTCACCCCCAGATCTTCTCACTTTATGATGTACAAGCCCCTTGTTTGGATTCAAAGGACCTGGTTTCCAGGCCTAGTTCCTTATTACCTGAGTGACTTTGGGCAGGTTACTTGACTTCTGAGTTTCAACTTACTCATAAAATGAAAGAGTTGGAAGAAATTTTTCCATGGTCCCTTATTATTCCTAAATCCTTTGATCCTATGACCTTCCACTCCTTGCCCAGCTCTTTCTACTACACCATCATGGCTGTCTGAATCCCTCTAAATCTCTCTAAAATTCTTGAGATTGCTCCCGTCAAGTGGCAACAGAACAGAACAAAGATGACTAGACTAAAGACGCTTTGGACACCAAAAGGCTGTGTGACCTCAGGAAAATCACTTCCCCTCTCAGGGCTTCAGTTTCCTCTTATGTCAAATGTAGAGTTTGGACCAGATTCTTTGGAGCAAATTCTCTTTAAGGCCCCATTCTAAGCCCTAAAATGGTAAGATCGTGTGCCTATCTTATTGAGAAGGAAACTGAGGCCTATAGAAATGAAAGGATTCGCCTAAAGTCACACATCACTGTAGAGGGCCGGCTTTGTGGAGTTGGAGGGCTTAGGCCAGCCCGGGTCTTACCTGCAGCTTGTACTAAGCCTGACAGCTGTAAAACTCAGGATGTCGGCTCACCACCCCCCTGTTCCGACTCTTGAGAACAGGATGCAGGAAGGGAGGAAACGGATGGGGTACAGGACAGGACACAGGAAAGAATGTAACAGACAAGGTGCAAGGAAGTAAGGAAATCACTTAATTAGATTTGTACTTTTCATGAATAACAATGTTACTGTTGCTTGATCCAGTACCATATAAGCCTGAGCCCTCGGACAAATAAACAGAGTTTGTTCTTCACTGCTCTCACCTGGCCTGTGATTCTTTCTCTCTTCACACTCTGCCGGCATCAGACCACAGCTGGGGCGCAGGTGCTCCCGGCATTTGGCGCCCGAACGGGGACCTGAAAGGAAGGCTTCCCCGGCAGAGTTGCCCTGGACAAGGTGGGCTGTTTGGCCAACAGCCCTAGAAAAGGAGCTCCGGGCGTCAAGAGAAGACGTTAACAAGGTAGGGCGATAATTTTCCTATAGTTTTTTATTTTCACCAAGTTAAACGGGGATTAAAAAGAAACCAGACTGCCGCTTATCGGAGTCTCTTAAAGCGAAAGTGAACATCAGAACGAGACTGCCGCTTGTCGGGGTCTCTTAAAGTGAAAGTGAACATCAGAACGAGACTGCCGCTTGTCGGGGTCTCTTAAAGTGAAAGTGAACATCAGAACGAGACTGCCGCTTTTCGGGGTCTCAGATTTAAAGTGAAAGCAAACTGCACAGGTGGGAAAGCAAACCGCACAGGCGGACAAACGAGTCTACAGCTTTTGAGCGTCTTCAAAAGCGAAAGTAAACTTCAGAACGAGACTGCCGCTTTTCCGCTTCTCTGATTTAAAGGGAAAGTAAGCCGCAAGGGCTAAGTAGTGTCCTATAAGATAGTTAGCTAATATGGGGCAGAGCTCGTAGGCAGAGCAGAGAGACAGACAGTATTATTTGAAAGTGTTCAAATGCAGGGGACACAACTAGAATTTTAGCATGCAAATAAGAACATTGTCTTTCTTTAAATTGTCAACTGCATCTTTGCCATTTCTATTGAGAACAAACCAAGTGCCATTCTGCTACTGAAATCTCTGCATAAGATACCTGTACTGTCCAACCACTGCATTGCCAAGGCTGTACTAATACCAACTTTGATTACACTAGGAAATGCCAGTGCTCAGTCTTAGTGGTGTTGTAATTTTCACATATTTGCTACTTTATTGATTATTGTTTAAAATAATAGTACTATATGAGAACTTAATGATTATATCTTGGAATTATTTTGTACAGAAAATATACTTAGAAAAGTGGTTACCATGCTGCTGTCCTGTTCTTGTTAAAAAGACCCATGTCATAAATATTCAGGATATTGGCAGCTGATCACATTTATAAAGTCAGTGTGTAAGTGAAATTATTACTCCCTCCATAATGTCTTATGGACAAGCAGGAGCTGTGATGTGAAGCTACATTGTATTTCCCATTTTGTATATGTCTCCCTATTTGATTTTATTCAAGTTATAGTACATTCTGAAAAAGTTGGCCTTAGGTGTGTGTCATTGTGGCATGCAAAGAGTTTTGATGACTTCACATTAAATGTTAGAATTTGTAGTCATTATGATATTGGAAATTTTTGTGGTTTTCAAGAGTCTCAAAGAAAATTGTATATTAACATTTTTTGTCAGCCATCACATTTCCAAACAGTATTTTTAAAAAACAAAGGTAAATGTGATATGGCAGATGAGCAGACTAACCAAAATCAGTGGTTAAGGGGATTTCATTTTAGATCCTTTTTAATAATCAAAGAAAATGGGACATTTGCCTTATATACATATAAAAAAGTTTTATTGAAGTTAGAGCTAAAATAGCATACTTAATTTTATAGCTTTTGTAGATACATGTCCTTTGCAACCTTCCATTCATTTCAGATCAGTTTGTAAATCCAGAGTTCTATCTTATGGTAATTCTAGAAAAATAAAGCTTGTATCATTTTATCTACAACCACCATTTAGGTAACTTAAAAATTACATTGGAATTCAAAAAAGAGGAAAATTACTTAAGAAGCTAAGTTATATCAATAATTAGAAAACAAACCAACTTGTTTTCTTAATCAGGTGAGGAGGAAACTTCAAGGGTAGGAGTAAATAAACTCTCTGCTTTAGAAATTTGACATGAGCAGTTTGTATGTTAAACACAGTCTAATGCACTGTATGTATACTAAAATTTCCAGTAAAACGTAGCTTGTAAATTTTCTGAATCAGCTCTTTAGTACTAGTTATAATATAGCTAAAATCTTAATATATTTTACAGTATATAAAAGGCTATAACTTCATAAGTCCTTTTTAACATATCTTTGATAGAACTTTTTGATTTAAAAAATTATTCATTCTGACTTTGTTAGAATATTAATAGCAATATTTTTAGGCTTTCATTTGTCCTGGTGGTTGTTTGGGAGGATTTGCAAGCAAATTAAACAAGTGAAGTGGGAAAGGGGACATTTATTTGTCTTTGAATATTTAGAAATAGATTTTTACCCTTGCCCAACAAAACCCTCTTGAATTCAGTAGATAACTAAAGAAATTTTTTTGCTTTGCTGCAGAGTTCTATTGCCTAACTCCCCTCTTGTATTAGAAAATCCAGCATAAATTTGTCATAGCCTGGTCAGTAGTTAAAACAACATTTCAGAGTTGAAAATAATTTTTATTAATTAAACCATTAGGGAATCTTTTTTTTTAACGACAGATAGGAAACTTAGTTATTTCTGTGTTTTCTGCCAAGAAGCATAGCCTTAAACACATTTCTATACATACCTGATTTCTTAGCTACTTAAACTTATGCTGTTCTAAACATTACTTAATCATATTTAGTTGGCTATTTTTCTACTGAACAATTACACAATGTTAGGGAGAGTCTTATTCTAAAATTCCTTTATTTCATATCAATGTGTGATTCATGTTTTTTAAGTGTAATTACAATGTATGTGTCAGAGTATGCGCAAAAAAAAATAAGTGGGGGCAAGATATACTTCAGGAGATGGGGGTATCCATACAATCTATACTCAGGGTTTTCACTAGGGGTCACTGTTGAGAAAGACAAGAGACAGAAGGCCCCTCGAATAATTTGGAAGGAGGGACCTCCAGTATGGGTGGAACAGTGGCCCCTATCTCAAGAAAAGCTAACTGCCCTGACTGAAATAGTAAAAGAACAGTTAGAGGCCGGCCATATTGAGCCATCTAATAGTCCGTGGAACTCACCTATTTTTGCTATAAAAAAGAAATCAGGAAAATGGAGAATGTTGACCGATCTTAGATGCATAAATGATAGAATGCAAGATATGGGCAGCCTTCAACCAGGCTTGCCCTCTCCCAATAAGATACCGAAAGGATGGCCCTTATGGATAATAGATTGAAGGATGCTTCTATACTATCCTGCTACAACCAGAGGACAGGCCATACTTTGCATTTTCATTACCTTCAATAAACTTAAGAGCCCCACATAAAAGATATCAATGGAAAGTTCTCCCCCAAGGGATGAAAAATAGTCCCACCATTTGTCAGCAATTTGTAGCAGCAGTCATCCAACCAGTTAGAGACCGCTTTCCACAGGCCTATATTATACATTATATGGATGATATTTTATGCTCTCACCCAGATGCTGGAGTATTAGAAACGATTTTGAGGACTATGACTAAGGCATTAGAAGATCAAGGATTAGATGTAGCACCAGATAAAATACAACTTTCTCCACCCTTTTCATATTTAGGACAAACAGTAGAGCAGACAGAAATTAAACCACAAAAGGTCATAATAAGAAGGGATCAATTAAAATCCCTGAATGATTTTCAAAAATTACTGGGAGATATTAATTGGCTTCGACCTCATTTGGGAATAGGAACTCATGAGCTAGGGGAACTTTTTAAGATACTCCGAGGAGATCCTAATCTTAATTCCCCAAGACAATTAACTCCAGAAGCAGATATACAACTTCAAAGGGTGGAATCTGCAATTGAACAATGTAGAACCCAAAGAATAGAAAAGGGTCTTCTTATTGAAATAACCATCCTGCCAACTCCAGAGATTCCTTTTGGAGCCATACATCAGCAAGCAGGGATCTTAGAGTGGGTATTCCTGCCATTCCAAACCAAAAGGTCTGTAACCCCTTATGCACAGCTTGTAGCGCAACTTCTATCAAAGGCGCTAAAAAGAGCACTCGCCATCAGTGGACACCTTCCTCAGGTGATCCACCAACCATATACTCAGGAGCAGATTGACATGTTGGTAAGTAATGACCCTTCCTGGCAGGTGGTGTTATCAATATATCAAGGGTGTATGGATAACGTTTTTACACAAAAAATCTTTCAATTCATGACACCTTATAAGTGGATATTCCCTCGGATTGTACAAAATCAGCCATTGCCCAAGGCATTAACCGTCTTTACTGATGCCACTAAGAATGGCACCGTGGCTTATTACTGCCCTCCTGACATTAAAAGGATCATTAATACTCCATTCCAGTCTACTCAACAAAATGAGATTTTTGCAATTATTGAAGTTATAAAGCAATACAATTGTCCTCTCAATATTGTCTCTGATAGCAAGTATGCTGTTTATGTAATTAACTCCATAGAAACTGCACAGTTAAAATACTCCACTAACCTCTCTATTTTTCAGCTTTTTCACGAATTACAAAATACAATAAGAGAACGTACCCATCCTCTTTTTTGCATGCATGTTCCTGCTCATACTTCTCTCCCAGGTCCTATAATAGAAGGCAACTCCGTAGCAGATACAATAATTACCTTTTCTTTTTCCCTACTCGAAGCTCAACAATCCCATGAACATTTCCATCAATCTGCTAATATGTTAAAGAGACAATTCCATATCACACGAGAACAAGCGCGGAATGTTGTGAAATCATGTACAAAATGTGTCCCCTATCTTCCCTCTCCACGTATCACCTCCACTAATCCGAGAGGCCTTCGTCCATTAGACATATGGCAGATGGATGTCACTCATTATCCATCTTTTGGGCGTCTTCACTATATACATGTAACTGTAGATACCTTCTCTGGGTTTACTATGGCTACCCCCCATACAGGGGAGGCTGCTACCCATGTCATTGATCATTTATTGTTTTGCTTTAGTATTCTTGGTATTGCAAGATACCTCAAGACTGACAATGCTTCCGCCTATACTAACAGGAATTTTGCACAATTTTGTCTCACCTATAATATCACTCATTCTACTGGCATCCCGTACAATCCTACTGGACAAGCCATTGTTGAAAGGCGCAACAAGGATATTAAAATCCTCCTTGATAAACAGAAAAAAGAGGGAATAGAAAATAGGGTAAGAAGGAGATTGGATCAGGTAATATATACCATAAATTTTTTGACACTAGATGATCAGGGACGTACTCCTGCACAAAAACATTTTGCAGGGCAAAAGAACAGGTTGTTAGATGAGCAACCAGATGTCACAGTAATGTGGAAGGATCCAAAGACAGGTAATTGGGATGGTCCAGTAAAATTACTAACCTGGGGTCGAGGTTATGCTTGTGTTTTTCCAGAACATGCAGGAGAACCAGTCTGGGTTCCCGAGAGGAACATCCGTACCTGTCAGCATACTGACCAGAGGGATAGAGACCCTGAGCATCAAGGAAAAACTGGTCGGAGAGACAAGCAGAGGAGGAAGGAGACCGAGAAGACGAAGAGCCAATAATAAGATGTTGACTGTCCTTTTTGCAATGATGACTGTCGCAGATGGCTCCATGATGGAGTCATGATTACATTGGACTTATATGCCTTACCCCACCTTGGGTTAAACCTGTAACTTGACCACTATACTTTTGTTTGTGTAACTCCCTATTTGCTTTCTAATACTACCAATGTAACTCCTGATCAAATATTGAATGAGCTTCAGGGCACTTGGCATTCCAAAAATATGACATGGATGGTATTGATCCTCAAGATATTGTTTATAAGCTATTGTACTATATCAAGCAACTTAACACTTTCCAGAATATTTCAAGTTTGCTGTTGCATTTCATACCCTGATGGTATTCTTGTTACTCTTGAGTTTTCTCCTGATGTGCATCCCACGTTCTCAAGCTAGAACAGAAGAAAGGGGGAGAGATGTAGAGGGCCGGCTTTGTGGAGTTGGAGGGCTTAGGCCAGCTCGGGTCTTACCTGCAGCTTGTACTAAGCCTGACAGCTGTGAAACTCAGGATGTCGGCTCACCACCCCCCGTTCCGTCTCTTGAGAACAGGATGCAGGAAGGGAGGAAACAGATGGGGTACAGGACAGGATGCAGGAAAGAATGTAACAGACAAGGTATAAGGAAGTAAGGAAATCACTTAATTAGATTTATACTTTTCATGAATAATAATGTTACTACCGCTTGATCCAGTACTATATAAGCCTGAGCCCTCAGACAAATAAACAGAGTTTATTCTTCACTGCTCTCACCTGGCCCGTGATTCTTTCTCTCTTCACACTCTGCCGGCATCAGACCACAGCCAGGAGGATGCAGGCACTCCTGGCACATCACATCATTAGTAGAGCCATGACTAGAACTCAGCCCTTCTGGCTCCCAATTTCAGGCTAGTTCCCCACATTTTCTAACAAAAGTTCTGAAAAGTATAAAGCAGATTTCAAATGAAGATTGTATGAACAGTTTCAAAAAAACTTAACTCTTACGCACATACTCCAGCAAAGTTATAAAAAGAGAGCTAGATCAAATAAAGATCAAGAAATCCAAAAAGAAACTACAGCTTTATCCAGCTGACAACTATACAAAAAGATAGCCAGAAACTGAGAGGCACTGGAAAAAAGACGTCTCACCTTAGCAGAAAGAGGGTTAGACCTGCAGACAGAAAGACCAGAGTTGAAATCTGACCTCAAACACATACTAGACGTGTGGCCCTATCATTTAATGTCTGTCTGCCTCGATATCCTCACCTCTCAGGATTCTTGTGAGGATCAAATGAGATAATGTTTATAAAGCACTTGAAACATATAGACACTTTTTTTTTTAGTTAACCATATTTATTTTATTTCTGGATTGATCAAACTATGCTGAATCAACAGATGACTTCTAAAAAATTTTCTAAACAAAGAGGAAAGTAAATGAATGTACAAGAATCATAACAATTCTTTTTTTGGGGGGGTTTGTTATAGACTCTTTATTGCATAATTCCAAATTACTTTCCAAAATGTATGTGCCACTTTGTAGATCTACCAACAATGTATTTAACTTATTTATTTTTAGTTTTCAATACTCACTTCCACAAGATTTTGAGTTCCAAATTTTCTCCTTGTCTCATCCCTCCACCCACTCCAAGATGGCATGAATTCTGAATACTCCTTCCCCCAATCTGCCCTCCCTTCTACCACACCCCTTCTCTTATCTCCATCCCCTTCTTTTTCCTGTAGGGCTGGATAGATTTCTATATCCCATTGCCTGTATATCTTATTTCCCAGTTGCATGTGAAAACAATTTTTAACATTTTTTTTAAACTTTGGGTTCCAAATGTTCTGCCTTCCTCCCTCCCCACCTACCTTCACTGAGAAGGCAAGCAACTCAATATAGGTTATGCATGTGTAGTCATGCAACACACTTCCATAGTAGTCCTGTTGTGAAAAACTAGCTATATTTCCCTTTCTCCTATCCTGCTCCCTGTTTATTCTATTCTCTCCTTTGACCCTGTCCCTCCTCAGAAGTGTTTGCTTCTGATTACCTCCTCCCCAAATCTGCCCTCCCTTCTATCATCCTCCCACTCTTTTATCCCCTTGTCCCTTATTTTCCTGAAAGGTAAGATAGATTTCCATATCCAAACAAGTGTGTACATTATTCTCTCCTTAAGCCAAATCTGATGAGAAGAAGATTCTCTCATTCCCTTCTACCTTCCCCCATTTCCCCTCCACTGTAAAAGCCTTTTCTTGTCTGTTTTATGTGAGATAATTTACCCCATTCTACCTCTCCCTTTCTCCTTCTCCCAGTATAATCCTCTCTCATCCCTTAAGTTTATTCTCCAGATATCACCCCTTCATCTTTAACTTATCCTGTGCACTCTATCTACCTATCTATCTATCTATCTACCTATCTATCTATCTATCTGTACACACGTATAATTTTTTCCCTCCAACTACCCTAATACTGACCAAAGTCTCATGAGTTGCAAATATCATCTTTCCATGTAGGAATATAAACAATTCAACTTTAATAAGTCCCTTATGATTTCTCTTTCCTGCTTACCTCTTCAAGTTCTACTTGAGTCTTGTATTTGAAAGTCAAATTTTCTATTCAGCTCTGATCTTTTCATCAAGAATGCTTGAAAGTCCTCTATTTCACTGAATGACCATTTTTTCCCCTGAAGGATTATACTTAGTTTTGCTGGGTAGGTTATTCTTGGTTGTAACACTATCTTCTTTGACTTCCAGAATATCATATTCCAAGCCCTCTGGTCTCTTAATGTAGAGTTGCTAAATCTCGTGTTATCCTGATTGTGTTTCCATAATACTTAAATTGTTTCTTTCTGGCTGCTTGTAATATTTTCTCCTTGACCTGGGAACTCTGGAATTCGGCTATAATATTACTAGGAGTTTCCCTTTGGGAAACTTCAGGAGGTGATCAGTAGATTCTTTCCATTTCTATTTTACTCTCTGGTTCTAGAATATCAGGGCAGTTTTCCTTGATAATTTCTTGAAAGATAATGTCTAGGCTCTTTTTTTGATCATGGCTTTCAGATAGTCCAACAATTTTTAAATTATCTCTCCTGGATCTATTTTCTAGGTCAGGTGTTTTTCCAATGAGGTATTTCACATTGTCTCCTATATTTTCATCCTTTTGGTTGTGTTTTACAATGTCTTGATTTCTTATAAAGTCACTAGCTTCCATTTGCTCCATTCTAATTTTTAAGGAAGTATTTTTTTCAGTGAACTTTTGGACTTCCTTTTCCATTTTGCCAATTCCGCTTTTTAAGGCATTCTTCTCCTCATTGACTTTTTGGACCTTTTTTGCCATTTGGGTTAGGCTAATTTTTAAGGTGTTAGTTTCTTCAGTATTTTTGGGGACTTCTTTAGCAAGCTGTTGACTTGTTTTTCATAATTTTCTTTCATCACTCTCATTTCTTTTCCCAGTTTTCCCTCTAATTCTCTTACTTGCTTCTCAAATTCCTTTTTGAGCTCTTCCATGACCCGGGACTGATTCATATTTTTCTTGGAGGCTTTGGTTGTAGGAGCTTTGACTTCGTTGTTATAGACTCATAACAATTCTAACATGCACAAGAGCAAAACACTTAAATCAATGAATTCTGCACATGAATTGTAGTAGTAGTTGTTGATCTTTAATAAAAATGTAGAAATTAGTGATGATACTGTTTTAAGAGAATAATATAACAATAAATAGATTAAAAACTGTGTGAACCACAAAAACATAGCTTTATAGAAACCAAACAATTAAAAGAAAAAATTTAAATACAAATATCCATTCAATGCAGATTAGAAAATGTTAATCAGGAGAAACCTTTCCCTAATAAATTAGTTGTGGAAATCCAAACTCACTTTTTGAGTTGAAAATATTGTTTGTTTTACAATAAATATATTACCCAAATGTGTTTCCATTCTTCCTTTCCTCCTTTCTTCTTTCTTCTAGAAAAGGCAACAGAAGCACAGATAAATAAGCCAGAAGCTTTCCAGCACAGACCAGAGTTGCTCCAAGGTCACCTGAAGTCTTTAATATTCTTTACCTAGGGACAGGAAGACCAGAATGCTTGGTGAGAAAGTTCTTGGTGAGAAAATTGGTTGGAAGCTGCAACATTTTTGTGAATCTGACCATTGACATTGGTCTAAAAGCTGGCAGCCTCAGACCAGTATGCCCCAGAGCTAGATCTTGAGAAGTGTCTCAGATGCCCAGAGGGATCTAAAGGCCACATTACTTTGTACTTGGATGATGCAGGAGGGCCTGAAATATGCCAATATTCAGAGCCCCAGATATACCTGGGAAAGTAAAAACCAGTAGCAGGAACCTAAGAGATTAAGGTCAAAAAGAAACAGGGCCCTAAACCTTTATTCAAAAGCAGGAGAAGAGGGAGTCTAACGCGAGTTCCCAAATCAGAAACTGAGGCTGGATAAAGAGTAAATAGATTAAGACACCAAATATAATAAAGGAATATTATGGCTTCAAAGTAGAAACCTGGAAGAGAATAACCACAGCAATTACCAGCAGAGAATCAGAGAAGGAAGAATGACTCGCCCAAGAGGACTACTTGAATATCTGGAAGGGCTGAAGCAAGAAGTGTGTGTGTGTGTGTGTGTGTGTGTGTGTGTGTGTGTGTGTGTGTGTGTGTATCTGTATCTGTATCTGTGACATACGAGACCTGAAGGAAAGAATTGGAAGGAAAATAAATAGCTCAGAGCATAAGAGAAAAAACTTCACTTGGGTTGCCAACTCCATGAAACCTGAAATTGACCAAACTCCAAGAGGTGAGAAATATTAGAGCAAAACTAAAAGATTTTTTAAAATAGAAAAAAAAAGTAAGAATAGGTCAAGGAGAGATCATTTAAGAATCATCAGACTCCCTGAAAATTGTTACAAAGAAAAAAAGTTTGGATGCCGTATTTCAAGAAGTCATGCATGAAAAGTGCCTGGTTCTACTGGGCAGTTAGGTGGCACAGTGGGTAGAGTGCCAGGCCCAGAGTCAGGAAGACCTGAGTTCAAATCTGGCCTGAGATACTTATTTGCTATGTGACCCTGGTCAAGTCACTTAACCCTGTTTGCCTCAGTTTCCTCATCTATAAAATAAGCTGGAGAAGGAAATGCAAACTACTCCAGTGTCTTTGCCAAGAAGGAGTCAGACACAACTGAAATGACTCAAAAACAACAGCAGCTTTATTAGAACTAGAGGGCAACGTGAAAATAGAACTGGTCACCTGCTGAAACAAGCAGCAAGAGAAAAAAGAATTCTGGTACCAAGGAAACATAGTCAGGATTACATGAGACATGGCAGCTACCCTGAAAAACTGAGTATAATCATATGTGGGGACGGAGAGGGAGGAGAAGTGATTTTTACTAAAAGGTGACAAACACAAATTCTGTATGAAAAGATTAAAGCTGAGCAGATAGTGTGAAAAGCAAAAAAGCATTAAGAAAAACCTAAGGAGGCAGCTAGGTGGCACAGTGGATAGAGTTTCGGCCTTGGAGTCGGGAGGACCTGAGTTCAAATCCAGCCTCAGAGACTTGACACTTAACCTAGCTGTGTGACCCTGGGCAAGTCACTTAACCCCAATTGTCTTTAAAAAAAAAAAAACCAATAAGACAAACAGAAGGCTTAGGTATGGTTTCACTCTGTTAAAATGGCCTTGAGATGAAAATTTTAAAAAGAGGAAGAAATGAATACACTGGGGAAGAAAGGGAGTGGAGTTTACTATGTCTGGCCATGAGATTGCTAAGAAATATTTCTTAGCTCTTCAGGCACCTTTGCAAAAACTGGTCATATAGTAGGGCATAAAAACTTCATAAACAAATGGAGAAAAGAAGAAATATGAAAAACATCCTTTACTGGCCCTAAAGCAATATAAATTATGATCAAGAAAGCGTGTTTGAAGAAACAATTCAAATGTAAATGGAGATAATAATTTAATCCTAAAGAATTGATGAGTCCTAGAACCCATAGAAATAGTAAATACTTTCATCAAAAAAAAAATTACAACAATGAAATAACATACCCGAATTTGGGGGATGCAGCTGAAGAAGTCTTTAGGGGGAAATATACATCTTTTTTTAAAATTTAATTTAAATTTTATTTTATTTCTCAATTACATATAAACATAAATTTTTAACACTTGTGTTTTAAAAATCTGAGTTCCAAATTCTCTCCTTCCTTCCCCTCTCCCCTCCTAGAGAAGGCAAATAATTCAATATAGATTATATATGTGTAGTCATCAAGATATTTCCACATTAGCTATGGGAGTTTTTTTGGTAATTTTTTTAAATTTTACACTTAAATACAAAATGAAAAAAGAAAAAAAAGAATTGCCATGTACACAGCAGACCATAAGATAGGATTCATTATAAAACAGATTTCCATTTCAAGAAAACCTATATAATAAATACTACACATTGTTTTCAAAGCTGTCCAACTTTTCTCTGCTTCCTTGTCAGTTTTCTTTTGTTCTCTACTGTGCACTTTTTACTTTATTTTCCCCTCTCTTCCTACCCTAAAGAAGGCTACAATTAAGTGAAGATATATATGTATATATAGAGAGAGAGACATAGACATAGATATGTATAAACGCAGACATATATACACATATACACTCATACACATATATGTAAGACCATACTATGCTTATTTCCTCCTATCATCTGTTTCTCTGAGGGTAGATAGCATCTTCTTTAATAAGTCTAAGTCTTTTCATGCTTTTCTAAATCAACCAGCTCATCATTTCCTAAACCACAGCAATATTCCTTTCTGGATTCAAACAACTTCCTTCATAGGATCTTTGAGGTTAGTTTGGGTATTTATAATAGTCAAAATGACATGGTTGCTCAAAGTTGTTGGGGTTTTTTTGGTGAAGCAACCGGGGTTAAGTGACTTGCCCAGGGTCACACAGCTAGTAAGTGACATGTGTCTGAGACTGGATTTGAACTCATGTGCTCCTGACTCCAAGGACAGAGCTGTATCCACTGCGCCATCTAGCTGCCCCCTCAAAGTTGTTCTTAAAACAATACTGCTGTTATGGTATACAATGTTCTCTTTGTTCTGCTCATTCTGCTCTTCATTTTTTCATGGAGTTCTCTCCATGCTTTTCTAAAATCACTGAGCTCATCATTTCTTATAGCAGAGTAATATTTCATCATGAACACATACCACAATTTGTTTAGCCATTGAAAATGTACATTGCTAAATATTTTCATCGACAAAAGAGAAAAAAACAGACTAATGAATTGGGGGTGCAACTAAAAAACTAGAAATATTTTTTAACTAAATGCCAAAATAGAAATTTCAAAAAGGAAAGATTAACAAAATTGAAAGCAAAATATTTCATTGGATTAATAAAACTAGAAGCCAGTTTGCTGAAAATGTGTGCATGCGTGTGTGTGTGTGTGTGTGTGTGTGTGTGTGTGTATGTGTGTGTGTGTAAAGTTAGCTGGTTTGATTAAAAAAGAGAGGGTAGAGAAACCAAATTTCCAGTATCAAAAATGGAAAAGGAAAATTTTCTTTTTTTTTTTTTTTAGGCAGTTGGGGTTAAGTGACTTGCCCAGGGTCACACAGCTAGTAAGTGTCAAGAGTTTGGTCTGAGGCTGGATTTGAACGCAGGTCCTCCTGGCTTCAGGGCCAGTGCTCTATCCACTGCACCACCTAGCTGCCCCGAAAAGGAAAATTTTCAAAAATAAAAGGATATAAATAATATTACTGGAAACTATTTTTGTCCAATTAGATATTAACAAAACTGATAATTTAAATGAAATACATAAATATTTGTAATATATATATACATGTATATAATATCCAGATTAATACAACAAAAAATAGAGCATTTAAGTAACCCAGTTACAGAAAAATAAATTGAATAAACAATAAATTTCTGAAAAGAAAAAAAAAGGAATGGATAGATTTACAGATTAATTCTTTGAAAAATTTAAACAATTCTACTATTACATAAATGGCAAAAAATGGGAGGAAGAGATCCTACCAAATTTCTTCTATAATATGAACACGATCTCAGTAAATAAACCAGGAAAAGACAAAGGAAAGAAAGAAAACATTAGGTCTAGGGGTCTAGATCTTAATCTTAATGATTTTAGTCCATGGGCTCCTTTAGAAGTCCAATGAAACCTAGGTACCCTTCTGAAAATGTTTTTGAATGCATAATAAAATATGTAAGATAACAAGGAAATAAATTATATAGAATACTCTTATTAAACAACCAAACCCCAAGTTTATAGACCCCAATTTAATAACTTCTCCTTTAACTCAATGTCTATAATGAATATTAACACAAAAATATTTAACAAAATATCAGCAAAGAGGCTTTAGTGACATATTTAAAGTTTAAAAACCAGGAATGCAGGGTTGATTCAATGATAGACATAATATGCCATAATAATAACAAAACCCAAAAAAATCCCATTTTATCAATATATGCAGAAAAAGCTTTTGATAAAATGCAACACAATTTCTGATTTAGGCTTTTTTAATGTTTTGTTTGACATGTTTGTTTCTATATCAATTACATTTCAAAATTAGCTCCATACTATGAGTACTGACATGTAATTAAGTAAAATAATTAAGCAAAACTGATAATACAGCAACTTCGTCTGTAAGTGCATGAAATATTCCATATCTGTAACACTCTACCCAACGTCTCTATTTTTAAATTATCTTTTTAATTAGTAGAAAGCTATTTTCTTTCCATCCTACCCCACTTCCACTAATAAAATAAAATAAAATAAAATAAAATAAAATAAAGAAAAAGAAAAAAAAGAAAAGAAAAAAAAGAAAAGAAAAATTCTTTGTAACAAATAATTTGCATAGGTAAGAAAAACAAATTCCCTCATTGGATGTATATACATTGGCTGTAAAAAGATGTCTCATTCTGTACCCTAAATCCATCACCCCTTTGTCAGGAGGGGGATAGAATATTGTTCGTTGTTTATCAGTGTTCCTCTGGAGTCATGAATGGACATGTATTGATCATAGTGCTTACAGCTTTCAAAGTTGTTTGTATTTATGGTGCTATTATAATTATATAAATCATTCTATTCCTACTCATTTCCTTCTTCATCAATTTATAAAAATATCCAAAACTGTTGGGCTTTATCATATTGAAATCACATTATTCCTGTTTTTAAAAAAATTTTAAAGCATAAAAATAAACAGACCTTTCCTTAATACAGTAAATTGTATCTATCCAAAATGAAGGGTTAGCATGATGTATAGTGAAAAAATTCCAGAGGTATTCCCACTAAGATCAAGAGTAAAGCTAGGACATCCATTATCACCAACATTACTGATATAGTGCTAGAAATATTAGCTATAGCAATAATAAAGGCAAAAGAAACTAAGGCTAAGCATAGGCTAAGGAAAAAAAATTATCACTTTTTGAAGATAATATTATGGGATCTACTTAGAGAACCCTAGAGATTTAATTAACAATTGAAACAATTAACAACTTCAGCAAAGTAGCAGGATATAAAGTAAACCTCCATAAGTCACCAGGTTTTTTTTTTCTATATTACCAAAATGACTCAGTTATAAAGAATAGAAAAATTCCATCCAGAATTACAACAGGATGCATAGAATATTTAAGGGCTCGCTTACCAAAATAAGAAGTATATGAATACAACTACAAAATGCTCCTTATAGAAATAAAGTTATAAATAATTGGAGAGATTTTTCATGGCTGGGGTGTGCCCAATGCCAACTGATGAAAAGACAACAAGGAGGCCCTGGATCCAGGCCTCTGTCCTCACCAAAGGCCCTTTTCAGGGAACCTTGCTTCTGCCCAGTCTAAACCACCCACTCTGGCCCCTTCTGTCCAGTAATCTGGAAGCCTTTCTTACACTTGACGCACCTTGAACTCCTGTCCAGACTTCCCCAGGCTCTACTTTCTCTTGTTCCTGCCTATTATGTGGCCTTGGTTTACACAGCATTGCCACTGGTTATGACAGTGGATCTCAAAGGAAGAGGGCCTTGAGCAGTCTAGTAATCTGGCTCTCTCCAATCACTGATACTGTTTCTGGACTCAATACTTCAGATTAGTACAAACCTTAGTATAAACCAATACCAATTGCCTACTCCTTCACTACCATCCTTCTCAATCCTACCATAGTAAATGTCCCACCCTCAGATGTACGTATACCTTCCACAGTGCTCTCTGGAATGCCTTCTCCATAATTAACAAGTTTGCTTTCATTTTAAACTTTTCCTTTCTCATTCTTTCCATTTTTTGTCACCCACTTTGACCTGGCTTCCTCTTGATGCCACTGAATTCCCAGGCACCCTTTCCAATACTGACAGTACTTTTACATATACCCTTCAACTCAGTGGTCATAATACAGAAGTCAGAAGACTACTTGACCAGTTAGTTAACAAACATTTTTTAAGCAGGTGCCAGGCATGGTGCTAAGTACTCAGGATTCAGAGAAAGAGAAAAATGTAGGCTCTGATCCCAACAGTCTAATGGAGAAGACAATATGAAAACAAACTTTGTACCTACAAGATCAGGGGGCAGCTAAATGACACAGTGGATAGACAGCCTGAAGTCAGGAAGATTCATCTTCATGAGTTCAAATCTGGCCTCAGACATTTATTAGCTATGTGACCCTGGGCAAGTCACTTAACCCTGTTTGCCTCAGTTTCCTCATCTGCAAAATGAGCTGGATCCCCAATTGATAAGTGATCAAAGGAAATGAACAGGCAGTTTTCAGATGAAGAAATTAAAGCTATCTCTATTCATACAAAAAAAAATGCTCTAAATCACTATTGATCAGAGAAATGCAAATTAAAACAATTCTGAGGTACTAAACCACACCTATCAGATTGGCTGATAGGACAGAAAATGAAATCATAAATGTTGGAGGGGATGTAGGAAAATTGGACACTAATGCATTATTGGTGGAGTTGTGAACTGATCCAACCATTCTAGAGAGCAATTTGGAACTGTACCCAAAGGGCTATAAAATGGTGCATAACACTACTAAGTCTATATCCCAAAGAGATCATAAAAAAGGGAAAAGGACCTACACATACAAAAATATTTACAGCGGCTCTCTTTGGTGGCAAGGAATTGGAAGTTGAGGGGATGTCCATCATTTGGGGAATGGCTGAACAAGTTGTGATATATGAATGTATTAGAATACTATTGTGATATAAGAAATGATGAGCAGGCAGATTTCAGAAAAACCCAGAAAGACTTACATGAACTGATGCTGAGTGAAGTGAGCAGAACCAGGACAACAGTGTACAGAAGTGATAGCAACATCGTATGATAATCAACTATGATTAACTTAGCTCTTCTCAGTGATACAATGATCCATGGCAATTCCAAAAGATTCATGAAAGAAAATGCTATCCACATCCAGAGAAAGAAGTATGGAATCTGAATGCAGATCGAAGCATACTATCTTCACTTTTTTTGTGGCTTTTTTCCTTTTGTTCTGTTTCTTCTTTCACAACATGACTAATGTGGAAATGTGTTTTGTTTTTTTTTAAATGACCTGGAGAAGGAATTGACGAGCCACTCCAGTATCTTTGCCAAGAAAATCCCAAATGGAGACACAAAGAGTCAGACATGACTGAAAACAACTGAACAACAATACAACAAACCCATAAAAACAGTAATATAAATGGGTGATAATCTGAGGGAAAACACTAACAGTAGGGGGAACCAGGAAAGGCTTCTTTTAGAAGCTGACACGAGAGCTGAGTCTTGAAGAAAGCCAAAAGAGTCAGGAGGAATAAGTGAAGATACAGTATCTACCCCATCTCTCCAGGTACACAGCTGCCACCCTGATCACCCTCCTCACTTCATGTTCGGACTATTAAAATAGTTTCTACTTGGTTTCTCTGCCCCAAGTCTCTCTCCACTCCAGTCTGTCTTCCATTCAGCTGCCAAAGCAATTTTTCTGAAGTTCAGGTCTGACTCTGTCACACCCACCCACCCCATACTCACTGAGCTGTTTTGGCTCCTGTTACCTCCAGGATCAAATATAAAATCCTATGTATAGCATTTAAAGCCATTCACAACTACACCCCTTCCAACATTCCTAGTTTTCTTATACTTTATTCCCCTAACCATACTCTATCATCCAGCAACACTGTTCTTGCTGTTCCTCATACATGGCACTCTGTCTGCTGACTTGATGCTTTTTCAGTAGCCATTCCCCAGCCTGGTATGTTCTCTGTTTTCAACTCTTCTTCCTGGCTTCCCTGGCTTCCTTCAAGATTCAGCTCCAATCCCACCTTCAGCAGCAAGAGTGCCTTCACTAAAGGGATGCCCATCAACTGGAGAATTGGTGAACAAATTACAGTATGTGAATGTGATGGAATATTATTAAACTAAGAAATGATGAAAGGAGAAAAAGAAACCTTGAAAGTTCCATGTGACTTGATGCAGGATGAAGTCAGAAGAACCAAGAGAACAATTTACACAATGAATACATCATAGAGGAAAAATATCTTTGAAAGACTTAAGAACTGCTTGATGCAATGACCAGCCACGCCTCCAGAGAACCAAGGATGAGGACCTGTCTTCTAATAGGTAGGTGATAGTCCAGGAGTGTGGAATGAGACATACATTTTCAGATATTGTCAATATATGGATTTTTCTTTACTCAACTTTTGTTACAAGGAAGAACATTTGAATGAGGAAAAGCCAAGTTGGAGGGGGTGGGATGGGAAAAGACTAGCCAGTGTGGATACAGGGGGGGGAAAATTCCAATGAAATGTAAAAATACACAGGGGGGAAAAAAGCAGAAGGATGTTCTGAAGGGCATCAAGACAAGTAGAACATCTTTGGAATTAACTTTAAATTTATAAATATTTTTGAAAATATGTAACACTCATAGTTTCATAAACAATCCTCTTTTTCTGTTCTTCTTTGTGTAGGAAAATGTTCATGTTTGTCGGTGTTTGTCAGGTTCAGAATAACAAAAACACTTTTAATATATAAACCGTTACACAAGAATCGAGGGCATATATACATTTCTGCATTCTTTACCAATCAGGCATGCTTGATGTAATTTCTTTGACAAACCGGCTGGAATGATTCCTTTCTCTGGGGGTGTGTGCTCCTCCCTGCTGCTGCCAAAGGACTTCACATGTAATGCATTCTGACACCTGGCTAAGTCTCAGCGAAATCTCCTTCCCCAAGACAGGCAATTGTAACCCTGGAATCCCGGATTAGAGCACAGAGCCACCCACTGAGCCTGGAGAAGTCCCCCCTCCACCCCCTTCACCCCTCCTGCCCACCAGCCCTTGGCTTTTATAAACAAAGGAGAAACCCACAAATAATGGACATAAAGCAAGACCTTGGCCAAAGTGGGACTAGGCTGGGGCAGTAAAACGTATCGGTGGAGGTGGATGGAGATGGTGAGAGGAATCGCTTATTGGTCAGGAGAGTAGGGGCACTTCTCGGACAAAGCACAGAACTGGCCTGGGACTCCAGACACCTGGTTTTGTCACTAACTCACTATATTATCTAAGACAAATCCCTTTCTCACTTTGGATCTTAAGTTTCTTCCTCTATAAAATGAAAGCTTGGACCGGATCATGGCTGAGGCCCCTCCCAGTTCTGCATGACCATTATTCTAAATTCTCTTCACAGAATTTAAGAATTGAAAGGACCTCAGAGCTCATCTAGCCCAACGCCTCGTTTTACAGACAAGGAAACGGAATCCCGTCAAGGGAAAACGACTTGCTTAAGGTCATAAATCCTTCCGGCAGCATCTTCACCAAGTTCTCATCCAGCCTTTGCTTGAGGCTTGACCCTGAGGGAAAAGACACCACTGCCAAAGGAACGCCCACGCCCAGCTGCTTCTCTGACTCTGAGGACAGTAGCCCAGAATCACGGAGCTGGAAGAGACCTCAGTTTGTACCTGGTCAAGAATGTCCTATACAACGTAGAGCCTATATCAGATTGCACGCTGCCTTGGGAAGAGGGAGGGAAGGGAGGGAGAAAATGTAAAACTCAAAATCTGAAGGAAGTGAATGCTGAAAACTAAAAATAAATTAATTAATTTTTTAAATGTCCTATACAGTAGCCCCAGTATGTGATCATCCATGTTAGATCTGCCTAATGACTTTAGTAATAGGAAACCCTCTACTGAAGAGCTCTTCACATCAGAGAGGGTTTCCTTACAATGAGCTGAAAACTTCTGTGCCATTTCCATCCATTCCTCCAAATAAATGGGATCACAGGATCATAGATTTAGAAGCCAACTTTTCCAACCCTTTCATTTTACAGATGAGGAAATGGAGGTCCAGAGAGATGACATGGCTTGTCACCTGGTATTAAATGGTAGTGCTAGGATTTGAACTCAGGCCACCCGACTGTAAATCCAGGACTCTTCTTCATGACACCATACTTTTTTGCCCTCGGGGGCCATGAAAAACAAGTGTTGCATGGGGACAGCAGGCTCTCAAATATTTGGAAACAGCTAGTCTCACCCCCCACCCACCCACCCTCCCAAGTCTTCTTTTCTCCAGGGTAAACATTTTTAGTCCTTTCATTCAGTCTTCCTATAGCACGATCTCTACTCCTATCACTGTCCCGGTCATCCTCTTCCAAATGTGTTCCACCTTACCTATCTCCTTCCTTAAATGCAATGGCCAGAACAAGAAATGAAATTTTCCAGCTGTGGTCTGACCAAGGAGATGATGACAGAAGGATTACCTCCTTTCTTCTGGACACTAACTCTTTTAAGCCTGCTCTGACATTCTGGCCCATGACTGTCATTATCTCCCTTGGCTCTGGATAGGATATGATTCATGGGGGTCCCTTTCTCTGTGCTTCGGTCTTGCCACTGAATGCAACAAAGGAACAGAAGATTGGCTACGAAAACCCCATTTGTTCTCACTTACTCCCAGAGTTGTCTGTTATTGGCATCCTCTCACCCCTAAGCCAGGGCTTCTTAAAAATCCACAATTAACTCAGCCAGAGGCTGGTGCCCAGCAGTGGGTTGGGAATAATCCAGTATTTCCATAGCTTAGGCAGCAGCCTGAAAATGAAGGTAGGAGAACTCAAATTCAACCCTTCTCCCCAATCCTAAACCCACCTCCAAGTGGGCCTTCCCTGGCCTCAGGAAAGTCAAGAACTACACAGACCATGAGAAATTCAGAAGCTCCTGCCTACTGTATGCAGTTCAGGACAGTATTGAGCCCCTCCACCCCTCTTTGGGAACTCTACGGGGCCGAGGGATATTCATTCTCCACAGAAAAAAAGAAATCAATTCCTCTTACCCTAATAAACTCATATTTCTCTAATCCTTAAAGGTTTACAAAGTGTTTTCCTCATTCCTTGTGAAATAGGGAGTGTGAGGACCATAGATATTGGAGCTAGATGAGATTTTAGAGATCATTTTGTCTAAACTCCTCACTTCATAGGGGAAAAAATTGAAGTGAAATGAGGAAAAGTGGTTGGCCCAAGGTTACACAGATACCAAGTAGGGATGGAAGGGACTAAGCGTCTATATAGTGCCTGTTGTATACCAAGTACTTTCTACAAATATTATCTCATCTGATCATCACAACAACCCTGGGAGGTAAATGTGCTATCCCCCTTTTACAGTTGAGGAAACTGAGGCAAATGAGGTTAAGTGACTTGCTCAGGGTCACACAGCTACTGTCTGAGGTCACATATGAACTCAGGGCTCCCTGACCCTAGGCCTAGCACTCTGTCCATTATGCCTCCAGCTGTTTCTAGCAGAGGCAGAGGCAGAGCCAGAAAGAAAAAACAGGTCTTCAGTCTTCAATTCTAGTACTCTTCTCCCTGGATTATGTTGCCTCCTCATCTCCTAGGTGAGGCAGACAGAAAGATAAATGCCTGTCCACAAGGAACTGACCCTCCAGAAGGGGAAATGACAAGCACACGAGTGATTACGAGGCAAAATAAGGTAAGTGCTGAGTTAGAATGAGGAGGGGATTAAACAGTGTAATGGGGCTTCAGAGGAGAGTTAAAATCACCAGCAATGAGGTTAAAACCCCAAAGCAGTGAAGTTCACGGAAGAAGTGGCCTGTGAGCCAGGCTCTTGAGGAAGGGTAGGACTTCAATTGGCAAAAAAATATGAGAAAAGGGAATTCCAGACAAAAGGGAGCTGCTTATGCAAAAAATCTGGAGGATGAAAAATGTTGAGTGTATTCAGAGAACAGTGAATCACCCAAGATGGCGGGAAGTAAGTTACATAAATAGAAGCAACATCAGAAAGACCAGTAAGGTTAGCTAGGGTCAGATAGTGGAAGATCTTGAATGTCAGGGTTTGGGCTTTATCCAGGGCAGGGGAATGACCACAATCAGAGTTGGCTCTGCTCACGTATGAAGGTGACTCTGGTCATGTTTATAATCATAGATGGATTGCGGAGTGAAACAAAGACAGAGACAGAGCGACGGACAGACAGAAAAGCAGGCTGGAGGTGAAGAGACCTATTAGGAGAATATTCAATTAAATAAACAAATTCAATTCAGCAACCATTCAGTAAGCCTTGTAAACGCAAAACCCTGAGCTAGGTACTAGGGATTCAAAGGCAGAGATGAAATGGGCCTTGTTCTGAAGATGTTCGTTTAAGGTCTGATGGGGGAGGGAAGGAGGCAAGCGGTACAATTACACAAATAAGTAAGAAAACAAGAGAGGCTTCGATGTAAGTGCAAGGGGGGAGTCCAGGGAAAATGCCAATAATTATTGCTGAGTCACATCTGACTCTTCGTCACCCCATATGGGGTTTTTTGGCAAAGATACTAGAATGATTTGCCATTTCGTTCTCCAGTGGATTAAGGCAAGCAGGTTAAGCGCCTTGCCCAGGGTCACACAGTTAGTAAATGACTGAGGCTAGATTTGAATTCAAGTGTTTCTGACTTCAGGCCCAGTACTCTGTCCACTGAGCCACTTAGCTGCCCTTCTAATAATTTAGGGCAATCCAACTTTAAATAATTATAGTGCCAATCTTGGTTCTGGAGAACAGGGGATGAAATGCACTTCCCTTCTTTGAGTATAGATTTGAGTGTAGAATAGTATTTACATCATCAGGTAGATTCATTGCATTTGTTGGTTTCGCTGATTTTTTTTTCCTTTGAAGGAGGAAAGGGAGATGGGTGGGAACAATTTCTGGAAACAAATATTATATTTTTAAAAGGCATCAATAATACTTTTTTTTTATTAACCTAAGCAAAGCTGGAAGGGATCTTAAGAGTTCATCTAATTCCAACCCCATTATGTGACAAATGAGGAAACTGAGGCCCAAATAGAAGTGACTTACCCAGCTAAGTGTCAAAGCCATGATTTGAACCACAGTCCGGGGACCTCAAATCCACCATTACCCTTTCCAATACCCCATGCTGCCTCCTTAGGTAATAAGGGCCTGAATTAGGATGTCTGCCTAGTAAAGGAAGTGATGCAAGAGACACAGTAAAGGAATCTGAGAGGAGACTCTCCTAGTCATAGGATCATGGGATTCAGAGCTGGAAAGGACTCATCTAGTTCAAATCTCTCTTTTAACAGATAAAGAAACTGAAACAGGAAGCTAGAGCAATAAAGGACCTTTGATATCATCTGCTCTAACTCTCCTCATTTAACAAACGGGTAAACTGAGGCTCAGAGAGAATAAGAAACTTGTCCAGAATCACACAGGTGGTAAGTAGCAGAGATAAGATTTGAACCCAGTTACTCCAATTCCAAATCCAGTGCTCTTCCCACTACAACTTCTATCAGCATTTAAAGAGGGGAGTTTATGCTAACCCCCTCCCTCAGATTCTTGCCATTTTTAAGAAAACCCCAGACCCATTGCTATGACCCCCAGCTGTTCAGTACAATGAGATTTAAATGTCTCTTTCTTTAGCAAAATTCCTAATGGAAACAGAAGATGAGAAACCACAGAGAATAGACCAAGAAGTTCAGTGACAGGCAAAATTTTTTATGGTAGAGCCAAAGAGCTTAGGAAACCCAATCATTTCACAACCCAGCAAGGTCGGGAGTGAGGAAGCGCAGACAGCAAAAATCTGAGAAAATGAGTGTCCCAGAAACTCAAGTTGTTTAATAATACCCGATTTTCCGCAAGATTGCAGAGTAGCGGTTTTGAATCCTACAAGGAATTTGGCTCTGGTTTGCCCATTGGCCCCTAGATCCTCGGAGAGAACTTGGGGAAAGGTGCTGAAAGAATCCATTTGGCGACTAAAGACAATGGAGATCAATCTAAAGCTGAGACGTGTTTCCCAATATTTGGCAGCAGGTTGGAATAAGAGGCCAGAGACTTGGGCAATGGAGGAGATAGGAGGACGGGGAGAGGAAGGGGCTGACAAATGGTTTTCTTGCCTCTGTGTGCAAAGCATCAAGTCTTCCAAGCTCCAAAAAGAAATGTGAATTTCTTGGCAAACTACCCAAGGGGCTGGGGTTTTAGCCTTTTCCCCCCTTCAACTTCTGAGTGGACTTGGACTTGGACACAGGGTAATTTCCCTCTTGATTTTCTTTAATTGTTCTCCCCATGAAAAATCGGGGATTGATGCAGACACCCATGTTTTGACCTTTTTTCATAGAACTGTAGGGTCACCAACTGGCTTAGTACTTTTAACTTGGAGTCATCCACCCGCACAGCTAAGGCCTGCACCAAAAAGATGTCTCACAGGTCCCCCCCAAACCTCTAGGGCTAGGACTTGGTGAGTCACTCAGGAAACAGGATGTATCATGTCCTTTGGACAGAGCTGGAGATACAGCTGCGGGTGGGGGAATTTTAAGATTTGGGACTCCTAGGGCAAATATGAATTGAGTACTAATGACTCAGTCTGGCTCCTTGAGAACATATTTTACGAGCAACAGTCTCAGCCCCCTCAGTTCTCCCTTCCTTCTGTTTCTTCACCTTCTACCCTGCCATTCTAATGACTCATTTATACCAGTGAGGAGCACCTGAGTTTAAATATCATTCTCTCTCTCTCTCTCTCTCTCTCTCTCTCTCTCTCTCTCTCTCTCTCTCTCTCTCTCTCTCTCTCTCTCTCCAGATTCCCTCCATTGACTCATAGAGTGGAGGCACCATGAAAAGAGCACTGGGTTAGGAGTCAGAAGACCTGAATTCAAATTCTCACCTGTTTTACTACCTGGGACCTGGGTAAGTCACTTTACTGCTTCAGTTTCTTCATCTTTAAATTAGGAGATCTGACTCAATGGCCTCTAGGGACACCCTTTCCAACTCTAAATCTATGATCTAAGCCCCAGGTTCAAATCCTGCCTTTGATGCTTATATGAGTGTGACCTAAGACCCTCCTTTGGCCTCGGTTTCCTTATCTGCCAAGTAAGGAGGCTCTGAGATCTATGATCCCATGGACAGAACTACATAATCTCAGAGCTGGAGGAGACTCTAAAACAGAACATGGAATATTAGAAATAGAAAGCATCTTATAACAGGAAACAAAAACTGTCAGAACTGGAAGGGACCTGAGACTCATATAGAACACAGGATGTCATAGCAGGAGTTGGCCTTAGCATCATCTAGTCCAACCTCATTTTACTGAATCTCTGCTCTTTGCTTTCTTTATCTGCCCAGTGGAGATAATATTCTCTCCCTGCTTACTGCCACCTCAGAGAAGCCCTTATTTTCTACAAAATAAGGTCAAACACTACCTTTTGCATAAAGCCTTTCCTGATGCCTCTTTCCCTCACAGAGCATCAAAATTGAACATTGAGTGTGAAAGTATCTTAAAAAAGAATAATGTTATCAGAATACAAGGGATATTTTTTAAAAAATTAATGGCTAACTATGATACAATATAAAGCACACTATTAAAAGGAATAAATGATTCCCCAAAGTTCTACTGTTTTGATGAGAATGGTGATTATGACATCCATGGGGACAAAGGCAGTCCAAGTCTAAACACTCTGACAACTTCCACTGGTCTCCTATGCCATATTTGGATCTACAGAGTGACCACACAATTGGTTTCCCCCCCCTTCCTCCAGCCCCCCCTCCTCTCTCCTCAGAAACCCTTAGCAGTAGTAAAATAAGTCAAATCAACATTCCTCTCCACTCGCCACCACCGGTGCTGGCCCAGTGAAAAGAAGGCAGGGGAATGCTACTTTTAAGGCTGATTGGGAATATTGACAACTAAGCAGAAAATCTCTCAATTTTTATTTAAGTGAAACATGTCTTCCTTTAACGAAATTAAGAAACATGAAGTTCAATTATTCTAGTGGGCCTGATCAATTAAGAATCTAATTCCTCTGGACATTCTATTCTCTATTGTCCTAACACCAAATAGCTAAAATATTTTACTAGTATCATCATTATTATTACCATATTTGGAATTTTTACTTTAATTCTTCAGAATAATTGCATTTACAGAATGCTTTAAGGTTTGCATAGTACTTTGCTATGTAAATACTATGTAATACCTAATATTTTCTCATTTGATCCTCACATCAACCTAGTGAAATAAGTGCTATTAATATCTCCATTTAATAAATGAGAACACTAAGGCAGACAGATGGTAAGTGACTTGCCCAGAGTCACACAGCCAGATTTGAACTCAGGTCTATTCCCGACTTCAGGCCCACTGTTCTACCCAGCTGAACTAAGATCCAGGAATTTATCCATGAAGCACCTGAGTTTAACTATTCTCTCTCTCTCTCTCTCTCTCTCTCTCTCTCTCTCTCTCTCTCTCTCTCTCTCTCTCTCTCTCTCTCTCGATTCCATCAATACACATTCTAGAGAGAAGCATATTTCTTGAAAAGTGCTAGATTTATAGTTCAGAGTTAAGAGACTAGATTTCAAATTCCAGCATTCACACTTACATATTGGGAGTGTCTACTTGGCCTCAGAAAACAGAACTAGGAGCAGTGGGTAAAAGTTGCAGATTTTGGCTCATAATACATAGAAAAATCTTTCTGACAGACAGTTGGAGCTACTGAAAAGTAGATTGAACTGTCCCGGAAGGAATTCCAGAGGACGAAACATGGTACATGCTTCTAGATGTTGCTGCTGTTGTTATAGTTTGTTCTTCGTTTGTCATCAAGAAGATGATGTCATGACTTGCAAATGAATTGGCTTAAGTGAGGGAGGGCTGTGCAAGGTCACCAGCCTCACTTTCTCCTCTGGAGCCATCTGGGTCCAGTGGCAAGATATAGATCAGGACGACTTGAGATGGCCATGCATACTTCTAGATAGGGAGGTGATGGACTCAGAATGCAGATTGAGGCTTATTTTAGTTTAATTTAGTCTTGTTTTGCAAACATGACCAAGTGGGAATTTGTTTTGTTTAACTAGGCATATTTGTAGTGGATTTTATTTCTCTTATTTTCTCATGGTGGGGTGGGAAGGAGGTGGGAGGGAGAGAATTTGGACCTAAAAATATAATGAAATTGAATTTTAAAAATTTACAAAGAAATGTAGTGGGTTCCCATTTGCTAGAGATCTTACTGAAAAATCTGATTGACCATTTATCAGGCATGCTGTAGTATAGAAAAGAGACCTGTTAAGAGTAGATAATCAAAGCCAATTGATAGACTGAGACTATGGATTTTGCATCTGTGTTGCATTGATTATAGTAAAAAGAGCAGAAGTTTTGAAGGACTTGGTTTGGAGTCACAGGTCTTCTATTCTCTGGATTTCTACATCAGTAAAATAAGTAAGTAGGACTACAAGATCATAGAATTTCAGAGTTTGAAGGGAACTCGAAGGGCACCTGATGAAACCTGTAGCTAAATAAATACTCAGTTCAAAACTCCTTTACAATGCTTTTGGATAGTGCTAGGAAGAAGGGAATAATTATTTATATAAGACCTACTATGTGCCAGCCGCTTTACAAATATTATCTCATTTGATCGTTACAACCATGTGAGGTAGATGCTATTATTATCATGACATAGCAGGACCACCCCCAACCCTCACCACCCAGGATCATTCCACTAGTTCTCAATGAAACTGACAGGCTAGATACCCAGACAATGGTTGAAACAACTAACTCAGGGTTTTTAAGTAACTCTGAGAATTACTAGGGTTTCTGGTACTGTTAGTTATGAGCCCCCATTGGTGTGCTTCCCATTTCAAACAGTCAGTGTACATCAATTAGCTTTTTAAAATAATAATAACCAGCGCTCTGTTTCAGGCACTGTGATAAGCATTTTACAAATACTATCTCATTTTGAACCTCACAATGACCCTCAGAGGTAGGTGCTTTCATTATCCCAATTTTATAGTTCATAAAACTGAGGCAAACAGGCTAAGTGACTTACCCAAAATCACACAGCTATTAAATGCCTGAGGCTGGATTTGACCTCTGGTTTCCCTGACTCCAAACCTAGCACTCTATCCATGGTGGCATCTGGCTGCCTTTATAGCAAAGGTGGCAAAGTAAAGATAATTGTTATAGAAATATCCATCAAAATGAATGATAGATATGCTCTCTCCCTATACACACAAGGTCCCTGGGCTGAGTGGGCTCAAAATTAGACAGTCCATGTGACCAAAGGGTAAACTCAAAGCTTCTGATTTCTGGAAGTCTTTTTCTCCTTTTGTGGAGATCTCATTGTTTCCCTTAGTGGCAGTTCTCTGCTAGGCTCTGAGGATCAGTGCCCTTATAGAATCCTGAGCTTCCTTTCTTCCACGTGTCTGGTTTATCTGTTTCCATATCTAGGGTCTAGTTTCCAAGTGTTCCAATGTGTCTCTTAGCTCCCAATGCAGATGCTGCCATAAGCCACAGCTGCTCTGGGCATATAGTTACTGGCTCAGGTGGATACTGCTACCAGGGTCAATGGGAACTCCAAATCTTCCCACCTTTCAAAGTAAACAAGGTCATAGCATGAAACACTTGATTGAACACTTTTTAAAAATATAAATAGGGCATAGTGGATAGAGGGCTGACCTCAGAGTCAGAAAGACCTGGGCTCCAATTTGACACATACTGGCTGTGTAACCCTGAGCAAGTCACTTAATCTTTTTTTTAGTTTGAAGTCTCATATGTAAAATGTACACTAGATGATCTCTATGATCCCTTTCAGCTCGAAATCTATGATGCTCTAATCCTATGTATGTGGCATTGTTGTGATCTAAAATCTAGTTACCTGTCAAGAAAAGAAATGAGGCTAGTTTTAGTATGTCTTGTTTTTGATGAAGCAATGTGGGCCCTTTATGTTCACTTTTCCCCTTTTCTAAATGTTCAAAAACCATAAATTTAACAATATATTCTAGAATTTTGATAGAAATAGGTTTCTATTTCCTTTTTTTTTTTCCTAAGGAGATGTTGATCCAGGAAGCCCCAGACTAATTTGATAAATAGTCCCCTAATCAACTTGATGAGTTTACAAAGTGTGGACTTTTATGGGTAGGGCATCTCTCATGGAGGTAGACATGTGCCCTGGAACTTACCGAGTGAACACAGAGACTCCTCTGATTGGTTCCTTAGGGACTGGAGTTGCCTCCAAATTGATTGGTGATTGAAAGTAAGAACAGACAGACTCTTCTTAGGAATCATCCTTTTCCTACAGTCTGTTAAAGCAAGCTATGAAACAGATGTCTTTTGCCTACTTTCTGTCCCTTAGATTTTCAGACTAGATCAAATAGGAGGAATATAAAGGAGATTTTTCCCTCTCTTAACCCTGAGTGGAAAATGGTGACTTGCAGGAGAAGCACATGGTGAGCCTCAGAGAGAAGTGTCTGGACTCACAGTTCCTAGCCATCTTCCTCTTATCAGTTTTTGAGCATTTATTGATGGAATATGCCATTCCTGGAAATGGGCTTCCCCAGTCTTGTGGATTATTTCATGGATAATGTTAAGTTATAGAGATCCAAAGTTCAAGGTCTGGATCTCCTAGTGAAACAAAAAGACTCCTTCAACAATGTGCTCTTTGGAAAATAAAGAGGCCCACCAACATGGCCTCTGAAGATGGAGGACTGGAGCCTCAACATGGAGATCCAGTAGATCCAGGCCTTGTCAATCTCCCATGATATTGCCATGAGTTGTAGTGCAGGTGGAAGGTGGATGGGGAGAGTTTGTCAGGCAGTCCTCAAACAGCCTTTGCCTTCTAGTGGAGGTGGGATGTGATGGACTATTTGAGGGCTTTTCATTTCTGTTTTAGTCATGGGATCCTTCATATCGTGTATATTTTCTGTGGTGGGTGAAATAAAGGCTGCCTCATGCCCATTGCCTATCTTGTATACTGAGTGACTCAGAGCTGGAGACCCTGCTACCTATATTTGGAGAAATGTAGACATGGGATTAAGCTTTATTTTGGAAATTTACTTGGAATTACACTTGGGGGGTGTGGTAGGGAATGTAGGGAGGGGAGAGAAGGCACAAACCAACAAGAAGTAACTAGGACCAACCAGTGAACCCAGTCTTTATGAGCATTTAAAAACTGCTGTGTTGATGAAATCCTCATATGGACTCTGGAACATTAGCAGACATTTAGCAACTGGTTCTGATACACTAACCACATAGCAAAGAAGGACCTTTTTGATTGGTTATGTAGTTGGGCTGCAGTATATTTAAAAAATGCACTAGAACAAACTTAAATTGTGTATTTCCTAGAATTTCTGGGTCTATGTCTGAAGGAACTTCTGAGCCTTAAGGGAGCGATGGAATGAAAATTACTATGATCATCGTGATTATCATTACTATTATTATTAGTTTTTCCTCCACTTGATTATTGATTCTATGCTGAGTATTTCGTTCAGTAGGAAAAAAACTAAACTAAACTAAAGGCACTAGTTAGCTGGGGCCATTCTCTTGGCATAGGCTCTTTGTGGACTTTTTCAGCCATTGGTGAAGAAGGACGAGCTGCTAAAAGCCACTGAAGTCATTGTTCTTCTCTTTCCTGGAGCTGGGCACACAGAGTCCATGGCCCTGCTGGGGTTTTTGTCTCTGCTGCATCCATCCTTTCCTGCTTTTAGATGCAGTTTGGATATGGCTATGACCTTATGAGTTTCAAAGGATCAAGATAAGCAAATTAACTGGGGTCTAGGAGCAGAGTCCGTGCTGGGATTTTGTAGACAGACAGTCCAGCATCAAGGCCCCAAGGAAAAAACATCAAGATGAAGGCCAGTGGTATTTGAGAAGCACTCATCCACTTCTCTGCAGAATTTGGAAGTGAGCTCTGGGAGGGCAACACTATAGAGAAACTTTATTAACTCGGAGCCTGCTCTCCACAGGACAGAGGTAGAATGAAGGAAATGCTCCCCCAAGTATTGCCAGGGGAGGGGGGGAGGTTGTATTCTTGTTCTTGCTATATCTATAAAGTAAATCTCCCTTCGTAAAAGGTAATTGGTGCTAATTAGCTAAATGGAACTGGGACATTAAGTACTTGCAGCTAACAGTGAGGGGAGCACATAAAAACACAAACCAACAGCATTGGAGAAAAGCCAACCCATAGCCTCTCTGGGGTACGCCCTAGAACCTGGAAAGGGTCATGTAGCTATACTGTCTCTGGGAGAAGGAGACTAAAGTAATTAACTACAGAGAGAAAATGAGCCTCTGAAATCAGGCTGCCAAGAGCAGATCTGGTCCATTTGAACCCACACCCCAGAGCTCTAGCAAAGGGCAGGAGATCCTTGCTGGGGATGACATTTCAAAATTAAGGCATTTGCTGTCCTGAAGGAGTCCTGTGTCACCTCTCCAAGTCTCCAGTTTTTCAAAAGTTGCCAGTAGGTCGCTCCACTTCTACCCTTGCATGTAGTTCATTTGAGCCGGATAACAAACTCATTCAAAGCAGTAAGGCAGAAGAACCATTTCTTCAATTAGCTTTAGCTTTCACTTCCCATGATAATTTTTGCCCTCTCCTTATACCAGCCCAAAAATCATTCTCCTTGGAAGAAAAGACAAAAGCCAAACAAGAGTGACTAGTTCAGCCTTCTCACCGTCTTCTGTTATCATTATCTAATCCTCTCCTGAGAAGCACCCCTACCTCCTCCTTGGTCCTCCTATTACCCCCAATACAGCATTTAAAAAAAAAAAGAATATCAAAGCAAAACCAACCCTTTCTTTGTTATTCTTGTTCTCCTAGCCTCAGCTAATACATGCTTTAGTACTTCTGATATTATTTTTACAGACCCTTTTACTCATCTATAAAAATCGTTTAAAAATTTGAACTAATCACCATTTTCCCCTATAGCGATATCAGTCTTTTGGAAACAATTTCTCCTATTAAAGTACCATTTTGCTAGTATTTATTCCAGTATTTACTATGATTGGAGTAACTTCTATTTGCGATCATGTCATTTTCACACTCACTCATGCCCTCAGTTGCAAATCTTTTAGCAAATCTCTTCACTTTTGGGTCAGAAAACACTGATTCAGATAAATGGCATATGGGACTAAATCTGATTCATAGCATCAGTGATAATAAAAAAAAAAAGGCAAAAACATTAATTTTTAGGAACAAAACTTCCTTGAAACAGGTTGCCTGTGCTCTGGACACACCTCCTGTTTCCTTTCTAACATCACCTGTTTTCTAGAAACTTTCATGTGTCACGGCACAGCAGACAATGAGCAGGCCTAGCCATAGGCCAGGAAGACTTGACTTTAAGTCTCATCTCTCACTCTGTGACCCAGAGCAAGAAATTTAACTTCTAGAGAGCTAGGAAATTCTTTATTACTACAAGTTGCAGATAAGGTACCAAGATGCATTGGTAGAGGGAGCTCTCTTATCTGGCAATTCAGTTACCACTCAAATCCAAGGTCTACTCCCCCGATCCTTATCCATATCAATGCTTTCTCTTAACCAGTCTCTGGTGCGTCTCTTCCTGGAACGTATGAGAAATCAGTCAGATGCAGCTGAACTAGATGCAGAACCCTCCTTCTAAAATCCCTGCCCCCCAACTGCATCATCAAGCACCTGGTTGTATCCCTTCCTTGGCCCTAATGCAGAGGTATGGGCTACCCTGGTATATAGAACCGCCCTGATGTGGAGGAGTCATTTGCAGCCCTAGTGTAACTTTCTCTTATTTCTTCCGTCCCTTTACTTCGGATGTCCAGGTATCTCTTTAAGCCCTTTCATTTTGTTGGTTAACATGCTCTGCAGTAAAGGCTCAGATATATTACATCCTGGGATACAGAAAGAACTGACAGGTATGATTGTGGCTTTATGCATTTACAGAGAAGTCTGATTACGAGGCAGCTAGATGGCTCAGTGGACAGAGTTTCCGATTCTTTTGTGAAATCTCCCCAAACCGTTTCAACGGATTGGAACAACCCTTCATCGTTGTTCCCTAACACTGGTTCATCTTCTCCTTCTCCATGTTATCTTTTTCCACCCCCCAACCTCCCGACACAGGTAAAATTACTCCTCTGCCTCTTCACTCACTTTTTCTCCTTTATTTCTTCCTAGAAGCACTTTCTCTACAATTTCAAGAGAAAACCAAATTTCCTCTCATGATCTGGAAAGTAGAAATAAAGTCTTCCAATAATTTCGCCTAAGAAAAAGATCAACTTGAATTTCATGCATACATAGGTGTTATTTGGAACTTACCAAAATAAACAAACAAAACCCAGAAACAGATAAAAACGAAATGTTCCTTTTGGATAGCTTTTTCAGCTAACACTAGTGGCAACTGCTCTGACAAAATGCCCTTTTGCAACTATGTTCACTGCAGTAGGGGCCTGGGTCCTCAGAGGTCCTGATCAGAAGCTTAATTTATTAGTGGTAGGAGTCCCTTTCCTCCCGATAGAATGATACTAGCTGCTCAGTTGCTTTTGATTGGTAATTAGTACATTCTTGCTATGTCCTAATATGAGCAGAAGATAATAGAAGCCAATCCAGAAAAAATTAAATTATCCCAATTATCTAATTGAATCTAATTACCCACCGTTTTTTTTTGCCTACCCACTGATGTCCAAATATATCCTTTTATTTCCCTAGCCATTTGACTCTCTAGACCAGAGCTCTTAACCTGAGCTCCACAAACCCTTGTTCGTGAGTAGGTTTTAGGGGTTCTATGAACTTAGATGGGAAAAATTGTATCTTTGTTTCAATGTAATGGGTTTCTTTGGTAATCCTATTTTTTTATTTCATGCATTTAAAAATGTTATTCTGAGAAGAGATCCATTCACCAGGCTGCCCAAGGGGTTCATGGCACAAAACTGAGCAAGAATCCCTTTTAACTCTAAAGGTTTATTATCTTTAAGTTACCCAACTCCCCTGAATCTCAATTTCCTCACCTATAAGATGAGAATCATAATACCTGCACTACCTACCTTACAGGGTTGCTGTAAGGAGAACATTTTGGTGATATTAAAGTGTCATACTTAGCTTTTCTCAGCAATGCAAGGATCTAAGACATCTCCAAAAGTCTCATGATGGAAAATGCTATCCACATCCAGAGAAAAAGCTATGGAGTTGGAAGGCAGACTGAAGCATAGTATTTGCTTTTTTTTTCTTGTTTTGTTTTGTTTCTTCTTTCTTGTGGCTCCTCCTATTGGTTCTAATTCTTCTTTACAACATGACTAATATGAAAATATGTTTAATAGAAATCTATACGTAAAGCCTATATCAGATTGCATGCCATCTTAAGGATGGAGGTGGAGAGGGAGGGGGAGAAAATTTAAAACTTAAAAGCTAATGGAAGTGAATGTTGAAAACTAAAAATTAATTAATCTTTTTAAAAGTGTCATAGAAGTGTATATCTAGGAGGAGTTGAAATAGAAGGTGAAGTGTTGGTTACCAGAAGAGTTAATTACATTCTCTTTCTGACCCCCATTCTTGTGTGGGTCACACTTTTTAGTCTACATCCTTGACTCAACCCCACACCAAGGCTATGGACTTCCTTTCAAACCTACTGCTAGAAGGAATGGTGGGAAAGAGGGAGAGAATGCCAGAGATAACTGCCCCAGAAGACCATTCTAGATCATTTAAAAGTCTTCTACCACCAAGACAGCCTCAGCTTCGATGGAACTATGTATTGGTCTGGATTAATGTGTTCTCTCTGTTTTTGGGAAGCTATAAAATGTAAATCAACAAAATCTCTTTTGTTATTCCAATCTCCCAATTTTGTACCAGGAAATGCCTCTTAATGGCAATAAAATCTATCAAATTGTCTCTCTCTGTCTCTCTTTCTTTCTCTCTGTCTCTTCCTGTCTCTGTCTCCTATATGTAATACACATTCTATATATCACATGTATCATATAATTTATCACCTATGTGTATTAGATATACTGGGTATATATTATATGTGATACATGTATATATAAATATCTATCTATCTAATGTTGTGGAGATAGAAATGATGATTTAGTAACTTACTAGGTATGTGGAATGAGTCTCTCTTGCCTTCTCTGTCTCTGTCTATCTGTCTGTCTGTCTGTCTGTCTGTCTGTCTCTCTCTCTCTCTCTCTCTCTCTCTCTCTCTCTCTCTCTCTCTCTCTCTCACACACACACACACACACACACACACACACACACACACCCTGCCCAATACCACCTAGCCACAGAGGGCCACTGAGCTGCCCTGACCCTCCCTGGGAAGCAGCAAGCACCAGGGGAGTTCTCATCAGCACAAGTGAACACATTCTACAGGTCCAAGAAGTTGGGCTTCTCTTCATCCTCATAGGAACTGCTGGGGAGGATGATCTGCCAGTGGCATTCCATACAGCCCTGGTCACAGCAAGAGCAGAAGAACACGGGTAGGTGTACTCACTGGGCACCCTGTCGAAGCACTAGCACAGGACCTTATGGCACTTGTGGAGGTTGAGGGAAAGGATCATTATTGCCTGTCTTTGTACCCCTAGTACTTAGCACAATGTTTGGTAAGCACATAATAAAAGCTTGTGGGTTAATCCAAATGACAAAATCCTCTATATACAATAACTACAATAAAGTAGATTAAGATAGAATTAAAAATTAATCTGAACTCATATTAAAGGAAATGGCAGATTTTGGTTCCAAAGAACAGATGATGAAATATACTTCCCTCACCTCAGTAGAGAGGTTGATGGGAATATAGTGTGCAATGTTCCATGTGTCATCAGGTATGATCATTATGTCAACTGTATTTGCTTGGCAATTTTACTTTGTTAGAAGAGAGGGTTCTATAGGTGAGGGATGATTGAAGTAAGTTATGACTGGTATTAGCATAAATAAAAAAAAGCATAAATAAAACTGTTTTTAAAAAAGAAGTAACACTCAAGAATATTAAATTGGGGGAAATGACTTGGACCTTAACAAACACATATGGAGTAAATCGGGGTGAGATATCACAATTTTAAAAGTACTGAGAGATAAATTGTCAACATGTCTTAGAGAAGAGAAGATTCCCAAAGATTGGAGAGTGTTTTTTAAAGAAAATAAGTACATAAGTATAATTTGGTACTTTTCTTGCTAATATTTAACTATTATCAATTATTGCTTGAGCAGTTGGCTGACATAGTGGATAGGCTTGGAATCAGGACTCTTCCTCTTCCTGAATTCAAATCTGGCCTCAGACACATAGTACTTGTGGTAAGTCACTTAACCCTGTTTGCCTCAGTTTCCTCATCTGTAAAATGAGCTGGAAGAGGAAATGAAAAACCACTCCAATATCTTTGCCAAGAAAACTCCAAAAGGAGTCATGAAAAATCTGACACAACTGGAAAATCATTGGTTAATTTTTTTCTCTCCAGACTGGAGTAGAACACTTCTTTCTAACTCATCATGAATTGTTATCTTAGAATCATGATCAGGACTTCTGATCAAGCTGGCATCAAAAGCCCTTCATGTAGTTTATATTTAATTTATTAACAATTCCTGGTTCTTACCTCCCTTTCATATTAGCAGACCTTTCTCAAACTGAACTGATGAATTAAAATAGATACATTATTAAATGTATTAAAATGTATTAGATATATTTGTATTATAGAATATAATATAGAAGTATATTTATATTATACAAATATAAATATATTTATTGTGTATTAAAATAATAGGTACATCAGGCAGAAAGATTTGCTGACCCTTCTTTCTCTTCATTTCAGCTGGCATGAGAAACACCTTTCCAGTTGAGAAGGAAAAGGAAGAACGTCCTATTGTCTATGGCTAAGCTTTTCTGCCTCTCCTTCCCAGGATGACCAAAAGAGAAATTATGTATCACAGAATCACAGAGTTTGAAGGATCCTTGGAATTCACCTAGTCCAACCTTTACCTAATGTAAGAAAGAGGAGCCCCCACATGTACAGCAAGGGAGTTGTCATTGTGTATGGCTCCAAGGGAGATTTTCATTCCTGCCAGGAGGGAAAACAGAAGGTTGGGATTGGAGGCTACTACTCTGTTCTCCTTAGCACCAGACAAATATTCTATTAGTAGTCTAGGAGATATGATTGAATTCAAGCTCACTTTTGATTGTTTTGTCATTTTGGGGGGAAGGAGAACCTCAAGCTCTTATCCAAGGCCTGATCCCTTTCCCACCTAAGATCTATCCAAGGAGAGCATAAAAGCTTGCAATCTATTTTCCCCCCTCTCCCAACCCATGTAGACTGAGCCTAAATATCTTCTCCAAAGGAAGAACAGGAGGGGAGTGCTAGAGAAGAAATCAAGCCAGAGAGTAATAAATGTCTGAGAAAATGATCCACTTCATTCCCTGGTGCATCAAAAGGGCAACTCCTCTTTGGGCTGACTTTGATGACATGATTCTCAACATGTTTCTCCAAAAGCCCCTTAGTTTTTCTTAGTCTGCTTAGTTTTAGCTTACCGTCTAAGTTACAGCTTGCAAAATAAATATATGAAAAAAATAAATACTTGCAAAATAAAGTAGGAAGAAACTTGCTCAAGAAATATAGATTTCTGTTTTTCTTCCCTACTTCCTCTTAATTTATATAGAATTTACTTGTAGATTGGGCTTGATGGCCTAGCAGAAAGACCACTATATCAGGAATCAAAAGAGCTAGGTTTGAATCTCAGCTCTGACACTTCCTAGTGTTATGAGGGAAAGAGCTTCGGCCTTGGAGTCAGTAGGACCTGAGTTCAAATCTGGCTCTCAGACACTTGGCACTTAATAGCTGTGTGACCCTGGGCAAGTCACTTAACCCTTACTGCCTCACCAAAAAGAGAGAGAGAGAGAGAGAGAGAGAGAGAGAGAGAGAGAGAGAGAGAGAGAGAGAGGAGGGAGGGAGGGAGGGAGGGAGGGAGGAGGGAGAGAGAGAGAGAGAGAGAGAGAGAGAGAGAAATGAGGTCATTGTCCAGGATGAAATTCAAAATCTTCCTCACCCCATACTTGAGCTGATATCCCCATAATGGGCTGCCCTCCCACTGCAGTGGTTTCTTTAGTTGAATGACTCCTAGAAGGAACTTCCATTCCACTCCTCATTCTCCATCTGCATTCCTCAAGGTAGATTGCAGCTGAGAGCAGCCAGTGCCAATCCATCTTCCCTCTTTAGAGGGAAACTTTTTCACTTTAATGGGAAGCAGGTAACAGGGCAATATTAAATATAATTTATTTCACTAATAGTAATGATTTCAATGTCTATATCACTTTATGGTTCACATAGTGTTTTCCTTACAACAGTTGTGCAAAATTATTATCCCTATTTTACAGAGAAAGAAATTGAGATTCAGATGGGTGGTGATAGGGAACCAGGATACAAATCCCTGCTCCCTAGAGGTTAAGGTCAGAGTTGTTTCCATCATGTCATGAGTTCATTTTGAATACTTGGCTCTTGAATTGTAAGTATTTTAATTTTCAATTACATAGTAATAACATAGGAGAAGGGAGAAGGAAACAAGTATTTATTAAGTGCCTGTCATGTGCCAGGCAGTGTGCTAATATATGCCTGCTCATTTGATCCTCAGAATAACCCTGTGAGGTAGGTGCTATTTTTATCTCCATTTTACAGTTGAGGAAACTGAGGCAGAGGTTAAGTGACTTGCCCAGGATCACACAGCTAGTAAATGTCTGAGACTGAATTTGAAGTTGGGTCTTCCTGACTCCAGACCCAGTGCTTTATCCACTTCATCACCTTGCTCATAACAACAATATTAACACAACTGTCACTTATATAGAACTTTAAAGTCTACAAATCCCTTTTCCCATGCTTGCTCATTTACACCTTGCAACAACCCCGTGAGGTGAGTATTGTAGACATGATTTCCAGTCCCTGAAAACTTAAGGAACTAAACCTTGACCACATGACTAATTAATGTCAGGGATGGCACACTACAACAGTCAGTGACAGGGATAGGAGGCCGCATGCAGTTATGGACCAATTCTCAAGCTAAGAAATGCTTTCTCTCTTCCTTCAGGCACCCCACATAAGCATATCGGATGGGAATTCTCTGTGTGAGGGCTCTTTGGAGTCTGCTGAATAGCTTCACCTGTGAAAGACGGCCAAATGATTTCAGTTTGCTTAGGTGCCTATAGGATTGTGTCCATGGCCTCGATCAGCCCACACCCTGCAGTGGGTACATTACGTGCAGGAAAAGAAAAAACACTTTTAGAACCTCTTTTTTTTTTTTTTCCAACATTAGTAACCAGGGGCTTTTACAGACAGTCCCTCAAGGAAACCAAGTTCTTTTTTTTCTTCAGGACTTGGCACTTTACTCCTCTCCCTTGGTGAATCTTCACACTTCAGTGTGGCACCTTTTCCCTGCCCACAGTGAGAGCCCTGCTGATGCCTTCACTTCCAAAGCATGGATTCCCTCCAATTTACCCAACTAAAAGTTCTTCACTGGGGACAACCTTCATGCTAAGTGAGTTTGTTCATCTGTTTTGAGTTACTTGAAAACATATAAAATTTTTTTAAGAAATCAAAGCTTCATTTTTAATAGGAATATAGTGTTTTTTAATAGTCATAACTTAGTAGCAACTACAGGAATTTTTTTTTATAAAATTGAAAAGAGAAAAAAATATCTTTGGACTCTGACACAACATGACAAATTTTAGCCAAAGTAGAATGTCAAAGTTATGAACAACGGAAAAAACAAGGGTAACAAGACGCTCAGTCTTCTTGGTGAGCGCTCCCAGCCACGCCCACCATCAGGCTACTACACACTTCATCTCTCAGCCCAGCCATCACAGGATGGGCAGCCTCAAAGGTCACCATACTGCTAGGCTTTGAGCAAACAGAAGGTAATTGCAATTGGAAATCTCAAAGTGTGAAGGCTGCTTTTCAGGCTTATGTCTATTACATTTTCCTGGTCTGTTTCCCTTAACCCAATGCCAAGGACCAAGCCTTGAAAAAAAATAAAAAACTGCCCATCGTGGAGTTTAGTTTGAACTGAGTATGAGAAGGGAAAACACACACAGAATACCTAATTGCTTCCAGCACAAATGACCTGTTATAAACAGACTGGAACACAAAAATACTCTCATAGAATGTCAGAGCTGGAAGGGACCTTAGAATCACAGAACATATACTGTTAGATCTGGAAGGGACCTTAGAATCACAACATACACAGAATGTCAGAGCTGAAAAGAGCTTTGGAATCCTAGAACATACAGTGTCAGAGCTGGAAGGGGACATAGTATCAGAGAACACGGAATGTCAGAGCTGGAAGGAACCTTATAACCCAAGACCACAGGGCTCTGAAACTGGAAGAGTCCTTCCATTCGCAGAACTCTAGGATGTCATAGAGCAGGCCTGTGCTGTGAGAATTTGAGCCATTCCTAGGGGACCAGAGCATCTTTTCCGATGATACCACAGGACCAAGTGTGCATGAAGACAAAACACTCAGGGTAGAGGCTGCTAGAAATACAGGGACTAAGACAATGGCAGGAATGAGGAATGTGTGCTGGCTGGCATCAGTGGGTAAAAATAGTGGCTGCTAGAAGACTAGTCTTTCCGAGCCAAACTAGTTCTGCTGTACCATGCAGAACACGATAGCCACTGGAGTGAGAGGGAGAAGGGGGAATACACACCCTAGAGAACAGTGGCTATAGTACCAGCCCTGGGACTCAAGGTAGCAGGGCAAGCAACCAGCATGATTAGCTGATGTTAGGTTTTGTAGGCTACCTGTGTGACTGAACCGGGTGAGGGTGGAGAGGGAAGAAATACATCTCACCAGTGAAAAACCAGAGAAATAAGTGTTCTCTTGATAGCCAGCCTAGGATACTATTCCCTTCTCTGTTCTTTACATGCATTTTTGATAAAAACCTGTCCTAAGTTTCATGCGTCATGCGCTTAATTCTTTCAGAAGAACTGAATACCTCTGAGGCAAATTAGAAATGAACCAAAAACACAAATGTTATGAGAGTTTCTCTAGGTGAAAGTAAAACAAGCCATAGTAATTGAGAAACCTTCAAGACTGAACCCAGTCCATTTGAGTCCAGGACTTACCTTTTGATTCATGGGTCAGAGCTAGACAAGAACCCAGAAATCACCAGTCCTATTCTCCCTTGGGTTATGAATGTGGAAACTGAGGCCCAGAGAGATTAGGGAACTTACCCTAGGCCACACAGGTAATCAAAAGCAGAGCCAGGATTCTACCTCAGATTTTCTGACTCCAACTCTAGTGTTCTTTTCCATTTATCGACAATAAAGTCGATATTTTTTTTTTGTGAATCATGACTCCCATAGATGCAGCACTTTCGGGTTTGCCGAGCACTTTCCCCAGAACCCAATGAAGCAGGTAGATACCCAATGCATATAATGTGCAGGAGGCACTATGATTAGTGCTGGAGATAAAGAGATAGATGCCATGCAGACTAATATACCTGGTAGACATTTCTAGTCCCTTCATTTATCAGATGGAGGAACTGGGACCCAGAGAAAGAGAGAGAGAGAGAGTAACTTGCTTTAATCCACAAAGCATATAAAGCAGGCAGCTAGGTGGTGCAGTAGATAGAGCACTAGGCCTGGACTCAGGAAACTCTACATTCAAATCTGGCCTGAGACACTTACTTGTTGTGTGACTCTGGGCAAGTCACTTACGCCTGTTTGCCTCAGCATCCTCATCAGTATAATGAACTGGAGAAGGAAATGGCAAACCACTCCAGTATCTTTGCCAAGAAAATCCCATATGGAATTATGAAGAGCAGAACTCAACTGCATAAGAGCAAAAGGAAGAGAACCCAGGTGTCTCAGTTCCCAGGCTTGATCATTCTTCTTCTCCCCATTCTCTTTACTCCTTTTTCATCTGTTTACCAGAATGTGGGAGGTTCCTGTTGCATCTGGGAAGGATGCCAGTTATGGAATGGGGGGGAGTGGAGACAGTTATGGAAGGGGGTGGGGGGAAGAGGGGAGACTTTTAGAACAACAATAAAAAAGTTAAAGAATTCGAACCCTAACTAACTAATGCTCTGAATATGATAAATGGGCCAAAAAGATATATTTAGTGTTTGGGGGCTTTTGAGTCAATATCTCCATATGCAAAATTGAATAGATTGCTTAACAGAGGCCATGTTTGGTGTGCAGGGCAGAAAATAGAGTCTGGTGACTTACAGTAAAGCTGAGAATTACATTTCTCTTAATTTTTAATTCTATTTGGGAGTATACGGTTAAGGAAGGGAGTGTTAGAAGCCTATTTTGAATATTTCTCATTTCCTGGTTAAATTTCAACTTGCAACTGCCATTAGGCACCATTCTCTTGGAACAGAGGAAACATTTAGATGCAATTATAAATTGCCATTTTTCATTCTGACACCTTCACTCAAAGAAAGCCCCACCCATTCATTGTTTCACTGTCTACACTCTCCCTTAATTGGAGTGTGCATGACTGACTAATTGTTTCAATTCTAAGCAAAATCTGGACCATCATAATTACCAAGCTACATGACATGGTAGGAAGTGCTCCAGGCAAAGTCTCAAGAACTCTGTAGGCCTCCTGGTTTCAATTTCAATCTGTTTCTCCTCTCTGGGCCTCAGTTTCCTCATCTATAAAACAGAGGTAATAATAGTCCTATCTCTCATAGGATTGTTGAGGAGAAAACAGTTTTGGGAACCTTAAATCTCTATTGAAATGTGAGTTATTAAAAAAAACGGGGGGCTGGGAGAGGCTGCTAGATGGTACAGTGGATAGAGCATCAGCCCTGGAGTTAGGAGGACCTCAGTTCAAATTCGGTCTCAGACATATAACACTCACTAGCTGTGTAACCCTGGGCAAGTCACTTAACCCTATTGCCTAGCCAAAAAAAAAAAAAAAGAATGGCCATGAAGCATTTTTTTTAATACACAGAAGAGAACAGAACAGAGAAAGAAGTCCAGAAGACAGAAGGCCAAGCTGGACAATTTTGTTGCTGTCATGTTAAATTTAATATACACTTAATTATTTAAAATTGCATTATAACAGGTCAGTTTCATATACAATCCTCTATTCTATCCTTGAAATATTGAAATGTTCATGTTTGTTAGTGTTTGCTAAGTTCATAATAAAACATATTATTTTTCTTAGTATAGTTGGTGTTAAGCATTGGCTCGACAAATGAATCACAGAAAGTCAGGGGTGAAAAGCCGCAGACATTACAGATGGATTAATAACAAGGAATGAATAAATGAATGAATCATTTTGAATTGAAACAAAGTTGCCCAGTTCAATTCACCAAGTATTCACTGCGCAACTACTGTGGACACACCCAAGGAGGCAACATAGGTACTCCACATAATCCCCTGTGTTCAAGAAGTTTGCAGCAGAGACAAAAATAAGACTTATGCAGGTGGGATAGCTAAGTAGCCATACAAACCCTGTAGAAAAGGTACTCAGAGCTTCCTTTAGCACTCCTGCTACAACTCTAAATTAGTAAGGGCCAAGATGATACAGACAGTAAGCACTAACTGAATTCAGACAAAGGTAAGATTATCTTGGGCTGAAAGAGTTAAAAGAAGGCTTCTTGGAAAAGGTGGTATTTGAGTTGGGTGTAGAAAGATGCATAGATGTATTACATGCGTAGACAAGCAGAGGAAAAAATATAGAGCATTCTGGGCAAGGGAGATCATGTGAGCAAATGCCCACAGGTAGGAAAGAGCTCAGCATGTTCAGGGGACAATAAGGACACAGTTCCATCTTGGAGAGTAGGTGAAGAGATAGTTGGATAGGGAGGGGCTAAATTCTAGTGAGTCAAAGAGATTCTACTCAATAGAAGAGATAAAGAATGATTCCCACCTGGTATTAAATTAATTTTCTTTTTTTTTTAGGCAATTGGGGTTAAGTGACTTGCCCAGGGTCACACAACTAGTAAGTGTCAAGTGTTTGGTGTGAAGCTGGATTTGAATTCTGGTCCTCCTGACTTCAGGGCCAGTGCTCTATCCACTGCGCCACCTAGCTGCCCCAACTACGCCACCTGGCTGACCCTAAATTAATTTTCAAAACACCTTTATGACACTACAGAAACTTTTAATTCATATTTGCAGCCTTTTAAAGAATCTTTTTTTAAAGAGCAGATTACTATGTTCTAATGAAATTAGCTCATCTGAACTGGAGGACAAAACAAAGTGATGTAATAAACCACCAAGAACTTATCATGTGCCTCCTTTGTGTACCAGACACTATACCAGGTGCTGGGGGGAGGGGAGGTGTAGAGAGAATAAGCATTTATTTAGCGCCTATTATGTACCATGCACTGTACTAAGTACTTTATAAGTATTATCTTATTTGATCTTCACAATAACCCCATTATTATCTCCACTTTACAGATAAGGAAACTGAGGCTAACAGAGGTTAAGTGACTTGCCCAGAGTCACAGAGCTAGTATTCCTCTAAAGCTAAATTTGAATTCAGGTCTTCCTGGCTCCAGGCCCAGCACTCTATGCACTACACCACCAACTGCCTCTAGGCAAAATAAATAAGCAAAAAAGACACAAAAAAACCCAAGAAAAACCAAGTATAGTCAATCTTCAACTTTCTAGGTGAAAATGGCATGAAAGTAAAAATGCAAATGTTGATCCATTGAACCTAAAGAAAACAGGAAATCAGATTCCCCTGGACCACCAAAAACTGTAATCTTTCACTAGAGATTGCTGAAAGTACACTTTCCTGCATGTAATACTTCACCACAAAGCATCAATTCTGATAATATGCACTTTTCCTAACACAGTAACCATGAAATAACCCACAAAATGAAGCACACAAAATAAAACTGGTAACATGCAAAACATTTTTTCTCACTAGCAATTCCCTAGAATTCTGTGACCTTTTGTGCTAACATCTCAAAAAAACCATTGATTTCAAACAATATTCACTTTTCATAACACATGAAATCTACAGTACCGTAAATACCATACAGCAAATAAAATTCCCCAAACTAAGACTTTGTTAACCTGAATCTTACCTTCCATGTGTCAGATGGTAAGGTGAGGGCATTGTAAGGTATGCTATATGGCTTGCTATAAACCTCTTTCCCTTGGCCACCCTCTGAAATCCAAGGGAGAGGTTGGTGGGACTTTCGTCCAAAGAAGCCGAGACTGGTGAGGTCTCAACATCCTCCAATACTCTGTCCTTTGCAGCTGGTAGATTCATGAACATTTTTATGAATACTTTCCTCCTTTTTGTGGATATAACAAATCCTTAACTCATTAATACCAAACTTGAGGCAGACAGTGGTGCAGACATTCTGGCATGAAGTTTAGCTACCACCTTTATTTTCTCACTAAGCTGAATCACTGACTTTGCACACTTGGGCTTAGAGCCCAAAAGACTTGCACTAGGCTCTGGGGACATAATTGCAACACAAAACTTGGGTTTTAAAGGCAAAAGTGAAAATATGCAATGGATGCACAGGAAGCTCTTTACAATGGGAGAGTGAAAAGATCAGGCAAGTAGTAGGATAAGAGCCACTCCACGAACTTGCATGCATCGTGCCTCTCTGTTTTTTTCTCTACTGTGCATAGCCACAAATGTGCACAGCTGCCAACTCCAAAGTCAAAATGAGGTTACTAATAAAATCACTCAAATGCTTGAAGTCCTGAAAGTTAAACATGGAACTTTGAGGGTTGACTGTAGATAAAAAAGCAAAATAGTCCATGCCCTTGGGGAGAGGAAGTATGAATGTTTAAAAAAAAAAAAAGTAAGTGCAAGTGGGAGGGTGAGGGGAACAGTATAACCTGGAAGGCTCGAACCTTGAAAGAAGCAGGAAGGCATACATTCCAAGCCTGGGGGACAACATGCACCAATGAGAAGGAAAAGCAGCTAGGTGGGTTTGATTAAGACACAGAAAGTGTGAAGAAGACACCCATGAAGAAGAGAAACCTGGAAAGGCTTTAAATACAGAACAGAAGAATTTGCATTTAATCCCAGAAACAAGAAGAAGCCCCTTAACCTTCTTGAGCAGGAAAATGAAGGTCAGCTCTGTATTTTAGGGCTATCAACTTGACAGCTGTGTGGAGGTGATAGATTGGAGAGGGGAGAGATTATGGTAGTAGGTGAAAAGAAGGGGACAAGACACTGTGAACATGGGATCAACATTTCTAGGTAACTGATTCAATATAAGTGATGAGGAAGAGGAAAGGATAGGGGAGACTCTGAGATTATGAACCCGAGGGATTGGAAGGGTGGCAGTGCCTTTCTTATTTGAAAGTCAGGAATAGGAGACGGTTTTGGGAGAAGAGAACTGGGTTTACAGTCTAAAGTCTTGGATTCAAATCCTGGTCCTGTAACTTACTAGCTACAAGTCATTTAATTGCTCTGTCTCATTTTCACCTTCCCTAAAATTATGGTCATTCTGCGCTATTTACCTCATAGGGTCATGAGGAAGCAGTTTGCACCCCTTAAAGTCCTGTACTATTAGAAGCTCTTAAAGGCCACAACATGCTGCATTCCTACCGAAGAGTCACATGGCTATGACAACCCTTCTTCCAAATGTCTCTCTCCTCTATTTTCATCAGGGGCATCAGGCTAACCCCATCTTCTCCTCTTTATCTGGCTTCTCAATCAATTGCTAAGTTCTTCTAGCCAGAAATGTCCCACACAGTCTGAGGAACTAGATTAAAACGTAATTGTGAAATAGTTACCAAAACAAATGAAAATATAATAGAACATAAATAATGTCAATATGTGGTTTTCTAAGTCAATATGTCACCATATCCTCATGTATCAGTTTGTTGCTGTTTGTTATTCAGTCTTGTTTGACTCTGTGACCCCGGTTGAGGTTTTCTTGGCAGAGATGCTGGAGGGGTTTGCCATTTTCTTCTCCAGTTCATTTCACAGATGAGAAAACAGAGGCAAACAGGGTTAAGTGACTTGCCCAGGGTCACACAGCTAGTGTCTGAGGCTGGATTTGAACTCAGGGAGATGAGTCTCCCCGACTCCAGCCCTGGTTGCCCCATGTATCAGTTTAGCAGCTCCCATTTCTGTTTGAGTTTGACCTCACTTCTCTGCACTATAGTATGTCGAGTGGGATAGGCCCTTCTGCCACAGACTCACCAGCTCTGACCACTTGATTGTGGGGTGGAAGGTAAAGAGAGCAAGAACAAGAAAACCATAGATGTCCCAGACTACAGTTCTCTTCTGAGACTCATTGCCCTCTATTTTTTCTCCTTTCAGTGTCTTCTTAAGTTTCTGGCTTCTGATTTAATCACTCAAAGGAAATTGCACTCTCCAAAATTACCAATGATTTTTTTTTGTATCAAATCTAATGTCCTTTTCTAAAGCCTCATCATTCCTGACCTCTTGTCACAGTTGATGACCTTCTCCTGGATCTTCTCTCTTCTCTGGATTTTTGTGACTGTGTTCTCTTGTAGTTCTCCTTTCAGTCTGACCATCTTTCTCAATTTCTTTTTCTGGCTCGTCATCCATACCACACCCACTAGACTTGTACCTCTATTATATAAGATAATGAGTTCTGCCGTTCCCCCTCAGTATAGTCTTCTAACCCTCCCATTTCCTTCTTGTCCCAAGACCATCAAAACAGAACAAACCTCCATCACCACCACCCCCAGACCATCTACCTGTCTTATTTACCTTCCTCTACGATTCTTGAAGATCTTAAGACTCAGAAAGGACACTTAGCATGTAAACTATTCATTCTCACATAGTCCCTTACAATTGATCAAATGTGTATAACTTGCTATGTTTTTCTTCTCTCCTATGTTTCCATTTCAAAGTTTCTACTCAGCTCTGGCCTTTTTGTCAGAAATTGTTTGCAAGTTCTATTTATTTATTTGTTTGTTTGTTTGTTTTTAGGCGATTGGGGTTAAGTGACTTGCCCAGAGTCACACAGCTAGTAAGTGTTAAGTGTTTGGTCTGAGACCAGATTTGAACTCAGGTCCTCCTGACTTCAGGGCCAGTGCTCTATCCATCACACCACCTAGCTGCCCCAAAGAGATGCAAGTTCTTTAGTTCATTAAAGTCCTATTTCTCCCCTGTAGGATTATCCTCAGTTTGAAGGAATGGTCATTCTTATTTGTAAGTCTTTAATTTTTGCCTCTTGTAATATCATATTCCAAACTCTCCTCTTCTTTGTCACAGAAGCTGGCAAAACTTCAATGATCTTGACTGTGACGCCTTGGCACTTGGATGCTCCCCCACCCCTACCCCACCCCCCATCCCTCACTCCAAGCTATTTCTTCATTGTGTTAAGCATTTTCTTCTGTTCATTCATATCTTCAGTCTCTTTCTGGATTGCAGGCTTGTGCTTGAGTCAAAGTCTACTCTCATTCTCCTGAAAAACATGGATAAACCTTACTTGATCCTGGGTTCTGTGACTAAAACTAGTCTTCTCCATCTTTTGGAATTATCTTCTCTTCCTAAATGCTGGTCTTACCCTATCTGCTTTTATGTATGGTGATGGAGCCTCTCTAATGCTCTTTTCATTGTGCTGCATTGCCTCTTCATGCCTACCACTAGGCACCCCTTCTCAAGAGATAAAAGACTGGCTCAGTGGCTGAGTCTTGAATATGCAGATTGAGGCTGAATCTGAGATACACATTTGGATACATACCCTTCTCTCCTCTGACACTGTTACCACTCTGGTACAAGCCCCCATCACCTCTTCCCTGGACTATTGCAATAGCCTGATGGCTGAGCTTCTTGCCTCGAATCTCTCCTCACTTCAGTCCATTCTCAACTGCCAAATTAACCTTCCCAAGATGTAGGTCTGACCATGCTACCCTTCTATTCATTAATCTCTGGTGATTCCCTATTACCTTCAAGATCAGATATAACATCCTTTGTTTGCCTTTTAACGCCCTCTATAAATTGGCCTCTTCCTGTCTTTCCAGTCTTCTTATACCTGACACCCCTAGTTCCTCAATAATATATTACACAATGACACTGGACTCTTGCTGGTCACAAGAAGCTCCATCTCCCAACTCCAGATACTGTCACTGGTTGTCCCCATTCCTGAAACATTGTCCCTCTTTATCTCACCCTCCTAGCTTCCCTGACTTCCTTCAAGTCTTAGCTAAAGTCCCACCTTCTTCAAGAAGCCTTTCCTGATCCCCCTCAATGATAATGCCTTCCTATGTTAATGATCTGCAATTTATTCTGTCTATAGCTTGCTTATAAATAGGGTTTTTTTTTCAAACTGTCTTCCCCACTTTAGACTATAAGGCCCTTGAGAACAAGCACTGTTTTTTGCCCTTCTTTGTGCTTGGCACATAGTAGGGGCTTAATAAATGTTAGTGACTGATTAGCATCATCCCCTAAATGAGCATTCTGTGTCTAGCTCTAAAGCAACCCAGGTGTCACACTGAGGGTGCCAGCAAATAAAGGGCAGCCACAAACCCAAGGCTATAGAGACACACAGCTGACATCTTGTCTTCCTAGCATTAGGAAGCAGCTTCTGGGCTACAGCTGTTCTTTAGGAGGTTGGAATTTGACCTGGGTGTATAAAAGAAGGCACGTGGTATCACTGGGCCCAATCATGTTCATACTGAGCTCTCTCACATGTCCAGTGAACCGATTTGTGCCCCTGCTGGCATGACTCTCTCCCTCTCTCCCACTTGCACTCTCGTTTCCCGTGGGCAGGGTACCAGCGCCTCAAAACTGTACTATTCGGATAGAAAAATCTGTTGAGCTCTTTACTCTTTGCTCTCCAGATACTGCTGCCACTGTGTGAGGGTACTTGGGATAAGAGATGTACAATCTCAGGACAGGAAGCACCTGTGGGGACAAGCTGGTCTTTGTCCTAGGTCCTACTAGTTCCAGAATTCCACAATTCAAAACTCATTCATAGCCTGCAGGGACTCCGTACCTTCCTCCAGTCCTATGCTTGTGGCCAGAGTTTCTACCAGGTTCCATATCACAAAGTCACACACTTTGCTAACTCACTGACTCATCGCTACCAACCCACACACCACCTTCTACACATCCCACTGCAAACATCCAGGAGCCAGATTTCCTACCGCTCTTCCAAACCCCATCACTCTTATCAAAGCAACATTTCTGACACTGACTAAATAGCCTGAGTATTTGTGGATATAACTAACAGCTGTGGGCAGCTGCATGCCTGTGCCACCTCCTTAGCATAGCTATTTACATTTCGACTTGGGTGTCCCTAGAGTCCAAAAGACTGGAGAGCTACTGTTCGAGGTGGGGATCGAGTGAGAAGGTACAGGAAAAAGAAAGTTTCTGAGAAGGTAAGAGCTTGGACAAGTGTGAAGCTGCTGTGTTCTGGATATTCCTTGAGTTCTGCTCCAGCATGGGCTGTGTTGGGAATGCGTGTTGTAGTGCCCTACCCTACCCCCAACACATCCAGACCCAGACCCAGACACACAGATACATAAATACACAGATGCAGACACATACACTAAGCATATAACTGGAAAAGCAGTGATGAGACACTGGTAATAAGGTTTTGACATGCTGTTTATCTGATCTGTTTTATGGGTTGTTTTTTTTTTAAGCATTCCTTAGGCTTTTTTGTTTTAAAGAAAGCACAGAGGATAGAGCACTGGCCCTGAAGTCAGGAGGACCTGAGTTCAAATCTGGCCTCACACCAAACACTCGACACTTACTAGCTGTGTGACCCTGGGCAAGTCACTTAACCCCAATTGCCTAAAAGCAAAAAAAAAAAAGCACCTAATGGGCACATGGTGACACAGGGAGCAGGGTATGCATAACTGATAGTTTTGTGAAAGCAACCCCAGCATCACCATGGAGGCAACTGGGAAAGAGGAGCATTTGGAGAAGCAATAGTAGAAATGGCCACCACTAGGTGTCAAAAAGATATATGAAATAGCCAGGACAAGGGCCCTGGTCTCATGTTTTTCATATGGGGGATCTGAGACCCTTGGCCCACAGGTTCCAGCACTACCTTTTTCTCTATTAATCCAGGGCAATGTACTTGCCTCAGACCAACCTCCAAGAGGTGAGGTTGAGATGCTTCCTCATGATGACCCAGCCACCTCAAGCAACAGAAGCCCAAATTCAAAGCGATCAATGAGGAAAGGTTGCTAGTCCCCAGCATGAATTTGAGTTGAAAAAAGACCAGATCATAATCCAGTCCCATGCCTAATGGTGGGTATGGGAAGAAATTATATCCAAAAGGAAAGAGAGGGGGCAGCTATCAGATGGTGCGGTGGATAGAGCACTAGCCCTGGAGTCAGGAGGACCTGAGTTCAAATCCAGCCTCAGACACTTGACACTTACTAGCTGTGTGACTCTAGGCAAGTCACTTAACCCCATTGCCTAGAGAAAAAAAAAAGAAATAAAAAAGAAACAAAAGGAAAGAGAGGGTCCTAAATAGAACTCAAGAGAGGAGTGAGGCTGAACCAGGTGCTCAGCCTTTTGTGAAAAGCACACTCAAGAGGAACACCAGAAAAAAGTATGAGACAGTGCTGAATCCAAAAGCACTTTCAAGGGCTGCCAATACCTTTGCCCTCAATCCAAAAGAAATTCCTCATGCCAGTGAAGTAGATATGCCTCTCTACTTCTCCAGGGCGAAACAGGAGAAGATGGACTTTGGAGAAGGCATAGGGTCAGAGACTAGCATACCGTGAAAGGAGGAGAAGCTGAACATCCTGTCTGGGAGGGGGAACTATCGAACAGCTACCAATGCCTTTTTAAAGGCATCAGGGAGTATTCAGAGTTGGTGTTGATCACTCTGGAGATTGGAAACTGGGCTGGGTACAGTGAAAAGAAAGACCATTGTGAAGAGACATCATTTGTTCTGATCAAGAATGTGTGAAGGTGATGACTAGCAAAGCAACTAAAAAGACCAATAAAAGAAAACTACATGTTGTGTAAATATAATGACAAATTTTGGCCCTGGAGAAAAAATGAGGAAGTCCACCTCCCTCCTCTTGTTGGAGAGGTGAGACACCATGGGTGTGGAATGTTACACACATTGTCAAATGGAGTTGATAGATTAGTTGGTTTTTGCTTAACTGATTTTTTTTTCCTTTGTTACAATGAGAGTTATACTGGTAAGGGAAATATCTAGAAAAGAGTCTGATGTAAAAACAAAAGGTATCAATGAAACTTTTTTTAAGTGAGTAGTTAGATGTTAAATCCTAGGACCTTGGAGAGTGAACAAAGAATTGTGCAGTTTTGTGGAGGAAGTTCTTTGAGGGATGGAACTAGACAAGAGGAATAGCATTTGGGTGCTTTTTGGGAAGTGTCTGCAGTCACAATAAAATGTCAGAGAGGCAGCATGGTATAAAGGGAAAAAAAGAACATTGGACTTGAAGGCAAGAGAGATTTGGTTCAATCTCATTATTGACCCTACTGTGATCATAGGCAAGTGATTTAATCTTTTTAATTCCCAGTTTCCCATAAAATGGGGATAATATTTATACTAATTCCCTCATAAGGTCATTTTGAAGATCAAATAAGATAGTATATTTGAAGCATTTTGCATATCTTAAAACATAGGAATGCCAGTTATTATTATAGAAGGGAAAGTTGTTCTACTCCCCTAGCTATAGCTAGATGCAAATGGGGCAAATCAATTGACTAGGTGGATGGATCTGTGCCAGATGGAGGGATTAGAGGTAAGACTCAAGAAGAGAAGTGATCTCTAGTTCTGGGAATTGGGTAGAATGTGTGGTCTATATTAGTGACTAATGATTCTACTTTTACAAATCTAATCTAATTAAACTCTGAATTTAAATTCTGACCTCAAGTGAAATTAGATAACTGAAATTACACAAAGGGAAAGTAAAAAAAGGGATTTAATCAAGTAGGTGGAGCAAGAGATTGAATGAACCTTACTCCTAGGTAGACTAGATAAGGACTAAGGAGGTGATGTCATATTCAGCCCAATGACAACCACACCTGTCCATGGTCCTATCTACTTGTAGAGTCTCACACTGTGTGTATATGTGTGTGTGTGTGTACATGTATGTGTGTGTGTGTGCGTGTGTGTATTTTATCCATAACAATGACACTCAAAAATCCAATTCATTCTGGCCTATTCCCAAAAGACTACTGATAGTAGCACTTAATCAATATTGGTTATATGGAATAAATACAAGGAAGGTTTTTGAGAATCAGAGGCAATGTGATATAATAGAAAGAGCCTTGACCTAGAAACCAGGGAACCAGATATAATCCAGGTTCTGTCTCTAGTGGTTATTGATGTTGAAGAATTAATTTAATATTCTGCATTTTCTCATTTCTCCAATTCATTTACATTACTTATGTACACAAGGGTAGAACTGGACAATGGACACACGAGCAAGTCTCACAGCCATGTTCTTCAATGTGATGTACGGTTGGCCAAATTATAGTCTTACAACTGGCTTACAAAGAATAGACTGGGGCTGGTACAATGTTGAAGATGAATAGGAGGTAATACAACGCTGGGAGAGGGAAGTAAAAAAATCAGAATTCTGATGATGAAATTATAGTTAGTGGAACACAATGACTCAGCTATAACTGGAATATTCTAGGAACAAATATTACAAGTTGATCCGGTATTTTCCATTACCTCACCTAAGGACACCTACCTTTCCCCATAGTTTCTTAATGTTACCAATGGCTAGTTAATCCATAGGCCTTTGCAGTGATGTAAAACTCTCTAGAAATACAACTATCAGAGGTCCTGATTCCACACTAGCTATATGATCTTGGGCAAGTAACATCAGTCATCTGAGTCTCAGTTTCATCATCCTAAAAATTATGGTGCCAGTTCCAAAGATCAATTAATACATTCTAGTGATTATGCAAATCCCTGGGCATGGAGACAAGTAAGTCACACCTGGGACTGAGGAAGAAAGACCCAGGTTGATAAGAGCAAGCATTCCAGAAAACTAGGCAGCATTGGCACCCATATGTCTATGGCACAAAGGAGTCTGTAATAGATAAGGAAGCCAAAATTCCAAGAGTTTAGGGGATTTAGTCATATGCTTGATTCAACATAATTCTTTAACACTTTTTACTGATGCTTTAATTCCCTACCTTAATTCTGACATTAGCCCTGGTGTTCTGAGGTGGTCATGGGCAAGACTGGCCAAACCTTAGTTTTTGTTTTTGCTTTTCTAATGCAGACCTGCACAACTTGGCAGTAGGTAGGGGCCAAAATTAAAATAGGCTAAACTTCTTCCGGCCACAGACAGGATTTTAGTGGCTCACTTTCTAAGTAAAGGTATAATTAACTATTAAACTATTTCTTAAAAACACTTTTTTTTTAATCGGGACATAATCCAGAATCTGCAATCAGTAAACACTTCTTTATACTCACCTTCAGTAAAAGACTTCCCAGCAGCAGCAATTTCTTTAGAAATCTGGAAACTAACCTAAGTAGCCACCTCATTTTCTGAGTTTACTTTCTTGAAAAACCATTGTTCCCTACTGAGATTTTTCAACAATTTGGATGCTTTAATTTGTTTTTCATTGGTGTCCAATTTGCTTAAGTCAGGGTGTTTTGATTTGAAATGGTGACTAAGATTGTATTCCTTGTGAACGGCTATTACCTCTCGGCAAACAAAGCACAATGTTTTGTCTCTTGTGTAAGTAAACAAGTATCTATTTGTCCACTCCAGATTAAACATTCTACGTTCAGATTCAATCTTCCATTTCTTTTTATCACCCATTTTACAATGTCACCCCAACAACTTTAATGTTAGAACAAAAAAACATCTCCACAGTAACTGCTCACATACAAAGAAATACTGCACTGAGTGTCTGACCTTGGAGAGAGTGCCAGACACTCATGTAACTTGGCGGGCAGTCACACAGCGAGGAAGGGGAAGAATTGCCACTCATTGCATAGAGGGCATCAGTGGCACTGGCATGTGGCTGCACTCACTTTGTCCCTGTTCAATGCCAGTAACAATCGAAAACACAGCGAAAACATACAACTCTCTCTTCTCTCAGACTAGAGACTGACTGACTGATGATGGTTGGTTACTGCAGGTCCTGTGACAAACAGGAGAGAGTGCACAGTGGCAACCCACCCACCAAGTTACGTGACAGGCACAATAGTAACTAGTGGAAGGTGGGTTAAACAGGGCACAGACAAAGCACTCGTTACATCTTTACTTTCTTTTATATCCTCTACATTTTTCACTGGGCACCTGAAATTCTTTGGCAGCCCATAAGCAACCTGCAGAACATATGTTGTGCAAGTCTGTTCTAATAGAAGGGAGCTCTGTTCTTTCTTATATTGTTCTGCTTCCATGTCACAAGTAAGAGGCAGTATGTATCAATGTCTTGGATCCTGCAGGTTATGAGAGGACAACGAGAGTTTTAGGGGAGGGAAAGAAAGAAAGAAAGGAAGGAAGGAAGGAAGGAAGGAAGGAAGGAAGGAAGGAAGGAAGGAAGGAAGGAAGGAAGGAAGGAAGGAAGGAAGGAAGGAAGGGAGAGAGGGAGGGAGGAAGGAAGGAAGGAAGGAAGGAAGGAAGGAAGGAAGGAAGGAAGGAAGGTAAGGGAAGGAAGGAAGAAAGAAGGAAGGGAGGGAAAGGGGAAATGGCCATTTTATTTGGTGTTTGCTATGTTCAGAATAAAAACAAAGGGGAAAAACAAAGGATTGGCCAAGCCTCTTACTGACTCAGTTGCCTCCTGGGCTCAGACCATGGGATCATATAGAGGACAGTAATGCTTAAACTATCCACCTCATGGGGTTATTGTGAGAATTAAATGAGGTAATAGCTGTGAAAGTGCTTCAGACGGCCATAAAAATATCAGGTATTGCTGACAATGCTGATGTTTGGGGTGGTCCAGTATCCCTGTAATCTCCTGGGGGAGAAAGGGTACATGGAGATAAATGTAACCTAAGGTAGGAAGTTATATGGGTGAAGGAAAGATTCAGACAAAATAGTCTATGTCAGTACTTGAGGAGAAAGAGGATACTTTCTGTTGGGTGGATCAGGGAAACCTACATGGAGGACACCTAAGCTAAGCCTTGAAAGAAGAGAGGGATTTTGAAAGGCAAGGATGAATTTAAGTGATGGAAAATGGCTTATGAAAATCTATGGAGGTGGGTATGACTTGTCAAGTTTGAGAACAATTAGTAAATTGGACCCAGGTGGTAGAATGCCTTAAATGACAGGCTAAAGAGTTTGTATTTTATCCTTTTAGGCAATAGGTATGGCTGGAAGTTCTGAGCAGAGAAGTGATACAGTCACACCTGGGCTTTAAGAAATTTATTTTGAGGGCAGCTAGGTGGTGCAGTGGATAGAGCACTGGCCCTGGATTTAGGAGGACCTGAGTTCAAATCCAGCCTCAGACACATAACACTTATTAGCTGTGTGACCCTGGGAAAGTCACTTAACCCCATTGCCTAGCCAAAAAAAAAAAAAGTAATTTATTTTGGCAGCTGTGTGGAACATGAATTCAAGGGAAGGGAGCATGGAGGCAGGGAGATCCATTAGTAAGCTTTGAAAATCATCTAGGTGAAAGGTCATGATAGCCTGCACTAAAGCAATGACAGTGTGACTGCCAAAGAGAAGGGATATGGATTTGAGAGATGTTCTGGAAAAAGAATCCAAAGGATGCGGAAACTGATCAGATACAGGAGGAGGAAGGACTCAGGCAGTAGACGTTACTAGCATTGTTATAAGCTACAGATAAGTCAAGAAACAACTATCAGATGCTGACAATTAAGAGATAATTTATAATTTCTGAAAAAGTAGTTTCAGTAGAATAATGAGTTGGGAAAAAAAATTACAAGGAATGGAGGTTGAAGAAGCTGAGGCAGAGAGTACAGACTAGGGCATATGGTGGTATTCAGTAAACATCTGAATGAATGAATGGAGAATAAATGAATGAATTGTGTACACAACTTCCTTGGACACTTTCTATTCAATTCAACAAGTATCTGTTCTGTGACTCTGGGAGCAGACAGAGTAGCTGGCCTTAAGCTATCCTCCCCACCTCTCTAATCCTTATGCAGTCTACAGTGACTTAATATTTTGATCTGCCCATATTTGAAGCCACTCCAGATAACATCTCATCCACAGAATAGCTCCGGACAGGCTCCTGCAGCAACAATAGCAAGTTAATGAATTCTGCCCTGGTGACCTGAAGCAGGCACCTGAGTAGCCCAGATATAATGTCTGCTCCAGGTTGACTTTTCAAAGGTGAACATTTAATACAAGCCAATCACAGTGTAATCAAAAGTTAGGAAAAATGAAAACCTGCCTAGGCAGAGATCATTTTTCAATCTTCAGGGGTTTTTTTTTTTAGCATTTCAATGAAACTTTGAGAAAGGGGTCAGCTAACCCTACAGTCTTTGTTTTTAGCATGAATGCATTGTGTTTTCTTAGCAGCACATATACATTCCTCTAGCAGAGAATTAATCCATTAGTATGCACCCAAGGGCCCTTCCCCTTTGTCTATTGATTCTCTAGTGTGTTACAACTGCAATGCCTGAAATCATTAGGCTGTGTAGTCCAGTGAAAAGGACACTGGACTAGAGTCAGGAGACCTGGGTTTGGATGCCAACTTAAACACTGGTTGTCTGTGTGACCACGGCCAAGTCTCCTTATGTTGTTGTTGTTATTATTATTATTAATAATAATAATAATAACAAACATTTATATAGTACCTTCTATATAGCAGACACTGTACTAAATTCTTTACAAATATTATCTCATATCTTAACAACAACCCTGGGAGGTAGGTGCTATTATTATCGTCATTTAACTGAAGTAGGCAGAGGTTAAACGACTTGTCCAAGGTCACAACTATCTGAGACCACATTTGAACTCAAGTCTTCCTGACTGAAGGCCTAGAGTTCTATGCACTGCACCACCTAGCTACCCACTTTTACAAAGTGGATGTAATGGTTCTCACACTCCCTGACTCAGGAGTTGTTTCTCAGTCAGATGCTTTTCTTAAATGTTCTATTGATGCCTTTTGTTTTTACATCACAGTCATTTTTACACACATATCATTTCCTACCCCTACCCCCCAACACACCTTCACCAGAATTGAACAAAACAAAAAACTGTCCCGAAGCCTCCCTTCTTCTTAACTTCCTTATTACTGTTGAAGGTACCACCATCCTTCTGGTCATAACCTAGCTCATAACCTAGGTATCATCTTCACCTTTTCACTCTCACCCTCCATATCTAGCCAATTGCCAAGTCCTATCTATCTATTTTTGTATCGCTCATATACACCCCCTTTCTTCTGACACTGCTGCTACTCTGATACAGGCCCTTTCTGGTGGGTCTTCCTGGCTTGAGTCTTTCCACACAACAATCCATCCTCCTCTCAGCTGTTAATTTGAACTTCCTAAAGCATATGACTGACCACGACTCCCACCCTTCCCCTCCCCACCTCCCCACCATTCAGCAAACTCTAGTGACTCCCTATTACTTCCTGGAGTAAACAAAAGCCTCTGTTTAGCTTTTAAAGTCTTTCATAAAGTTAATCCTTCCTGCCTTTCCAGTCTTCTTAAAACTTAGTTCTCTCCATGTGCTCTACAATCCAGTGACACTGACCTCCTTGCTGTTCTTCACTCAAGACACTCCATCTCCCAGCTCTGAGGTTTTTCACTGGATGGCTCTCCCATGCCTGGAATTCTCTTCATCTCTGCCTCCTGGTTTCCTCCAAGTCTCAGCTAAAACTCCACCTTCTACAAGAAGCCTGTCTTGATCCCCCTTAATGCTCCTACCTTTCCTCAGATTATCTCCAGTTTATCTGGTACGTAACCTGTTCTCATGTTTTCTTTCCCATTAGACTGTGAGCTCCTTGAAAGTGAGGACGTCTTTTGCTTTTCTTTGTATTCTCAATGATGAGCAAATTTTTGTTGTTCAGTCCTGTCAGACTCTTTGTGACCCCATGGACCATAGCACACCAGGCCCTTCTCTTCTCCACTAAAGTCTGTCCAAGCTCATGTTCTTTATTTCCATGACACTATCTGTCCATCTCATCCTCTGCCATCCTCTTTTCCTTTTGCCTTCAATCTTTCCCAACATCAGGATCTTTTCCAATGAGTCCCATCTTCTCACTAAGTGGCCAAAGCATTTAAGCTTCAGTTTTGGTACTTGACCTTCCAGTGAGTAGCCTAGCACAGGGGCGGGGAATCTTGAGGCCAGAGTTCCCCACCCCTGCCCTAGCATGTGGTAAACATTTAATAAATGTTTGTTGCCTCGACTTGACTTGAAAAAAATAACACATTTAAGTAAAACAACCAACAAATACCCAATAGGACAATGTATACACAGTTCTAGTCAAGTAGTCTCCAAGTATGTTTCTTCATGTCTGTTCCCTGGAACCATTACTGGTTTTTCATTTACTCAGAATTTGACTTGCAGTCTTTTCATTTACATTATTATAGCCATCTCACTGTTGTTTTGAGTAAAGTACTTTGTAAACTTTAAAGTGCTATGTAAATGCTGGATACTATTACTTTTCACCACCATTGGGTGCCTCTACTGAGTGATACAAACTCACTATCTCCTAAGGTTGTGAATTCCATTTTTGGACGGGTCTAATGGGGAATCAGGTGGTGCAATGGACAGAGTGCTGGGCCTGGAGTCAGGGAGACTTCCTAAGTTCAAATCCTACCTCAAACACTCATTAGCTGTGTGACCTTGGCCAAGTCACTGAACCCTGTTTGCCTCAGTTTGCTCATCTGTAAAATCAGCTGGAGAAGAAATGGTAAACTACTCCAGTATCTTTGCCAAGAAAACCCCAAACGGGGTAGTGAAGAGCCAGAATGATTAAACAACAATGGCTATAACGTTCTTTCTTGCACTGAACAAGAAATTCCTAATCAAATTAAGCTGAACGGATTGAACATGGTTAGCTTGGAGAATAGAAGACTCGGGGAAAATATGGCAGAGAATATGGTAGTTTTTCTGTCCCCTGACAGTACAAGAAGCAATGGTTGGAAGTTGCCATTAGGCAAATAAGTAACTTTAGGCTGGTGTCAGAAAAAAAAAACTGCCTAGTAATTAGAGCTATCCAAAAGAGGAATGGGTGGGCTGCTCTGAAAGTTGTGAGTTATCCTTCCTTAGAGGTCTTCAGCCTCTTATTGGGTATGTTATTATGGGAATTCCTTTCAGGTATGCATTTGACTGGATGGTTACTGAGGTTCCTTTCAAATTTCAAACTCCACGATTTTATGAATGTCTATAGGAACATTCGATGTGTCTCACCTCTGCAATAAACACAGTTCTAAAGTTTTGTTTTGTTTTTAAATAGTCCTGAACTTAGGGCTTTGTGAAATAGAGTTGAAAGGAAGCTTAGAGATCCCACCCCCCATTTCAACCTCTACACACACACACACACACACACACACACACACACACACACACACACCCCTACCCCACAGGTGAGGAAAATGAGGTTGGAGGAAGTTAAGTGAATTCCTTGAGGTCACATGAACTGATCAAGGCTTGAATTTCAAACCCAGGTCCTCTGACTCCAAAGCCATTGTCTTCTCCATTACAACACACTGTCTTCAAGTCTTGAGGCTTCAGTTTCAACCCCTAGCTCCACCACCTATTAATCCTGGAACCCAGGAGAAGTCTTTTCACTTCTCTGAGACTCAATTTTCCTTAAAGAAAATGGAAAGAATGCCTCCACCAAGTCAGACACTTCCAAGGTTAGTGGGAGGAGCAAAAGAGGTGATTGATGGGAATGTTCACAGTAACTCTAGAGTGCATTATTCTTATGCGGATTCATTTCAAAGAATCTCTGACTTCACCCACCTGTATGTTCCCTCTGACGATACAAATAGAGGATGTTCTGTTTGATGAGTCATCATAGCCACAACAATCATTCCCTGCTGGCCAGGTGACCTGGCTGTCTTTGGAAGGATATACACATTCATTCACCTGCTTGTTGTCCTCACAGCTTTCCCAGTTTGTTAAGACCTGCCCATCTTTGAGAGCCCCAGGATCACCTCCTTACCACAATGCATCAGAAGGGAAATTCTGCGAAGACTACTGAATACTAGCCACAATAGATAAGTCTTAAAATGTGTCTTGTAGGAGGGGAGAACTATCAAGAAATCCACAAATGAAGGGGTTCTGTATAATATCAGATTGAGGTGTAGAGTCCTGAGCTGTTAAATTATTTGGGAATAATTTCAATTTTCATTTTAAAATGTCAAAGTGTATATATACATTTCTTAGACTACATCAGTCATTGAAGAAGTAATTTACTAAGCATTTAGTAAGTGCCCAGGCCTGCTGTAGGAATAATGGAGGGAAAGGAAGGTCCAGGGAAGGAACAGGTAGTTATAAGAGAAATAGAAGCAGTCTCTACCTGACTCAAGTACCTACAATGTAGTTGGGAACACAAGAAACAATTACAGGACAAGCCTGAGTCATTTACAATCAATAGCTAACAATGTAGAACACGTGCTGAATGTTTTTGTGCAAGGTTCTGTTGAAAGGAAAATTCTTTGTTTGGGTTTTTACCCTGACTAACGAGGCAAAACTCAGGACAAAGAGAATTGAAAGGAGTTACTTATACAGACGTCATGGCAGCCACATATTTCAGTCTGATCACCGGACATCAGCAATGACTTCAAGGTAGGGCCAGCTTTTATGGATAACTTTTGTAATGAGATAAAGACAATTCAGATAGGCCAGCTTCAGCAAAAGAGTTTAGACCCTTGAATCTTAGTGAGTTCCTTCCCAAAGTGGCAAGTACAGGACAAACATCACAGGTAGGGATACAGGGGCTCAGTAAATAGAACACCCAGCCTGGAGTCAGGGAGACTCACCTTCCAGAAGTCAAATAGGGCCTCAGATATTTACTAGCTGTGTGACCCTGGGCAAGTCTCTTAACCCTGTTTGCCTCAGTTTGCTCATCTGTAAAATGAGCAGGAGAAGGAAATAGCAAACCACTCCAGTATCTTTGCCAAGAAAACCCCAAATGGGGTCATAAAGACTGAAAACAACTAAACAATAAGGGGTATGCAACAAAGAATAGGTAATGTAAAAAGCTGCAGACTCAGTATTGCCTCCTCTAAAACTGACTGACAAGCAGGGATGGGAACAATGGGTCACTGAGTCAACATAACTTTCAATAGTATCTTTGTGCCTGGAACACATTCTCATCTTAGCTCTGCTTCTCAGAATCTTTTGTTGTTGATGATGATGTTATTGTTATTTAATCATTTCGGTCATGTCCAACTCTACGTGACCTCATTTGGGGTTTTCTTGGCAAAGATACTGGAGTGGTTTGCCATTTTCTTCTCCAGCTCATTTTACAGATGAGGAAATGAGGCAAACAGGGTTAAGTGACTTGCCCAGGGTCACACAGCTAGTGAGAGTCTGAGGCCAGATGGGAAGTCAGGAAGACTCATCTTCCTGACTCCAGGCCAGGAGCTCTATCCACTATACCACCAAACTTATAATCTCTACTTTCCTTCAAAGCCCAGCACAAACGTTACCTTGTATATGTGTCCTTTCTGGATTTTCCCAGGTGCTAGTGTCTCCTTCACCCAAAAAAAACACTTTGCCTTCTGTTTATTTTGTACATACTTATATGTGTTCATATCATCTCTCTCCAACAGACCAGACGGCGCAAGCACTGTTTCGTTTATGCATTTCTATACCCCTGGAATACACTGGATGCTTAATAAATGCTTGGTTTTTTGATTGATTGCTATAGTGGTAAGCTCAGGGTGAGCTGGAATAGTCAGTGAAAGCTTCATAGATAGGATGAGGGCAAAGGAAATCAGAATATTAGAATGATAGAACCAGAATGTCACAGCTTAGAATGAAATGGGCCTTAGATGAAAAATCATTGAGTACTCCCTCAAACCTTACAAATCACAGCTAGAAGGAACCATAGAGGCCCTTTAGTTGAACCCCATCATTTTACCTCCTCATTACAGGAAAAGCAACTAAGGCCCAGAGAGGGGAGGTCACTTGCCCAAATTAGTGGCAGCACTAAGAAAGATGGTAAGTTTTTTGCGTTTGTGTGTGTATATGTGTGTGTGTGTGTGTTTACTGTACCAGCATACTGGTTTTCTGGCTGGATTGACAGCTCCTGTCAAAAGAAAGTGTTTTCAAGGATACTTCATTCCCTGCACTAAAAAACCCAACCTGTCACAGCTAACTGTCTAAGCAAAATTGGCATGTGAAAGCCTAATAAAAGAAACCATTAAATCTGCAGGTGGAAAGTCACGGTCTCTCTATCTATAAAACAAAAGGACAGCCAATTAAGAGATCTGCTGATTAGTGAATTTGTCTTGCTCTCTTTAGAGCTAAATTGATATTAACTCTAGGGAGAGGTGAGGGATAATGATCTGGATGGTCTTTGACAAACTAATTCTGGTTTTACCACCTTGTTGGCATTCTGGGGGAGCCTCTGTCTTCTCTTTGATTAAATACCATTTCCACTAGAGCTAGGCCAGCTCACTGAGAATTTGTGTTTATCACCACAATCTGGGCCCCATCTAACTTTCTGGCTACTCCATTAAGTGAGCTCTCTGGTCCAGTCAAACTGGTCATATGAGCCTGCTTACTTCCTTCCCTTTTAGTAATTTTGCTCTCTAGGGATATATTTTCTCATCTGTGAAATAAGAAATGGGTACCATCCCTCCGTCCTCTCCCTGTTCAGTCACCGTGCGGTCATTTTTTTCAGTCATGTCCAACTCTTCATGACCCCATTTGGGGTTTCCTTGGCAGAGACACTGGAGTGATTGGCCAGCCATTTCCTTCTCCATCTTTTCCTCTCTTTAGCTCCCTTCTAGTTCTGACGTTCTACAACTCCAGGTTGTTCTTCCTCTCAAAAAGCTTTTGGGAAACCTTTAAGACCCTCAAACCTCACCTCTTCTGTGAAGCCATGACTGAACCATCACCCCAAAGAAGCCCCTACAGATTTCTCCCTCTGCTAAATTCCCAGCCACCCTCTTTCCATACCACTCATTTGGCAATTCTAGCAATTACAATTGCTCACATTTATGTAGCACTTTGCTATTGACAAATTGGAAACAACTCTATGAGGTAGGCAATGTGGGCATTATACTCCCTGGCTAGATGGTATAGTACATAGAGCTCTTGGCCTGCAGTCCAGAAGAGCTGAGTTCAAATCCTGCTTCAGACACTTACCAGATGTGTCCCTGGGCAAGTTGCTTAATTCTTGTCTACCTTGGTTTCCTCAACTGCAAAATAGGAATGCTAATAGCATAATGTTGTTGTGAGAATGAGACAATATTTATAAAGCACTTAGCACATACTAGGCACTTAATAAATAATTGTTCCCTTCCTCATTTTACAGAAGAAGGAACAGGGGAATCAGAAAGGTCACGTCTTGCCTAAATTCACAATACTGGTGAATGTCAGACACCCAAACTAGAGAATCACACTCTGCTTCTTAACAGTTTTTGTATTAATATCTTGTTTTTGTTTTTTTGCTTGGGCCATGGGGTTAAGGGACTTGCCCAGGGTCACACAGCTAGTAAGTGTTATGTGTCTGAGGCCAGATTTGAACTCAGGTCCTCATGAATCCAGGGCTGGTGCTCTATCCACTGTGCCACCTACCTGCCCCTATATTAATATCTTAATATGTGATTTAAGTCACATATAGATGTTTTATTTTGTTTCTCTACTGATGTCTACCTCTGATGCCTTTATAATGAGGGACAATCCTCACATGGAAAAGGCTAGGGAGCCTGCTTCCAGAAAAGTATGCGAACATGCAACAGAAGTATCCTATTCTCCAATTTGAACCATGCACCTTAGTCACACTATAAGTGGCTCCAGTCTGCTAACCACACTGTGAAGACAAACCTTTTTGTTTGGCATTGGAGGTGGAATTAGGGTCCAAAAAGCACCAATCAGTAAAAATGAATCCCTTGCCTTTGATTTGGGTCTTTGCTGTAGAGAGAGAGGCCTAGAGCACACCCTCTCCGAGGCCAACATGTGGCCTCTGCTATTGGACTCCTTGCATTCCTTCTGTCCTGCTTTGAGGTGAAGGAGTAGTGGAAGCAGTTTTTGACTCCAAAAGGTCAGAATGGCAAGCCATCAGAGGTCTGGAAGCTGAAGTCTATGCCAGGTGTTTTGGCCAGCCAGACCAGTAGCAAAGTCCCAAGGAATGAATGGTAGCTTAAGACACGGAAATATCCAGCAAATCTGTTGAATTTAGAAGTAAACTTGACTGGCGAGTACTACTATGTAGAAGCTTGTATTAACTTTGAGTTCACTCTCCCCAGGAACCAACTTGCTATAGCTTTGCAGTAAATATCCTTTTGTAAAATAGAACTGACATCAATTCATTAAATGAATTTTACAACTCATTACTGGAAGTTAACAGTGAAGGAATGCAACAGTATGAGTTCTTGAGCCAATAGCATTAAAGAAAGACTTCCCCAAACCCCCCACTCACCCAGGAGTACTCAAGAACCCTGAGGGGGAGATGTAGCCAGGCTTACTCTAATAAAGTAAGTTTAGGGTCCTGATATACCTTGTCATGGCATGGAGATGATCCCAAATGCTCCGAGGCATACACCCTAACAGGTCCTCCCAATCTGAAAAGGCTTCAACAGACCATACACATCTCTTGTCTAAAAACCAGTCCAGGTAGGTAAAGTCAGACATGTAGTCTCATTACCAGATAAATGACCACCAGGTAAGGAAATATTTTGAGCCACAGTAACTAGTGAACACATTTCTATAACAATTTCAGTTTTACCAAGGGCGTTATTCACAACAACCTTGAGAGAAGGGATAAGTCCTCATTATATAACAAGTAACTGAAACTCAGAAAGGTTAAGTGATTTGCCCAGGGTCATTTAGCTAACAAGGGTCAGAGAGCAGGATTTGAACCCAGGTTTCCTTGTGATCCCATTTGAGGTTTTCTTGGCAAAGATTTGCCAAGTGATTTGCCATTTCCTTCTCCAGCTCATTTTACAGATGAGGAAGTTGAGGCCAACAGGGTTAAGTGACCTGCTCAGGGTCACACACCTAGTAAGTATCTGAGGCCAGATTTGAAGTCAGGAAGACTCATCTTCCTGACTCCAGGACAGGAGCTCTATCCACTGTGCCACCTAGCTGCCCTCACTTCTGACTAAAGATCTTTCATTCTTTCCATTATATCAGGCTATCATTTGATAGCCTGATAAAATAGTTGTAATGTGCATTAGTGGAGAGAGAGACGTTCACGCTTTGCCCAGCTCAAGCGCCTCATCCAGAAATCTGAGAAAACCTTTATGCCAAGAAAACAGGCACTAACTCCCTCCCTCTGGCAAACAAACAATTCACAATAACATGGATAATTTTACTGAAAGATAGAAAAAATAAAATCTATTGATCAAACAATTCTCACTCCCCAGAAAGCTCCACAAAACATATTTCCCAAGGTCATTCATAGTCCCTGGAAGGGAGGCTTCTATGCAAAGTACTCTATGAAATCCTCATTACACTGCTGCTCTCTGCTGGTTTGTACTGGTCAGTCAGGACCAGCAGGTACTAGGGCTGAGCAGGTTTTTCAACGAAAGCCTTCCTGTGGAGAGGAGGATGGGGGAAAGGTTTCACTTGACCTCCCTGATGAAGGCTTTGGAATAGGGTTTACAGAAAAATTATAGTATGAAAAAGCAAAGGCAGTCAGCTGGAGATGCAGCTCTTGGAACAAAAAAGTCTCTTCTGTCTCAGTTGCTGAAGGAGATGCCAAGTTCAAAAGCCAGCAGTCTCTGAAGGGGAGGAGGCAGCACAGCTAAGTGGGGTATGAAGTGAGAGGTCTGAGCAAGGAGGCAAAGTCTGGGTTCAAGAATTAAGAATGAATGCAAAAGCACTTATTAACTGGTTACTGTATGCCAGGTCTAGTGTTCAGTGCTAGACGTACAACTATAAAAAAAAAAAAGGAAGCTAGGTCCTGCCCTCAAAGACCTTACATTTGAATGGGGAGAGCAACGCATGGAAGTGTTGTAGCAAAAGAAGAATTTTTGGCCAAAGAAGCCGCAGGCACAGTGACTGTCAGTAGACTGACACGTCTTTTCTGGAAATGATAGTGTTGATGTGATGACTGCCTCAGAGCTAAAGAGGGAGGAAAAACACGAAGGGGTGGAGTAACTGAAGATGGCCAGAGGGAAGGGCTGTGATATAAAGGAACATTAAGGTTAGAGTCAGATTAGGGGGTTCCAACCCTAGCTCCAACATGTCCTATATGTGTGACCACCACAATCCACTTAACTTGTCTGTTCTCAATTTTTGCCACCTCCTTCCTCTCAGCACAAGACTGAGTCTCATGGTTTTCTAGAAAGTTGATATGGTGCATTATGAGGAACCTCATCATCAAGAACCTTATTATCCTTCAAGATGGAAACAGCCTTGGGATCCAGACCTCTGCAATACCCTCTATCCCTCTGATTGGAGGAGGAGTGAAGATCTCCTCCCAAAACCTCCAACAAGGAGGGTACCAGCCAGTGATCTCTTTCCCACTCAGCTGCAGTTCTTTGGACTTGTCCATCATGCCCCCCTCGCTGGATCTCTTCCTCCCCTTTTCAGCTTCCTTTGTGTATTGTCTGTCCCCCATTCCATTGGAAGTATCCCCAGTGCTTAGCACAGTGCATGCCACAGTAAGTGCTTAATAAATATTTATAGATTTTTTTCCCTATACCTCAAAGCTCCGCAACATCATCCTCCATTTATTCTTCTACTTCACTCACTGGAAAAGATGTATTCCATTTCATCCAGGTCAGCCCCTTGTACTTTTGATTCCATTTGTGGGTGAACCCCAAATCTCTCTCTCTCTCTCTCTCTCTCTCTCTCTCTCTCTCTCTCTCTCTCTCTCATTAACTTATCTCTCTCCAGATGACTTCTCAATCTGTCATTTCTCCTAATCTCCAGTCTCTCATTCACAATTACCTGCTATGCATCTCCACCTGGACGTCCTATAGCCACTTCGAGTTCGATATATCCAAAAGATAACTCCATCTCTCTTCCCACAAATTCTCTTCTTAACTTTATTCTTTCTGTTGAGGGCACCCAAACCCCGCAGAAATTACTCAGTGAATTCTTTGTTCATATTTTGGGTTTACTTATCGGTAGTATTGTTATTTCCCTCAGTAGAATGTAACTTCCTTGAGGGCAAGGAATGTTAATTTTTGTCTTTGTATAATAGGGATTTAGAGCATACAAAGCATGCATCCGCTCACTGGACTGATGCAGCTTTCTTATCTACAGCTGCCAAGAAGCTTGCTTTTAGAAGAGTCTTGATGACATGTAAGGGAGAGTCATTAGAGAAATAGTAGAACATTCATAGACACGCTAACGACATGGTGAATGGAAGACTCCTTGATTGGCCTGGAAGTGGCCAAAAGACCTTAGTTGATTTCTTACACATCTCTCTTACCTCAGCCCCTTTGGCTGCTCTACTCATAGACTCCCTTTGTCACAGGCTCTGGTGAGAAACAATGCTCTAAAAAAGATGAGGTTCAGCAGTACAATGATCCAAGACTTTCCCAAAGGACTAAAGAGGAAGCATACCAGAGAAAGAACTGATATTGTTTGAATACAAACTGATGCATGCTATTTTTCACTTTCTTTCTTCCATTCTTTTTTTATTTGAGTCTTCTTGTACAAAATGACTAATATGGAAATGTTTTACATGATTGCACATGTATAACCTATATCTGATTGTTTGCCGTCACAGGGAAGGGGAAGGGGAGGGAAGGAAGGGAGGAATAGAATTTGGAACTCAAAACTTTTTTTAAACATTTAAAAATTGTTTTAACATGTAATTGGGGGAAAATTTTATATATATATATATATATGTATATGTGTGTTTCTATATATATACATACACATACACATACATATACATATATACACATACATACACATACACACATATATACGGCCTTAGGTCCTTTCCCCTATCTAAGGCATGTTGCCCCATTAAACGGGCCTTCATTCTTGGCCTCTGCATTTGTCCTTTTCTGTTCTAACTAAAAGGCATGAAGTCTCTGACTATGTGAATTTTATTTTTGGTTGTTTTTTTGTTTGGTTTGGTTTTGTTTTGGTTAGGCAATGGGGTAAAGTGACTTGCCCAGGGTCACACAGCTAGTAAGTATTATGTGTCTGAGACCAGATTTGAACTCAGGTCCTCCTGAATCCAGGGCTGGTGCTCTGTCCACTGCTCCACCTAGCTGCCCCCCTGACTATGTGAATTTTAAAGGTCAGGAGAGTGAGCTACCATATAGTCCAGGTTGAATTTTGCAACCAGCCCAGTACTGATATCTCAAGGAACATGTTATGACCTTCAAGAACGACCTTCTGGACCCAGGCCAACAGAAGCTGAGATGAGAACTCATGTTGCAGTGGAGCCACATATGGGTACAGATTTGGTCAAACCAATGCTATGCGGGAACGAAGCTAAGTTTTGAGTTTACTACCCTCCCCCCCACAACATACACATACATACACGTAAAGAGGTAAAATATGGTAGAGAACGCCACAAAGGTGGTGGAAGAAATGTTTGCACTTTTGTTATTGCTATATCTTTGAAGTAAATATCCCTTTGTTAAAGCTAATTGATGTTAACTGGTAAAATGGAACTGGGGATGAGTCACAGGCACCTAACAAAAACTGGAATGTAATTTGTGAGGGCTTGGAGAAGAACTTTCCAAAACCCTGAGGTTCTGTGAAGGAAAGACGCAGCAGCCTGACTCTGGGAGAGTGAGCCAGAGGGTGCTCAACACTTTTGTTTCCTTATCTCTGAGCAGAAGGCCTTCCACTCAGTAGGTCATCAAATGTTTATTGAATCCAAATCTCTTTGAGCTTCCTTTTCCCAATATGTAAAATAGAAGATAATACTTGCTGCTGCTGACCTCCTACAGTTATTGTTAGGAAAGCACTTTGTAAATTTTAGAGCTCCATAGAAATGTGAATTGTTCTTTTATATTCACCATATTATCAAAGTAGCAGCAAAAGGAAGAGGAGCACAGAATCCCAGAATTTCTGAGTTGGACAGGACCTCAGCAGTCATCTAGTCTAACCCACGCCCTGAAAAGAATCCCCATGATAACATACCTGACAAGGGATTATCCACATTGCTCAGTCAGACAGTAAGTGCCCACTATATGCCAGGCACTATGCTAAGCACCACAGATACAAAAAGAGGCAAAAGATGTAGTCTCACATTTCCAACTGTCTATCAGGCATCTGGAACTGGATGTCCCATAAACATTTTACACTCAACACGTCCAAAACTGAATTCATTCTTTTTCCCCCTAAAACCTCCACCCTTCACACTATTTGAACATGTAAGTTTAAATATGAGCAGCCAGAGTTCACCTGCAAATGTCTCCTGAATCCTCTGCATTTGGAAACTAGCCTCCGCTGCCACCATCCTCATTCATTTTCCTGGCAGTTGTGGAATCTGCATGGTAGTGGATAGCCTTATGCAATCTTCATCCTTTTCTATTCCTAGGACCTGACTTCATTATGTTGACAGGTCCCCTGTGGTAATCTCCAAGCCTATCAGTGCAACAGGAGGCACAGCCTGGGTAAGTTTACAATGGGGTCCCTTTCTTCTGTGCCAAGTAAAAATTCCAAGAGACAAAGCTTCCATGTGTTAAAAATCAATTTATTAATTAGGCTGGCCAGTCATCAATGAATTGATGGTCAATGATTGTCTCAGTAATCAAAAACAAAAAGGCAAGGTCTTGAGTCACCTTAAATCTTCTTGTTTCCCTTCTGACAGGTTCCTCCCCTAACAAGTGAACGGCAACCCTGATTGGCAGATACTTAACGAGGAGGTAGGCCAAAAGCTCTTAGCCCCCCCAGACGACCACATGGGGGGTGCGGGGAGGAGTAGTCATCTGAGAAATGAGGCTTGGTCATGAGTTTTGAGCCCCCTCTAGCAGAGATGGCCTTTTGACAGAGAAGGGAATATTACAAATTAATATTAATAATCAAATGATATAGTTTTGGGGGCAGCTAGGTGGCAAAGTGGATAGAGCACCGGCCCTGGATTCAGGAGGACCTGAGTTCAAATCTGGCCTCAGACACATAACACTTACTAGCTGTGTGACCCTGGGCAAGTCACTTAACCCCATTGCCTAACCAAAAACAAAAACAAACAAACAAAAGAAAAACAAAGCAAATGAAATAGCATTAAAATGAATTTTCCTCACTTGTTTTCCCACCTGTGCTTCCGATTATATTCCATTTTCTTGGGAATGGTAGGAATGAGAAACTTGACTCTAGTCTTACACTTCCCTGTTATTCAGTATCATTCAAACCATCTAGCCAAAAGGGCTGAGGTAAGAGAGATGTGTAAGAAATCAACTAAGGTCTTTTGGCCACTTCCAGGCCAATCAAGGAGTCTTCCATCCACCATGTTGTTAGCGTGTCTATGAATGTTCTACTGTTTCTCTAAGGACTCTCCCTTACATGTCATCAAGACTCTTCTAAAATTCACATAGTTGGGGGGCAGATACCAGCCCTGGATTCAGGAGGACCTGAGTTCAAATCTGGTCTCAGATTTGATGGTCTCATTTAGAGGAGGCACCCCTCGTTTAGAGGGGTAATGGAAAGAGCCCAGGCCAGAGAGTCAGAGCCCCAGTCCTGCTACTTATTACTTAGGCAAGTCACTTTTTATGTCTGAGCCTGAGTCAGTAAAAGGAGAGTAGTAGCATGCACACTACCCATAGCACAGAGGTATTGTGAAGAAAGTGCTTATAATCTATAAAATACCATAGAAATGCCAGCTGTTATTCATTCAACAATCGTTTTTTAAGTACCTACTATATACAGTTGGGGACAGCTAGGTGGTGCAGTGGATAGAGCACTGGACCTGGAGTCAGGAGGACCTGAGTTCAAATGTGACCTCAGACACTTACTAGCTATGTGACCTTGGGCAAGCCACTTAACCCTGTTTGCCTCAGTTTCCTCATCTGTAAAATGAGCTGGAGAAGAAAATGGCAAACCGCTCCAGTATCTTTGCCCAGAAAACCCCAAACGGGGTCATGAAGAGTTGGACATGACTGAACGAGAACAACAACAACAATACAGTCTTAGTACACTGAGACTTCTGGGATCGTCCATGTTACCTTCCATTCAAGCCTTCCTTCAATGTCTCACGTGGACCGCAGGGTGACCCTGCGTTCTCAAAGGCTATGCCAGCAAAAGCCCACATTCTGGCAAGACCTACCAAGTCGGAAGGGCCTCCCACATAGGCCTGGTAACGGACGATGAGTCTGTCATCTCAGCATCTTTCCTTGCTACGTTCAGAGATACTCCTAAGCAAAAAGCCGGCCCGCAGAAACTCTCGAACACCACTTACTGAGGTTGTATGAGGATAGGAGGTGACTCTACATTGACGAGGGGAGTGCTCTCACTGATGAAATTATAGATTCTTGAAGTATGGGAGATCATAGATCTAGTAAGTGACAGGACTGGGACTCAGACCCAGATTTTCCAGGTTCCATTTCTTTTTTTCATACAGCTCAGTCTGTCTGAGTGAAGCTAAATTGCTTATATCCCCTTTGTCGTTGCTGCAGTTTTTGTCATTTTTCAGTCATTTCTGACTCTCTGTGACTCCTTTTAGGGTTTTCTTGGGAAAGATACTGGAGTGGTTGGCCATTTTCTTCTCTAGCTCATTTTACAGATGAGGAAACTGAGGCAGAGTTAAGTGACTTGCCCAGGGTAGCACAGCTAGTAAGTATCTGAAGCCAGATTTGAACTCGGGTCTTCCTGACTACAGGCCCTGTGCTCTATCCACTGAGCTACCTAGTTTTCTCCCTTAAAAAGCTCCTAAATACAGGTGTGTGGGAATGAGTGTTATGTGTTCAGGGTAAGGGCGAAATAAAGATCTGAGTTCAGCTAAGACCACAAGTGGACCGAGCTATATTCAGCACAAGAATATGGAAAGAATTCTGGATTGACAGTCAGAAGATGAGGATTTGAATACAAGTTCCACTTTTGGTGAGATGTGTGACCTTGGGAAAAATCCCTCAGCCTGTCTGAGCCTCAGTTCCTCTGCCTCTGAGATCCCTCCCAGCTCTGGACCTGTGATCCTGTATGTATTGCCTCCCCCCCAGTTCCTAACACGAGGCCTTGCACACATCAGGCTGTAATGAAAGATGTGTCCAGTTGAATGATTGAATTGAACTCAATATGCTGAGGGCTTTTCCCACATCCAGTTGCCAAAGTAAAAGACTCTCAGGTCTTAATTTTTAATACAAATGAGGTCACTAGAGGGCACCATTGCCACACTTATGTCTCCAGTACCTAGAATTGGTTTCTCCTAGAGGGAGCCAGTAGTCTTCTATTCTGGGAAAAGAGGTTGAGCTTCTTACACCCAAAATGTATGGCTTTCAGGCATCAAAACAACTAGAGGTACCATAGCAGAAAGAACATTGGCCTGGAATGAAGACCTGGAGTTAAGTCCACAAGTGGGAAGGGACCTCGTTGGTCTTTGCGCCTGACCCACCCGCACCCCAAACTAGAATCTCTACTTCAAAATTCCCAGTAAAGTAGCCATTCATCTTCTGATTGAGAACTCTCATTGAGAGATGACTCTCTGTCTCCCCAGGCAGCCAATTCTAGCTGTTAGTAAATTTTCACTGACATCAAACCTCACTGTATCTCTCTGTAGCTTCAAACAATTGCTCAGAGCTCTGGGTCCCTAGGACCAAACAGGACAAGCCTAATCGTTCCTTCCACATGGCAGCCCTTCAAATATTTAGATGCAGCTATCACACCTAGAAGCCATGAAGTAGTGCAGTGCATAGCGCACTGGGCCTGGGCCTAGAGTCAGGAAGACCCATGTTTGAATCTGGTCTCAGACATTTGCTGCTGTGTTGACCTTGGGGCTATATACCTCCATTTCCTCCACTGTAAAATGAGGATAACAATACCACCTTTCATCAGAATAGTAATAGGAGCCCCTTTCAGGATTGCTATGAGAATCAAATGAGATATTTGTATCTGAGTGGTATATAGTAGGCACTTAATAAATGCTTGTTCCCTTCCCCCTGAGTCTTCTCCAAACTAAACATCCCGGTTCCTTTAACTGATGCTTATATGACATGGATGCAAGCCCCTTTACTAAACTGGATATTTTCTAGCTTATTAATATACTTATTAAATTATAATGCCCAGAAATGACTGCCACTTTCCAAGGCAGAGTACAGAAGAACTATCGCTTCTTTGCTCATAGAAGCTAGGTGGGCATTGGATTGAATGCTGGGCCTGGAGTCAAGAAGACCTGAGTTCAAATCTGACCTCAGACACTTACTAGCTATGTGACCCTGAGCGAGTCACTTAACCTTGTTTGCCTCAACTGTAAAATAGGGATAATGTGAGGATCAAATGAGAATAATTATGAAGCACTTGTCAGAGTATATAAAAGTTAGCTACCATTATTACTATTATCTGGCCTAAGTACTAGCTGTGTGACCTTGGACAGGTCTCTTAACCTCATTTACCTCAATTTCTTCAACTGTAAAACAGGCATAATAATAGCACCTACTTCCCAGGAGGAGGAAGTAAGACAGTGTTTGTCAAGAGCTTAGCACAGTGCCTGGCACTACATAAATGCTAGCTCTTAATATTTTTTTTTTTAGGCAATTGGGGTTAAGTGACTTCCCCAGGGTCACACCGCTATTAAGTGTCAAGTGTTTGGTCTAAGACCAGATTTGAACTCAGGTCCTCCTAACTTCAGGGCTGGTGCTCTATCCACTGTGCCACCTAGCTGCCCCTTCTTAGTATTATTTTAACACTTCCCAAGATCACATTTATTATTTGTATTCCCAGTATTTAGTACAGTGCCTGACTTATAGGAAGGGTTTAATAGATATTTATCTTATTATCATATCATATTGTTGGCTGTCATCTCCCACTACTGCCTCATACTGAGCTTGCAGTCTACTAAAACCCCGAGATCTTTTTCAGACTTTACCATTGAATGCTCCCTCCGTGGTCTGACACTTGTGAAGTCTTTAACTTTAACATGAGACTTTACATTTCTCTCTGTTACATTTCACATTTTTAGATTCAGCCCAACATTTTAGCCTATCAAGATGTTTTTGGACGCTGACACTCTTGTCCAGTGTATTAGCTATCCCTCCTAGCTTTGTGTCATCTGTAAATTTGATAGATATGTCACGTGTAACTTTGCTCTTTTCCAGTCATGTCTGATTCTTCATGACCCCATTTGGGATTTTCTTGGCAAAGAGTGGTTTGCCATTTCCTTCTCCAGCTCGTTTTACAGGTGAGGAAACTGAGGTAAACAGAGTTAAGGAACTTGCCCAGGGTCATACAGCTAGTAAGTATCTGAGGCCAGATTTGAATTTGGGAAGATGAGTCTTCCTGACTCCAAGGCTGGCACTCTGTGTGCTATGGTGTCACCTACCTACCCCATATATACCTTTATCCAAGTCATAAAAATGCAAAAGTGCTAGATTTGGAGTCATAGGACTTGGGTTTGAATCCCAGTTCTGCTATTTACTACCTCATGGGTAAATTATTTAACTTCTCTGGGCCTCAGTTCCTTATCCATAAAACAAGGGGGTAGGATTATATGGCCTCTAAGGTCTCTTCCAGCTCTATAGCTATGATTTGCTCTCAAACATAGATCTTCATTCCCATGAAGACTTCCCTCTAAAACGGCATCAAACCTCTAACTACTCTTTGAATCCAGATATTCCACCAATTCCATATCCATATAATTGCACTATCCTGTAGCTTATTTTTCCACATGAATAACTGAAATATTTTATCAAATACTTTGCTAAAACCTAAGTAAGTTATAATGACAGCATTCTTCTCACTTACCAGTTTAATCACTCTATCATAAAAGGAAATAAATTTAGCCCAACATAACCTGTTCTTAATGAAGCCATGCTGGCTCTGTGATTGTAGCTTCCTTTTCCAGGTGTTCACTAATCATCTCTTTAATGCTAGACCTTTCCCCCCGGGAATTAGTCAAGTCTACTGGCCTGTATATTCTCTTCTTTTTTTTTTTTTGAAAATTGTGACATTTGCCTTTCCTAGGTCCTGCAGTACCTCTGTCTTCTATTATCCATGATCTTTCCCATTTTTTTGACAATCACATCTGCCAATTCCTTAAGTATCCAACTATGTAGTTTTTCTTGCTACATTATTTTAATTCATTAAGAGCAATCAGGCACTCTCTTATTATCTCCTTATTTCTCTTGAGTATCAATTTCCTATTAGCCATTTTTGTTCTGTCCTTTCTAATCCAAGACCGATTACCTTGTCAGAAAAAACTAAAGGAAAGGAAGGATGGAGCAGCTATGCCTCCTGGCTATTGTCAGTCATCACTGTCCCCTCCACCCCAAATAGTTGTCCTGTCCCTTCTTTGATCATCTTCTTTGCCCTAATAAAGCTTTAAAAAAAACTTTCTTATTAAGTTTAATTTTACTGGTCATCCTTAGCATATTCTGAGTCTTAGACACTCTTGACCTGACTCAATTCTAAATTAACATGCACACTTTTGCATTCATCATGTTACCTGTCCATACTTCTACCTTATATATATATATATGCATACATATGTACATACACACACACACACACACACACACATATATATATATATACATATTTTTAAGGCAATTGGGGTTAAGTGACTTGCCCAGGGTCACATAACTAGTAAATGTCAAGTGTTTGGTCTGAGGCTGGATTTGAACTCAGGTCCTCCTGAATCCAGGGCCAGTGCTCTATCCACTGCACCACCTAGCTGCCCCCATTTTTATATTTTAGACATCTAATTTGATTGGTATTGTTGTCATGAGTAACAATAATAGCTAGCATTTATATAGCACTTAAGGGTCAAGCTAAGTATTTTACACGATCCTCACAACAACCCTGAGAGTTAGGTGCTAGAGTAGAGGAAACTGAGGCAAGAAGAGGTTAAGTAACTTATAAGCTAGTAAGGGTCTGAGGGAGGATTTGAACTCAGGTCTTCCTGACTCCTAGTCTTATATTCTATCCACTGCACCACCTAACTGCCATTCTAAAGACACTTAACCCTCTCAAAGCTTTGAATAATGCTTTCATTATACCTTACCAGAGTGTTAAGAATTAAATAAGATGATATGAATCTGGTGCTTTATAAACCTTTAAACCCCATATAAATGTCAGCCCCTGATGGCTACACTCTAGAATGCAGAGAACAACTCCCATTTGTATTTCACTTTCAGGTTTAAGAGCGTTTCCTGTACTACCTCATTTGATTTCCAGAGGTTGAGAAATGGAAGTGGAATGGTCATTTCTGTCATTTTTTAAATGAAGTTTATGTTACCATAAACTGTTCAATGTGCCATAATAATTTGTAAAGGAAATTACCTTGGAAATTTCTACACTAAGATTGTTGATCACCTGTGTGACCTTTTGCAACTCTCTTCCTTCTATGTGTCATACCTTCTTCATCTATAAGTTGGGGGGGGGGAGTGGGCTAGATGATTTTAATAGACATCTTCCTTCTCCAAATCTATGATCCTGTTATTACTTCCCCTCATTTAAACAGAGGAAACTCACTCTGTGTTATGACATCTTCCTATTAAAAATAAAGGAACTGGGAATGTTTAGCTTGGGAAAAAAACGATTTGGGAAGGGAAGAGAGGGGAAAAAGGAGATGTGATACCTGCTTTCAAATATGTGGAAGGCTGTCATATGGAGCAGGGATTGAATTTGCTCTGCTTAGGTCCTGGGACGTGCCAGAAGTTGGTTAGAGGCAGCAGAGAAGCAGATTTTGGCTCAGCACAAAGAAAACTTCCTAACAGAGCACAAATTAAATGAGCTGCTACAGTAAGCAGTGAGCTCCATCTCATGGGAGTTGATCAGGCTGAAAATCACTTGTAGGAATGTAATTGCACCAAGTAGCACTTTGCTCACAGGCCAAGGACAGTCACAGGGAGGAAATATCCCTCCTCCCTCAGATGTCAGTCCTCCTGGGCAAAGCTCGAGTTACCCCACCCTAGTTTACAGCTCTAAGTAATTATAGTTGAGAGCCACCGCACAGAGAGTCAAAGTTAAATCCAAACAAATCCAGAGAATGCTGTATGGTATAACAAAGAGAGGACTAGATTTGAAGTCAGGAATCCTATTTTCAATTCTTGGCACAGAAAATTATTCTGTTACCTGGGCAACTTACTTAACCTCTCTTTGGTCAAGTTTCTTTATAAAATAAAGATTATAACATCTCACTGCTTACTCTCCCAGGGTGAGTGAGTAAGAGTGTGTGTGTGTGTGTGTGTGTGTGGTTGCTGTTTGTCCTTCATTTTCGTAGAGAACCAATGACATCACAGGGTAGTGTCTTGGCTCGTGCATGAATTAGATTTAAGTGAGACAGACTTGCGCAAAGTTGTTAGCCTCATTCTCTCTTCCTGAGGCATTGCAGTCCAGTGGCAAGACAAAAGTCAAGACAGCTGGTAATGGCCTGGGACACAAGGGATGACCTTGGAGTCTTCAGTGTCTGACCAAGCTCTAACTCCACAGCACCTATTTCAGCCACCTTCATGGCAATTGGAACAAATTGTTCTCATCTACCTGTTCTACTGAAAGAAATCTTCGCAAGCTTGGGGTAGACATCCCCCTAACACTGACAGGTTTGGGGCCTGTTGCTTACCAACAACCTGGTTTAGCTATCTGCAATATAGCTTCTTGGAGCCACAGGTGAGAACTGGGTGACAGATGGACAGTAAAGGTGGAAAGCAGCCCTGGAAAGGGCTCAGCAGCCCTCACACCAAAGGTACTAGTCCTACCTGAACACTCCATATGATAGATAGACAAACAGATAGATAGATAGATAGATAGATAGATAGATAGATAGATAGACAGACAGACAGACAGACAGACAGACAGACAGACAGACAGACAGACAGATAGATAGATAGATAGATAGATAGATAGATAGATAGATAGATATGTGTGTATGTATTAAGAGAATACCATAGGGGCAGCTAGGTGGCCCAGTGGATAGAGCTCCGACCTTGGAGTCAGGGGGACCTGAGTTCAAATCCAGCCTAAGACACTTGACACTTACTAGCTGTGTGACCCTGAGCAAGTCACTTAACCCTGGCTGCCTCACCAAAAAGCCAAAAAAAAAAAAAAAGACAAAGAGAATATCATAAATGTGAGCTATTATTACAGAGTATTAAAAGGGAGTAGAGACAAAAAAGGAGAAAAGCTGGGGGGGTGGGGACAGAAAAGAGCAGATGGAGGTTTCGGGGCAGACACTGGGACCCCTTGTCCTCTCAGGAGAGGAAGAACTTACAAATGCTATCAAAACAAAATTTATGATTTAATAAATATACATATATAGCAGGCATAATGGACAGCAAGCTGACTTGGGAGTCAGAAAACCTGGATTCAAATCCTGACAAACACTAGCTGCATGTGCCCCAGGCATCTCTCTAAGACAATAACTTACAGAACAGTTGCAGCCCTATACAAGGTAACCCAAAAGTCTTAGTATAATTTTAAGCTCTTACAGCTCTATTGGTCAGGGACGTTCTCTCACCATGAGTTCCCTACACCAATGAAATCAAGTCTGGACCAAATAGTTAGAAAAGTACATACACAAAATGATAGGATTGGACTGTATGTTCTATAAGGTTTCTTTCAGCTATGATATTCTGTGGCTCTGCAATCCATAAGGTCCTTTCCAACTCCAACATTCTCTATGTCTAATGCCTTTCTTCTTTTTCAGCTAGAGATAGCTTGTGGCAAATAGAAAATTGAGCCTGGAATCCAGAAGACCTGAGTTCAAATCTAGTTTCAGACACTTTACTAACTGTGTGACCCTGGGCAAGTCACTTAGCCTCAGTCTATCTCATTTTCTGGACTACAATCCACTTTACAAGGTGGGAATAATAATAGCATCTACCTTACAGGGCTTTTGTGAGGAACAAATGAAATCAGCTTTGAAACATGCTTAGCAGTGCCTGGCACATGGTAAATAAAAGTTTGTTTCCTTCCTATCTAAATGCCACTCACCTTTCAAGACTCAGTTCAAATGCTTCCTTTTCCATCAAATCTTCTCTGACTATACCAACCCTCATTATCTCCCTTCTCTGAATTCCTAGAGCACATTGTCTGCACCTGGCAATCTAGCACTTAATGTTATACTGCCTTATACTATTCACTAATTATTTTGCAAGCTTCTTAGTAGAGAAGAACTTGTCCCATACTTAAAGGTCACAGATTTAGAACTAAAAGAGACCTTAGAGATCATTTAGTCCAACCTCCTCATTTAAGAAAACTGAAATGCAGAAAAATTAAGTTATTTCCCTAAGGTCATATAGATAGAAAGGAGCAGAGCTGGAACCCATACATAGGTCCTCTGATTTTGAAACCAAATATGCCATCCATTCCATGTCTGCCCATATAATGCAAATTTTGTCTATAAACTTACCATAGCAAATAGTGTCTGGGGCAATGTTCTGGGACATTTTCCCCCTTCCTTTGACATTAAAGATAACAGAGGATGCATGTGGACTGTTCAGTAAGTATCCCTTTCTCTTGCTATATTATCAACAGTGCTTATCCAGAGAACTAAGGAATGGAGGGAAACCTGGCAAGATACCAGTATATAGCTCTGCCAGCTCTGGAAAAAAAAAAAAGGAAAAACTGGAATCCAGCTGTATCCAGTCTGTCTTCCCAGAGTTACTTGGAACAGAGACCAATGCCAGTAAAATGTAAATTTCTCAGAGTGGGGGGAGACTAAGACAACTTTGTGGTCTAGGCCCCAAGGAAACTCCCTTCAAAGGGAAAGAGTCAGAAAATGAGCAATAAGGAAAATAAGGAGGAAAGACTGAAATTAACTAAAGATCTCAGGAAGGAGAAAGCTCATTTAAAGATCTTGAGCATGAACAGATAAACCAACAAGGAAGATACTAATAAAAGAGAATATGACCTCCAGATTAATACAAGTCCAGAGATCCAGGAATAAGTATTACAAGACAAAGGAAAATGAACTAATACCTGATGAGACAGAGCACTCTGGATTCCCAATTAAAAAAAAAATGGAACCATAGTAGGATATTTACAAAGGGTTTAAAAGAGAAATAAGAATTATGAAAGAGAAATTATTACCTGCAAGCAGAAATGATTGGCAGAATAGAAAAACATGAATACACTATTGCAAACCTCACCAAAGAAACAAATGGGAAAAAAAACTGACTGGGAATGCAATCAGAAGTAAAGTACTATCTAGAAGTAAAGCAAAAGTAAAGGACTATCTGGAAGAGGAGAAACAAAAGGCAATAACATTTAAAAAAAACATTTTCTCTATACAAGCAAAATATCATGATCTTGAAGACAGAATGTATAAAGACACATATTTGGAGAATACAATCTCCTGGAAGAATATACAAGTCAAAAAACCTGAACAACATAACGCAAGAAATAATACAAGAAAACAGCTCAGAACTTCTGAATACAGAAAACAAAATGCCTATTGAAAGAACCTATAGATCACCTCCAGGAAAAAGCAAACAAGAAAAATGAAACAAAAAACAGTGCTGCTGGAATGGACTAAGGAAAAGACTGGTGTTTAGATGTAGATAGAGCCCTCCCCACTCACTGCTCTGCTTATTCAAAACCAAGGGAAGGAAGATGGCTAGAATAGACTGAGCTCAGATTAGTGAAAGGATAGTAAAGGTTTAATACTCTTGTTGCCTTATGCCTATAGATGGCAGAGATTTATTCCTAAATTTCTCTATTTCTTTAAGTTCCTCCTAATTCCTGGTTTTTAATATGAAACTATAAGTAGTCATAATTGCTATGTAATTCTTGTCTGTTACTAATTTACAAACAGGGAAATTGTAACAGAATGAGCTAGTGAATGTCTGGGATTTGGTATGAAAGGGAAAACAGAGGTTTTATTCTATTTAACTTTATTTCAGGTGTGCAAATTACTTGGGACAAGCAAAAATTTTATATGGTTTCATTTTTTATAGCAATGATTATGTGTATGTGTTTCTGCTGACACCAGGCTGATTAAGAACATTGGCCTTGGGGCAGCTAGGTGGTGCAGTGAATAGAGCTCTGGCCTTGAAGTCAGGAGGACTTCAAATCCAGCCTCAGACCAAACACTTGACCCTTACTAGCTGTGTGACCCTGGGCAAGTCACTTAACCCCAATTGCCAACAAAAAAAAAATTGGCCTTGATCAAATGAAAACAGACTGAGTTGGTTTTCCCACCTTTAGTTGGTGACTGCTTAGCACAGCGCCTGACATAGAGTAGACACTTAATAAATATTGATTGATTGATTTTTACAACCATACAAAAGTATTTCCTTGCTCTTTTGTTTTTAATTCTATGACTTTTAAGCACAGATGTTACTCCAAGGAAATAGGCAAATGGTGTAGTTCTTAAAAAAAAAAAACCATACTTCAATGACTATTAGAGATATGGTTATAGCTGTTGGTGTACGGAAGTCAAACATTTCAGGAATCATTCAAGCCCACAGTGAAACAGCATTAATCATATTTAAACACAAAGGAAAGTTCAGTTGAAAAAGAAAAACAATGCCCAAAACTGACAAACTATTGTCACAAACTGACTGACAAACTATTGTTGGAAAGCCTAGTTAATCCTCAAAAACAAGCAAAGACTTTCAGAGGGGCCTGGTAGCTAAAGTTATTGTTATCATTTCCTCAATGGTGTAGTATAGGCTTCATGAAGTGAAAAGGCCTGCAAAAACAAAATAAAACAAAACCAGCAACTAACCATTGATAAGAAAAAAAATACTTTTGTCCTGGGCAAGAGAATACAAAGATGACATGGAAAAGGTTCATTTTTACTGATGAAACTCATGTTTTTCATTCAAAGCTATATAAAAACCATTGTGGAAGAAGTTCAAGTGAACCATTAAGATATGGATATCTTCCTAATATTGCAAAAGGTTTACCAAAAAACAGTTTGGGGGATTTTTTTTTTACTTTAAGTGGGCACAAAAATCTTGTCCCACTGAGGCAACAATGAACTCAGATAAATATTTTGTTATGCTGAGAAGTAGAATTGATATACTAACTGTCCTCTGTCCCTTTCCCAGAGTGTGCTAAGGGAGAAGTAAAAAAAAAGAGAGAAATTACACAAATTCCAAAGTGGGAAGTGTAGAGCCCTCACAAGGACTGAGTATCATTGTCTCTTTCCACCTTAATCCAGTGAACCTTGTCAGACAGCATCATCTTTTGGTTACATTAACAATTAAACTGTACTTTAAAAAAAATACAACCTCAAAAATAAAACACAAAATACAAAAAAAATTTTGTGTGACATTAAGGGAGTGCCTGGGCATATCCAGAACACATTCTATATACACTTATTCCATTGTGCTTGATGGTAAAAAAAAAATAATAATAATAATTTATCATAATTTGTTTGATTTATTTATAGAATTTTTGGTTTTATTTATGGAACTTACTATTTGTAGATCTTTTTGATGCCTTCAGTTCATATGTCTTTTCATTACTTTACTTTGTTGAGTCTCTTGCCAAACTTCTTTTACATTGGTTTTTCCTACCATTGCTTCTTTTCTTATGAAACAATATTTCTAATAACTTTCCACCATCCATCTTAATAATATTTCACAAATGAGTTTATGCTATTGTTGCCATCATCTGTCATATCTCTCTACTTGGCAAGCAAGTCAAGTCTTTGCTGGTTTAAGTGTTTTTAGGCTATTCTGATAGGCTTATGACAACAATTGATTTACATAGGTTAACCTTCATGAAATTACTGTAATTTGTGCTAAAAAAAATTTCCTCTATACATTTCCCACTTTTTAATCATCAATAACTTATTTAAATAGATCACCTTATAGTTGCTTTAGTTGCACAATATATCTTCTTCTGATTATTCCTCTTCTAGTTTTGTATTCATTTTGATCTTTGCTTTAACAAGTCAAGGGTCTGACTATATACCAACAGCTGATTCAGGAATGACTCCCACATTAAAAATGAGTCATTTCTTGTCTGCTTAAAATATAATCAAGTTCATTTTTGGGGTGTTATGCAGCACTTTCCTTGCTCAATGACTTAAGATTCTTCTATTTTTAACTTAGAAAGATTTTATTCTATATTTCAAAATACTTTTGATAGCTTCTGTTTTTACCTTACCTGCATTTCCCATCACATCCCCTATATCTTGTCCCACTAAGAGCCATCCATTACAAGAAATAATTTTTTTTAAGAGAGGAAGAAAAAAATTCAGGAAAACTAACCAGCATATCAAAAAATCCTGGTGTTATATGTAGTTTGACCCTCATGGTCTCCCACTTTTGAAATGAGGGTGAGGGTGAGAGTAGGGAAGAGCTTCACATATCCCTTCTATAATGACCAATCTTGGTCATTATAATTTCATGGCACTCAATTTTGATTTTTTAAAATTCTTTCTATTTACATTTTTGTAGTCATACTACACATTATTTTCCTAGTTCTGCTTCCTTCACTTTGCATCAGTTCATATGTCTTTTCATGCTTTTGCATAGTTATGGTATTCACTATTTCTTACAGTATTTTGTGTCAGTTTATACAAGTCTTGCTAGGTCTTCCTAAAACCTTACCTTTCATCATTTTTTAAATAATATTTCATTTTTTCCAATTACACATAAAGATAATTTTCAACATGCATTTTTATAAGATTTTGAGTTCCAAATTTTTCTCCCTCCCTCTCATATCTCTCCCTCCCCAAGATGGCAAGCAATCAAATTTAGGTTATATATGTATATTCGTGTTAAATACATTTCCACATTAATCATGTAAAAAAAAAAACAGAACAAAAGGGGAAAAAACATGGAAAAAAAACAAAGAAAGTAAAAATAGTATGCTTCAATCTGCATTTAGACTCTCAATGTGGATAGCATTTTCCATCATGAGTCTTTCAGAATTGTCTTAGATCATTACATTGCTGAGAAGAGCTAAGTCCATCATAGTTGATCATTACACAATGTTGCTGTTACTGTATACAATGTTTTCCTAGTTCTACTCACTTCCCTCAGCATCCATTTATGTAAGTCTTTCCAGGATTTTCTCTTTCATCATTTCTTTTTTTTTTCCCCCTTTCATCATTTCTTACAGCACAATAGCATTCCATCACACTTATATAACATACCTTGTTTGGTCATTCCCCAATTGATGGGCATCCCCTCAATTTCCAGTTCTTTACCACCACAAAAAGAGCTGCTAAAATGTTTCTGCCCATATGAATCCATTTCCTCTTTGATCTCTTTGTGGGTAAAGACCTAGGAGCACTATTGCTGGGTCAAAGGGTACATACAGTATAATAGCTTTGGGGGCATAATTCTAAATTGCTTTCCAGAATAGTTAGACTAGTTCTCTACCAAGAGTACATCGAATTACCTATTTTCCCACTGTTCTTTCAGCATTTGTTATTTATTTTTCTTTATCAGTTTAGCCATTCTGATGGATGTGAGTGAGGTGGTATGTCAGAGTTCTTTTAATCTGCATTTCTCTAATGAGTAGTGATTTAGAGTAATTTTCATTTGACTACTGATAGCTTCAATTTCTTCCTCTGAAAACTATCAATTCATGTTCTTTAACCATTTATCATGAATTGCTTCTTTTTGAGGGGATCATAGAAGGCATCATAGAGGAACTTGTACCAAAGTTAGGCCTTGAAGGAAGAGAAAGATTTCACTGGGTAGATTCCAGGCAATGACCAAATGCAAGACAGTAGAAAAGGGCAGGCTGAGAACCTGGAATAATGAGTAGTCCAGTTTTATTGGACTATTTATATAATACAAAAAAAAGAAGTAAGGCTGTGAAGGTATGTAGGAGACACACTGAATATCTTGAATGTCAAGTTAAATGAGTTTGCATTTGGTTTTGTAAGCAATGGGGAGCCACTGAAGACTTTTGAGCAGAGGAGTGTTATGATTAGAGATGTGCATTAGGTAGATTATTTGGAAACACAGGAAGGACTAGAGCAGGGAAAGATTAGAGGCAGGAGAACAGTAAAAGAGGTGATTACAAGAGGCCAGATGAGTCACTTGGTGGCAGTGGAAATAGAAAGGAGAGTTGAGATGCTAGAGAGATGTAGAATATTCATAGGCTCCCAAAGTGGGCAATACCACCCCCTGGGGGTTCCTAGAATGATCCAGGTGGGTGGTAGTAGCCTTAAGTGCAATGGGGGGGGGTGTTGAATAAAAATAAGGGGGCAGTGGAAGCATAAGGAAAGAAGAGAAGATAAGAAAATTTTGAAGAACTGTTTGTACATGTTTCATCTGTTATATAACAGAGTTAAAGTCATAGTTCTTATTTTCTAAATAAGCACACAAAATGCAAGTTATAACTGATCAGTGGTCAAGTCTGCTGACAGGTCTTAACAAGCCAGTATTGGCAGGTGAGCTTGTTGCATGTTGTCAGGAAGTCCAGCATGCATTGGCAGGAATATATGTATATAATAACTTGTTTACAATACAATACTATATGATTACATGACACAATATTGCATCATCAAAATTTTAATGCAGGAAAAAACCATAAATTTATAATAAATTACTAAATTTAAGATGTGTCTTTTTTTAAATAGTTTTGCTTTTTTTTTTGAATGACACAAATTTTTTTTAAAATTTTTCTGAATGACACAAATTTAAAAGAAGAAAACGTTGAAGAGTCAAAGAAAGTAGACTTCCAGGGGAGGCACTGAGTAAATTCTTTTGGAAAAGGGGGCAGTAGGTCAAATAAGTTTGGGAGCCTCTGGACTAGATGATTTTGAAGGACTCTTTCAACTCTAAAATTGATTCTCTAATTCCAATATATTTTTAATGTTTATTAAGATAGGATTAAGAATGCTTTGTGAATTCAAAATATTGTTAAAACTGAAGGCTTACAAAGTCTTGCTTTCATTTTTAAAGTAGATAATATTGCACAGATTTACCTCAGTAGAAAAATCTGTGAAATAATAGATCTACTGATTTTACCTTTGATATCTGAATTATTATTGCTTTAATCTCAGGACCAAATAGAAAAACATAATGCTTAAATAACTGAACTACATTGCCTTCAAAAGCTGCTAAGATGTATAGGCAAAGTTGCCTGTAAACCTGATTTTATCATAATAGCCTTAAATCATCCAGAGTTATAAATACAAAAGAGATATTTAGGATCAAGTAGAATCTCTTCAAATTGCTAAAAGTCAAAGAATGTACTCAAATTGTTTCCCAGGAAATTGCAATGGTGCTAGTGATAAGAGCCCTTCTTGTCGATCAGGTACCTTCACAGGGTGTTCAATTTAGAGCTAGAAGAGACTTCAGTCAAGGATGCATGGGATGGGTGAAAGGATTTTGGATTTCAAGCTTGAACCCTAACTCTGCCACTTAACTGTCTGTGACCATAGACAAGTCACCTCATCTCTATAAGCCTCAGTTTCCTTTTCTATAAAATGAAGAGATTGACCTCTAAGATTCTTTCTAGTTCTAAATCTTAAACCCCTTATTTTACAGATAAGGGAAACTAAGGCCCATGAAGTTATTTGCCCAAGGTCACTCAATTGTTCATCTTGGATTTGAATCTAGCAACTCTTACTCCAACTCCAATGCATATACCCCTTGCTTCAATGACAGGTGGCTAAATTCTGCAATTCCAGCAACCAGAGGTTTTGATTAGAACACAAAGGAACAGGAATAGCTGCCAAACTAAGATTTTTTTTCCTGTAGGTCACTGCCTCCCTCAACTAGACATGAATCAAGATGAAGCCCTAGGAATCCATCACTGCTGTCATGAGTCTGTCAGTTTGAAGGCTTGGTTGGTCTTGAACCTATAGGACAAAATGGGCCCTGTTCTGGTAGGATGCTTATACACGACTATCAAATGAAATAGATCACTTTTCATTGTTTTATTATTGAAAGCATAGTGCCTCAGGTTCAGTCTCTTTGCATCCTCTAGTTGGCCCATCAGAATCCAACTCACAGAAAGAACTGACTGTTCCACTAGCACTAGAACCACAAAACCATGGATGGCATCTCAAAGCTGGAAGGGACCTCACAGATCATTTAATCTAATTCTCTCTTTGAAAAAAAAAAATCTTATTTTCACTATAAGCTTAACAAAAATAAAAAAATCTAACTATACAAAGAACAGAAAAAAGGATTGTATGTGAAACTGTGAGCTCCTCTTGTATGCAGTTTTTCTTTAATTTTCCAAAATTGTTAAGCTTTTCCTTTTTCTCCTTCCCATCTTCCCCTCTCCCCAAAGAAAAGCAAAATACACTAGTCAATTGAAACAAATTCCTCTGTTGGCCATATCCAAAAATGTGTCTTATTTTGCATAAGGAATCCATTACCTTTCATCAGGAGGTGGGCAACATTCTTCATCACTCCTCTGGAATCATGGTTGATCATTGCATTGATCAGAGTACTGAAGTCTTTCAAATTACAATATTATTATAGTATACATTTTTCACCTGGCTCTTCTCACTTTACTCTGTATCATTTCATGTAGTTCTTCCCAGGTTTCTCTGAAACTGTCTCTTTCATCATTTTTTATAGCATGATAGTAATCCATTACATTCATATACCATAATTTGTTCAGGTGTTCTCTGTTTGATAGGTACCCACTTCCCAGTTCTTTGCTACAACAAAAAGTACAGCCACACATTTTTGGGTACATATGAATACTTTCCCTGTATTTGACACCTTTTGGATTATATGTCTAGTATGTCAAAAAGTAAGTGTAATTTAGTGACTTTCTAGGAATAGTTCCAAATTGCTTTTCAGAATAACCCATACAACAATTACCATTTTCCTCTTTTGTCTTATTTGCCAATTTGATGGATATGAGATAGAACCTCAGAGTTGTTTTTTAAGGTATATTTAGCTAATTTTTATTGATTTGGAACATTTTTCATATGGTTGTTCATAGTCTGTATTTCTTCCCTTTGAAAACTACCTGTTCTGGAGAGCAATCTGGAATTATGCCCAAAGACTTATAAAACTGTGTATACCCTTTGACCCAGAAATGTCACTAGTAGGTCCGTTTCCCAAGGTGGTTAGGCAAAAAGGAAAAGAATCTATATGTTCTAAAATATTTATAGCAGTTCTCTTTGTGGTGGCAAAGAACTGGAAACTGAGAGGATGTCCATCTATTGGGGGATAGCTAAAGTTGTGGTATGTGATTGTGATGGAATACTACTGTGCTGGAAGAAATGATGAGTTGGTTGATTTTAGAAAAACATGGAAAGACTTGCATGAAATAATAGAGTGAGATGAGCAGAACCAAGAGAACAAGCTGTTATACGATAACAGCTATTGCTGTTGTTCAAAGAACTGTGAACAACTAAGTTATTCTGAGTATTATAGATACTCAGATAAAGAACTCATGAAGAAAAATGCTATCCACCTCCAGAGAAAGAACTAATAAATAGAAGTATGCACAGTAATATGGTTTTGCATATTGATAAATGGATAGATAGACAGATCTGTGTCAAATGGTGGCTTTCTCTAGTGTGGATGAGGAGGGAAAGAAGGAGACAGTTTGGAACTTTAAATGTAACAAAAAATAAATTAAAATTTTTAATTTTTAAAATTTTTTTAATTTTAAAAGAGAAACTGATGCAGTTACCAACCATAATTCTAGAGAACTCATGACGAAACATGCTACCCTACCTCCTGACAGAGAGGTGATGGACTCAGAGTGCTGGTTGAGATATGCAATTTTTTTGATGTGGCCAATATGGAAATTTGCATTGTTTGACTATGTATTTGTTAAAAGGGGTTTGTTTTTCCTTCTTTTTCAATCAAGTGGGCAATTTTTTGTCAATTAAAAAATAAAATTAACTTTAAAAAACAGAAAACTGCCTGTACTACCTATTTTGTTTTTGCTTTCTCTCTGCAAGGAAAATGAACTTTACACTGGAAATAACAGAACAAAAATGTCTAACAAGGAGTTGATACCCAAGATAGGAAAGGAGATTTTCCCTTGAGAATTCAAATGACTTGGCCCAGATAAAATAGAATTTACTTGAATTGTTTCCTAGGAAATTGCAATGGTAACAGTAATAATAGCTCTTCTTGTCAATCAGGTATATTCACAGGATGACAGATTTAGAGCTGAAAGGGACTGAAAGATATATGAAGGCTGTATGAGCTAGGTGAAAGAATTGGGGATTTAGAGTAAAGGGACTTAGATACTTAGATATCTAAAAAACCCTGGAAAATGTGATTATCAGCATGATTGAAAAGTCATGGAAGGTGGGCAAGGTACTGCAGCACTGGAGAAGGGCAAGTGCTATTCTGATTGTCATGAAATGGAAGAGACCAGAATCCACAGACTTTAGACTAGGGAGCTTGACTTTAATTCTTGGGAAAATTCCAGAACAAGATCATTAAAGTGAGGATATACCTAGGAAAGGAAGCAGTGATTACACAGAACTATTAAGGTTTTGTTGGAAACAGATCATGCCAGACTAACTTTATTGCCTTTTTTGACAGGGTTACCTAACTAGTAGATCAGGAGAATGTTATAGTTTTAGTTAACTTAAATCTTAGCAAAACATTTGTTAAATTATTTGTGCTATTATTTTGGGAAAACAGAAAGATGTGGATTGAACAATAATATAATTAGATGGATTTGAAGTATGACAATGTTTAAAGATTTCAGCTAATTTTAAGGCATTCCTCAATAGTAAAAAGAGTACTCCAAAAAAAAATCCTTTGATGGCAATAAAATATGGGCTTCAATGAATAGTTTCTATGTTCTAGATATCATCTAAAGAGCCTTTTGTAATAAAAGCCAGAAAGAGTAATCATGAATGGTTCAATGTCAATTTGGCAGGAGGTCTCCAGTGGAGTGCCCTAGGCATCTGGGCTGAGCTCTGTACTATTGAATAGCCTTATCGGTGACTTGGAAAGAAGGCTTCGTTGTGGCATGCCTATCAAGTTTGCAGATTACTGAAGCTGGGAGAGACAATGCACATTACTGGATGACAGAAACAGCATCCTAAAGGATCTTGACTGGTTGATCCATTGGGATGAATCTAGTAGGAGAAGCTTCAATAGAGATAAATGTGGTATTTATATGTGAGCTCAAAACCAAACTTCTTAAGTACAGGACAAAGAAGGTGTGATTATACAGAGACTAGTCTGAAAAATAGTTGGCCTTTTAGTGAATTAAAGTTTAAGTATGAGCAAGCCTTGTGATGTGGTACCTTAAAAAACTAATGTGATCTTGGACTACATGAATAAAAATATGGCTTTCCAGGAAGAAAGGCATTAAGCACTTATTTGCCAGGCACCGTACAAAGCACTTCACAAATGTTATCTCATTCAGTCCTCCAACAACCCTAGGAGGAAGGTGCTACTATGATGTCCATTTTACAATTGATGAAACTGAGGCAGGCAGACATTAAGAGACTTGCCAGAGACACACAACCAGTGAGAGTCTGAGGTTTGATTTGAGCTGAAGTCTTCCTGACTCCAGGCCTAGTTCTTCTGTATTCTCTCCTGGTTGCACCACATTTGGAGAACTGCATGCAGTTTTGAGTGTCACAACAAAAGGACATTGGTAAGTTGCTGTGTGCCTAGGGGAAGGCAACCAGGATGTGAAGGGTCCATATGATATTGTTGTCGTTTGATCTTTGCTCTTGAAAAATACCACGACATCAGGAAGGGGATGCCATGACACACAAGTCAATTGGATTTAAGTGAGGGAGGGCTGGGCCAAGTCACCAGCCTCACTTTCTCCTCTGGAGCCTTCTGGATCCAGTGGCCAAATACGCATCAGGACAACTGGAGATGGCCCCGCATGTGGTGGAAGACCTTGGCCTTTTAAAGCTAAGGTCTTTAGCATGTCTCAGTTTGACTGAGGCAGTTCCCAATCAGTGATTGAGGCTAGATAAAGCATTAGTTGAAGGAACTGGGGAGATTTCTCTGGGAGAAGAGAAGTCTCAAGTGGGACATGATAGATGTGTCCATGTATTTGAAGGAATGTATTGTGGAAAAGGCAATTACAGACTTGTTCTGTTAGGTCTCGGAAGGAAGAACCAGGAGCAATGCATCAAAGCTATACGGAGGCAAATTAGGTTTGCTGTCAAGAAACTTCTAACAGTTATCCCTTTCACAATGCAGGGGTTGGGGGTATGGGGCCTCCACAGTCTGGAAAATTTCCACAAAAGTTTTTGGCCTTCCCTTTGTGCCAGAGAAGTCTGAATTATTATGGTGTTAAAAGATAAAATATGTTGATATTATACAATACTATACATATATTTTATGCATTTCTGAGTTTTTAAACTTTTTCGGTGTCATCTGCCGGCCTTCACCAGTCATCTGTGGCTTCCACAAAACTCCCCCAAAATTCCCATTTAATTTCTTATGCTGACCTACAATATATCGAAACCACAATGGGGAAAGTCAGAATGGGAAAGGGATAACTGTGGAATTTCCCCAAAGTGGAATGGGCTTCTTTGAGAGGTGGTAGGTTCCCCTTCTTGGAGGTCTTCAAGTTTAGACTAGATGATAATTTGTTGAATAGGTTATAGTACAGATTTCTCTGGTTATAGGTTGAACTAATAATGGCCACTGAAGTCCCTTCCAACTCTTAAAAAATGCTATGATCTATAACTCTGTGAAAAGGAGAGAGGAGAAAAATTGTCACTTCATGTTACCTAGAAAGCACCTATGTAGGTTTGAGAGCTACAGACATCAGACTCTCTCTCTGTCTCTCTCTGTCTCTGTCTCTCTCTTGAATTAAATTAAACAAACATTTATTAAACATGCAAAGGTTCCTCTGCAGAAAGAACACTCCAGGGCAAGCCATGCTCGGGCCCTGCCTAACATAATGGGCAGCTGAGGAGAATGAGCAGAGGGGACAGACATGAGCATAGCTGCAACACTGCCCCTTACCCTACTCAGACAGACTGCAAGACCCACAGGCTAGGGGACCAAGGTCCTACAGACCTAGACATTGCCAGGCAACAACACCCTTTAAGAGACTGAGCATTATTATTCATCTGCCACCCACTACTAGTTCTATGACTAATGAACTCCCACCGCCTATTTCTTTCCCTATCCCTGTATTACTCATTCACTGGTCACTTAGAAACAAATCATCCCTAAATCCCACCTTCCATTCTTTCACCTCCATCTTCTTCAACCCTTATTCTGCTCCAGAACCACTCACTTCTCCCATTGTGACCTCTGGAATTCCTCTTCCATAGTCAACAAATTTCTTTTTATCCTAGACCTCTTTTTCTCAAAATTCTTCCACCTATTTGCCCTCATTGAGATCTGGGTTCCTTCAGATGGCACTATATCCCTGTCTGTCTTCTTTAGTATTAGCTCAACCTTCCCTCACATTCCAGATAAACAGGTTCTAGATGGAAAATTAGATTACATCTTGCTTGTCCTTGCAATTTATACTTTCCCTCTGCCCATTAATCATTAACCTCCCCTCTTTTGAAGTTCACATCATCAAAATTTTCCACTTTATTCAAATTATGGTAGCTTTTGCGTTGTCTGTATAGCCATACTCCTACACCAAGTGGGTTTGGTAGTCATGATAGCCCATGATGTTTCATGTTGCCTATGTAAGAAGAGATGTGACTCTTGATTGTGTGATATGACTCAGGCCCTGCCTAATACAAACTGCAGCTAGGATTAGACATGGGGCAAGGGATTGCTTGGCCAAGAGATCTCTGAGCCCATGACAATATGTACAACATATGTGAGAGATAATTGGGAGTGACTAGAGAGATCAAATAAGTGGAATCTGAGAAAAAGAAGGCATGTACTTTTATAATGGGAATCCCTAGAGCTTAGTTCAGGGGGGGCAGCCCCCTCCCCATGTCCCTTGTTTCCCAGTACTTGCATACTTATGAACTGCTAAGAACAGACTTCTTTGATGAGATCACTCTCTCCTTGATTGAACTGAGATTTTATCTCATTTCCTAGTCAAAGAGCCTTTTTTTTTTGCATTTTATTGCCTACACTAATCTATATAACTTCTCTAGTTTCTGCTCAATACATATGTTTGTCTTTTATGACTTGTCAAGTCTTTAGTGGGAAAAGCTAACCTGGAAGAGACTAAGTTAACTTCTACTCTCCCCTTTAGAGTAAATATGGAAGGAAGTATTTCTCTTAAACCCCTAAAAAGAGAATTGTACTCCAAATTTGTAAATATTTGATTTGTAGTAGACAAATATCTAATCTGGCATACCCTACTTGGCATCTGCAAAGGAAACTGTGATTGAAAACACCTTTAGATAGAGCAGGAGAAGGGCCATAGATAGATATTCATTCTCTCATTCGCATCTCCGAGAAAGGTATTGAGTGGGAATTATATGAATCACATCAGAAGTTTGCCAGAAAAGCATCTTATAATCCCACCTGGGGAACATAAATATTTTCTTGAGATCAAGAAAGCCCTTTCTGATCTTTATTACAAGAAGCTCTTTAGATGATATCTAAAACACAGAAACTATTAATTGGGACCTGAGTTTTATTGCCATCCAAAAGATTTATTCTAGAGTACTCTTTTTACTATTGAGGAATGCCCTAAAATTAGGTGAAATCATGTCATACTCATGTTTGAAAGCCTTTAATGAAGGAAGGAGGAAGGAAATAGCATTTATTTGGTCATTTAGAGAGTCCATTGACCCAATTAATTGGTTACTGCTAGCCTTACTAATAAATCGATCATGCTAAAACCACAGTTGTATCTGCTATGCCTGTCATGCCACAGCTTCCAATGGCCTCAGTGGTCCACCTCAGTGGCTCCTGACTCAGTGATTGCTTCCATGCCTCCCACCATCCCTGCTCCTTGAATCAAGGTGATGCCCATGACACCCTCTGCTTTACCCATCTTAGCACTGTGTCCACATCCCATGACCGTGCCAACAGTGTTTGTACCAGCCTGCCTCTGTGGCTCCAGTCCCAGTACCAACCCTAACACTTCCTGTCCACCCCCTACCACCCATGAAAGATGAGCCTGTTTCTAAGAAACTAAAAACAGAAGACAGCTTCATGCCAAAGGAAAAGTTTCTCAGGAGGATCAAGGGTTAAGTCACAATTGAAGAAATACAGTGCAGGCCAGTTACAAAATAGAGTTGATTGGACTAAATTTCAAGAACACTGACTCCTTCATGTGCTGCCACATGTAATATTCTCCATCTTGATTTTTCTGCAAATTATTCGTGGAGAAATAAATGGTATAAGCCATCTATTGTTTCATAAAATTCACATGGGTACAATTAATCAGCATCTTCCAATTCTTGGAAAGACTTTGAAACCCACTTTCCCCCTCCCAACTCAACTGAAATCACTCTTCCCTCTCCCAACTTGGAAAATCCATCATCTTTCCTCCAATTAGAAATCAGATTAATTAATCTTGTATCCTGGTTTATATCCTATTAATTGTTTTCTTTTAATTCATATAAATCTGTCTCCCTATGTATTCAAAGTCCAGTGCCAAGCTGAGGAGGCCTGGTCTCAATTTGTCATGCAACTGACATGCGTTGCTTAATAAATCCATATGCTGGGGGAGGAACACATTTTAATAAAGATATAGGATGATAGTCATCTCTGCTCTGTCCAGAAAATGGGAATAGTCCTCAGATAATAGGATTAGGCTATCAACAATGGGAGTAGTCCAAGCAGCAGCTTTGGTTGAATGAGCTATAACAGAAGTTCTTAAACTTATTTGCCCTAATACCCTGTTTTGAAAAAAAAAATTACACAGCACCCCCACCCCGGAAATCTACTTTCTTTAACCTTTTATTATTTTTTTGTTTGCATCATTTCAAAAATATATACATTTTTTTAAATAATACATCTTAAATTTAATAATTTATTGTAAATTTGTGGGGGTTTTCCTGCATTGAAATTTTGATGACATAATATTCCATCATGTAACCACATAGCATCATATGGCAAACAAGTCATTACATGCATATATTCCTGCCGATGCATGCTGGACTTACCAACAATGTACAACTCACTTGCTTACCAATACTTGCTTGTTAAGACCTGTCAGTGGACTTGATCACTGATCAGTTATAACTTGAATTTTGTGTGTTTATTTGGAAAATAATATAATCACTACAACTTTAACTCTGTTACACAACAAATGAAACATGTACTAACAGTTTTTCGGAATTGTCTTATCTTTTCTTCTTTCCTTATGCTTCTACTATCCCCTTATTCAATTTCCCCCCCTTGCACCTAAGGCTAGTACTGCCACCACCTGACCCCATCCCCAATCATTCCAGTGCCTCCTACCAGGCAGCATCACCTACTTTGGAAACCTATGAACTAGAATTTGGATTGAGTGTGTGGTGGTTGAGGTGACTAAGGTGGACAAAACCAAAGTGGAGATACAAATTACAATAATAGAATTGAGACTCGGATAACTGGAAACTACTTAAGGGTGGAGGTAATTACAAGACAGACCACTAGGTGGTGTAATGGCTAGAATGGTGGGCCTGTAGTTAGAAAGAACTGGGTTCATATCTGGCTTCAGACATTTACTAGCTGTGTGACTGTGGACAAGTCACTTAACTCTGTTTGCCTCAGTTTCCTTATCTGTAAAATAAGCTGGAGAAGGAAATGGAAAACCAGTCCAGTATTTCTACCAAGAAAACCCCAAATGGGGCCAGACATAATTGAAACAACTCAACAACAAAAATTCCAAGACAAAAGTTTGAATTTTAGGCAAGTTTCTCCAGAATATAGGTGAAAGGTGAAGTTACAAGGGTAAAGAATTTAGACTCACACAGCATGGGAAAATATTAAACCTATACCAGCATGATTAAGTCTTCAAAATAGAATTAAAATCCATTTACAATTTTATGATTCACTCTTTGATTCTTGGAAGGCCATGCCTTCCATGAATCACTTAGCCTGATTAAAGTTACAAATCAGAGCATGATAAAAAAAAAATCAAATATGTCTATCGCTCTATAATGATTATTGATCTGAAGCAATGGTTAAAGAAGCAAAAAAATGCTGGGGGAAAAGGACTTAATTCAACCTTGCAAAGCTACTATGATTCTCTAGGAATCAGTTTTGAGAAAACCCTAGTACTACAAATCACACAACAGCTGATATAAAGCCAAAATATAATAATGAGGTTTATGACTAGAGAAGAGTACAATATTCTGGGGCCCATCAGTATGTTGTTGTTTGGCCTTTGTTCTCAAAGAGAACTAATGACATCACAGGGTGATGTCTTAACTTGCACATGAACTGTATTTAAGACAGATGGAGCTGCACAAAGTTGTCACGCTCACTCTCTCTTCCAGGGTCATCTAAGTTCAGCGGTAAGACAAAAGTCAGGACAACTGTCCATGTCCTGGGACGCAGTGGATGACCTGGTGTCTTCAATGTCTGACCAAGCTCTAAGCATTCCATGGCACCTGCTTCAGCTCCTGTTGGGATAAATTGTTCTCATCCACTCATTCTGCCACGGGAAGTCTACACATGTTTGGGGTAGAACTCCTAACTCACTTAAAGGTTTGAGGCCTGTTGGTTACCCTCAGCCTGGTTTAACCTATGGTGAGAGGCACTCAATACATATTTATCGATTGCAGCAGGAAGAACATTAATCTTGATTTAGATCATCTGAGCTCAAATCCTGCCTCTAATCTTCATGATATGGGCAAGTTACTTAACTTCTCAATTTCCCTAAGTGTGAACCAAACTGGTTGGACTAGAGGGGCTCCAGCTTGAAATCTATAATCCTATTATCCTACCGTCAATTTCAATAACTCAGGAAGGGATATGCAAGTACATATCCCAGTGGTAATAATGGCCTCTGAATGAATATGGCACAAAATCATGTTTTGGGAGGTAACGTGTTAAACTCCAGGACAAGAGTCATGGTTTTCCTCCATATTTTCAAATTTCAAGGATTTATAATTTCATCAGGGTGGCCTCATAGACCTCAGCCTTCCGTGCCTTAATAGATAATCTTTGTAAGTTACTCTGGCTAAAAAAGAATCCTTATTTTGTAGATAATCCCTCTGATCATGAGCTTCTTCACACTTAGAGAGTGTGGGCAAGACCGTGGGCATTCTCTGCTCTTTCCCATACTCACAACAGGGTCTTTGAAAACCCAAGGTCACTCCCATACAATTATGAAGCATCTGATAAGCCATATTGAGGCTATGATGAGGCTTTCAAGTAGATAAGCATGCATTGAGACACTACCATATATCTGTAACCATAAGTGCTTTGAAGGATATGAAAATATTCCTGACCTTGTGAAATCGGCATCTTATAATTGATATTTTATCTCTGCCAAGGAGCAGGACCATGGGTGTAAAACTACCCTCCTCCCTCACTTCCCTATTTCTGCAATAACAACGTCATCCCCCCACACTTGTAATTTTAGAGTCATTCTTGTAGCTCCATTCTTTCTCTTCCCTCCTATGCAACTGCCTGCCAACTCTTGTTTTCCTCCATGACATCTCTCAGATCTGTCCCATCTCTCTACTGACACAGCCACCATCTTAGTCATCTCATCTCATAGTAGCCTTCTGCTTGGTCTCTTTCCCTTATCATCCTCTACAAAGCCTTCTCTCCAATATATCCTCTACACAACTATCTAAAATAACCTTTCAAAGCACACTTTCTTGTTGGAAAAACCCACCTCTAGGATAAGATAAAAACTCCTCTGTTTGACATTTAAGGCCCAACTCCAGGTTTATTATATATTATTCCTGTTCCTTGAAAGTCACTCTTCAATCCATCCAAACTATTTATGGTACCCTAGACACAATAGAAATACCCTATCTCCAGACTGTATGCCTTTGCCCAGCCTGTCCTTGTATAGAGAGCTCACCTTTCTCACCTCTGCTCCCTGGAACCCCTAGCTTCCTTCAAAGTTTAGCCTCCTCCTACATGAGGCCTTACCTCCACCTACCCCCAGATGCTATTACCCCCCTGAAATTACCTTGTATATATATTTTGTGTAGACTAATGTTGTATATGTATAATTATGTTCACATGTTATACATACCCTATATTTAGAGGCAGCTAGATGGTACAGCAGATAGAGTACTGGGCTTGGAATGAGGAAGATCTGGGTTCAAATCCAGCCTCAGACATTTACTAGTTGTGTGGCCCTGGACAACTCACTTAGCCTTTCTTTCCCTATCTCAGTTTCCTCAACTGTAAAATGGGGGTCATAATAGCACCTTCCTCATTGGGTTTTATGAGAATCAAATGAGAGCTTATTTGTAAAGACCTTAGTCACACAGCAGACACTTAATAAATGATTGTTACCCATCCTCCCCATGCCTGCCCATATATTGTCTTTCCCTCTAGAATGGAATGCTCATTGAGGGCAGGTACCACAACTTCAAAGAGACAGAGGTGGGAACTGAAGCATCCAGTGTGAGAAATATGTATATCTGTGTGAGAAATACCAAGAATACCAATTTGTCTGGACAGAAAGGTATGTGAATAAGTCTGCAAAGGTAGGTTGGAGCCAGATTAGAAAGGGCTCTGCTGTTGTTTCTATTACTTATCCTTCAATCTTGAATAGGACCAAGGACATCACAAGGGTGATGTCTTGACTTTCAAGTGAACTGGATTTGAGTAATCAGCCTCACTCTATCCTCCAGAGTCAGTGAGTCCAGTGGCAAGACAAAGGTCAAGATGACTGGGGATGGCTCAGGATGCAGTGGGTGACCTTAGTCTTTCTAAATTAAGGTCTTTTCCCAAGTCTCAGCTTTTCTGAGGCCATGCCCATTCAACCAGCCCATTTGATGACTGAGGGCTAGGCAAGAATTGAGACAAAAGATCGCCCAATTTACCATCACAAAGATATCAATCTGGGAGGCGGAGACCCTCAGAATTTCTGACCAAAACAGAAAACAATTGCTATTTACACTCATTCAAGCCATCAAAACCTAAACAATGAGCCACTGAGGCTTGAGCTGGGGCTATTATTTGCTATTCAGTGAAAGCTGGAATGATTTGGGTTTTAAGATATAATCAAGTAGCTCCATTTAAAACACAATGGGGTTTTTTAAAAGCCTGTTTGAGAGCTATATTTCAAGGAATCAAAAATGAAAACTGCACAGGACAAAAAGTAAACTGTCTTAGCTTTTTGGGAAAAAAAAAGAAGAAAGAAGAAGAGCAAGGGAAGGAGGAGGAGGAGAAAGTCCTCTCTTTAGTGAAGACTTCATGCAGAACCTTTTTGTTGTTGGAACCTTCTGGAAAAGGACCAATGACATCACTCTTGACTTGTTCCTAAATTGGATTTGAATGAGGCAGAGCTGAGCAAAGTCATCAGACTGGATCTCTCCTCCAGAATCATCAGGTAAAAGGCTTTAAATGCAAGAAGAATTTGTATCTTCTCTTAGACAGATTATGGAGGCACTGCAGTTTCTCAAGCAGGGGAGTGAAATTGTTATATTTGTGCTTCGAGAATATCATTTTGGTAGTTGAGTGGAAAATGGGTTGGAGAGGGAGAGAGACTTAAGTCAAGGAGACCCATTAAGAAGCTATTATAGCAGTACTGGTGAGAGGTGATAAGGGCCTAAATGTGAATGGAGAGAAGATGATAGAAGGTAGGGGAAAAAAACCACACAATTTGTCAACTGATTGGATATGTGGGATGAGAGTGAGTGAAGAATCAAGGATGATTCCAAGGTCACAAATTTGGGTGACTGTAATTATTATTCTCTTTGACAGTAATGAAGACTTTCCAACAGAAGTGGCTCTGGGGGGAAATAGTAAGTTCTGCTTTGGACACGTTGATTTTGAGATGCCTGTGAAATATCCAGTTCACAATGTATGATAGGCAATTGGCCATGTATAATTAGAGATCAAGAGAGTAATAGATAATGCCTAATAGCAGTAATAGATCTTGCCCAGAAAGAAAGGCACAAATGTTGTGATTGACAGAAAATTGTTAATATAATGACAGAAATTGTTAATACCAAATGTATTGTGGAGTGCTACTCCCTTAAATGATCCTTGGAATATCAGAATTTCTGTAATGTGCTTACATTCCTACTCTTAAGATATTTATTCTTGATTAGGTTAAATTGAACCACACCCTAGGTCCCCCCCACCAAGGGATTTTGCTTTGAGGGGGAGCCCAGCTCCAGCTGGATCTCAGCTTCTAGTGTCCTTGTACCCTTCTGTTGGGATTCTTGGCATAAAAGGCAAAAAAGCCAGAATGAAGTGGATTTCCTTGCCCAGATTGCCAAGGATCAATGGGGTCTCATGACCAGGGCTTGATACCTCATAGTGCTTTCTTCCCCTTTTCTCCTAAAGGTATAAGAAGCTTTTGCATGGGTCTCAGAACTGGGAAATCCACTGGATATCTCCCAGGGTGGCAGGCTTGCTACCCTGTTACCTTAATTCAAGATGTTTTATTCCTCAATTCATGGCTTTGATTTATTTCAGGACTTGATATGATGAAGGCTTATTCTCACTCTCATCTTGATGTGGTAAAAGAAGTAATAATAATAATAATAATAACAATAACAATAATACTTAGCATTTATAGAGCTGTGAAGCCTTCCTTGATTCCAACCCTGAAATATTTGAACATATCTCCTTGTTCTCTCCTTGTCTCTATCATAGTGGATGAATGAATTTTGCTTCTCTATGCATATATAATTTGCCCTTTAGCAGAATATAAATTTCTTTAGGGCAAGTACTGTGTAATTTCAAATTTGTCTTCTTACTATCTATCTCAGAACCCTACACATAGTAAGTGCTTAATAAATGTTTGTTGAATTCCTACATCTGTCCCACAGTTTGGTGCTTTATAACTTCTTGTTCACGATCTGAGTGGTGTGGGAAGCAGTAAGGTGGTATAATGGGTAGAGATTGCTGAACTTGGAATAAAGAAGACCTGAGTTTTAATTGTTGCCTCAGACACTTGAGTTGTGTCACCAGGGCAAGTCATTTAACCTCTGTCACTCTCACCTGTAAAATGGGGATGACTTTAACTGGGTTATTGTGAAGATCAAATGAAATAATATTTATAAAGCACTTTGTGAACCTTAAAGAGTTATATAAATGCTAGTTATTATTGCTATTATTATCTTTTCTGCCACTTCAAATGAGCCTCCATCACATTTGTACTTTCCCCTCCGGGCAAGATGTTGCTAAATTTATTTTGAGTAGACTGAGCAAAGCTTCTCTGCAGAAGGCTGAGCTGTGTGGGTGGTAGGGTTGCTATCCAAACAGAGATGCCAACTCTTCCCTGCTCTCTCTCCCCAGTCAATGCCCCCTTTTGGCAGTTTAGAGCCTGGGTAACCCAGAGGTGCCTTTTTACCACTCAACAACTACGTGTGTGAAGGAGAGTAATTCTTTTCCTAATATATACCCACGGCCTTGGGTCTTGCAAAGAGAGTTAAGATGCATGAAAGTGTTTGCCTAAGTGAATTTATATAAGTAGACAGTGCTAGGAATTTGAGTTGTATATTTTCTTTTTTTCTTTTCCCTTTTTTTTTTTACCTGAGTCCTTAGATATCTTTCTAATCAGAGTTGCTGTCCAACAAGCAGAGTGTAGTATCTACTTGCCAGGGTTTACTTTGTAAACCTTAAACTATAGAGACCTTCTTATTCATCTTTTATCCTCCATAGAGTCTCTCAGTAATCATTTATTAAGTGCCTACTATGTGTCAGGCATTGTGCTAAGTGCTGCACTATGCTCGCACACAGTAGATGCTCAAGAAATATTTGTTGAATGAATGAATGAAATTGATGTTGCATCCCTGAGACCAGTCAAGCTTATAGCTGGAAGATGATGATATTGTTGAAGTCTTAGGAGGGAAGAATAGGCTATGAGGACATTGGTCAATTGTGAGAGCAGGTACTCCAAAGACCGTCATAATCAATTCATATGAAAGAACTCTATTACAGAAGTTTATTTTATAGCTCACTATATCGCAGATTAGGTTAGAGAAGGTTAACTCATATCTCTAGTATCCCTTAGTGTTGTGATACACATTTGGGGGAGGGGGTAGAGGCCAGAATTTGTGATTTCAATCAGTCAGTAAACACTTATTAAGTGCCTATCATGCCAAGTACTGAGGAGACAGAGGCAAAAAACAGATTCTGCACTCAAATAATTTAAAATCAAATGGGGGAGACAACAGGCAAACAAATATATGTGGAACAAGCTATATACAAGATAAATAGGAAATAATGAACAGAGGGAAAGCACTGGGATTAAGAAGGGTTGGGGAAGGCTTCCTGTAGAAGGTGGGATTTTAGCTGGGACTTAAAAGGAAGCCAAGGAGGTCAGTAAGCAGATTTAGGGAACTTCTGGTGAGGAAATTCTACCAATGCTGGACAGCAATTGTTTTGCAACTTACATTCTTAGATTGTTGCCTGGGAGTACTGATAGCAAAAAACAACAACATTGAAAGAACACATGATCTCTTTCTAAACCAAAGCCATTGACCTTGAAGGTTATACAGAGACAATGTAAGGATCGAGAGGCTCTCAGAAGAATGTGACAAATCAAAAACCCTATATGCCATAACGCAAGAAATATTATAAGGAAATTTCCCAGACTGTTGAATTCAGAAACAAAACACCAGTAGAGAAAGATTCCATAGATTATCTCCAGAAACACACACACACACACACACACCCTCTATACTTCAAACACTAAGACATAATTGTTAAATTCCAGAGTTGCAATGCTAAGCAATCTGTTCTACAAATGGCCAAGGGAAAGACCTTCAAATATAAAGGAAAGGAAATCTGAATAGTATAGTACCTTTCTACATGTAGTAGAAACCTTGGAAGAGAAGGGCTAGGGAACCTGTGGCCTTGAAGCCATGTGTGGCCCTCTAGGTTCTCAAGTACAGCCCTTTGACTGGATCTAAACTTCACAGAACAAATCCTTTTATTAAGGGGATATCCTATCATAGGATATTCTGAAAAGTAAAAGAGCCTAAGAAACAACCCAAAATAGCATACCCTGAAACCCTGGGCCTATTCAATAATTTTTACAAAAAAGGTAGCTATTGAACAAAAGACAGGCATTTAAGATATTCCTGCAAAAAACAAAAACAGACATGAACAGATTATATTTGACTTGATAATATTCAAAATGACAAACATGAGAAAGGTAAATAAGTACAAATACCAAGGAAAGATTTTTTTTTCAAAAGAGAGAAAGACTGACCTGTAGGGTAAAAAACAAACAAAAAAACCCCCAAACAAACATGGGATCAACAATTCATTTTAAAAGACACACAAGATATAAGTTGAATTTAAAGAAATAGAGGTGAAAGTAGATCAAGGTACTTTATGGAACAAAATTACAGAATGGGAGGATGAATAAAAAGGGAGAGAGAAAGCAAGACTGTGCCCTTTTCCAATCCATGGGCGAACACTGAAGGGATGACTCCTATAATCTCTCAACTTGAGAAGAGGTTGCAAGAGAATGGGAGAAGTAGCAGAAGGGAGGGATTGAAACTGATGGAATGAGGCCATGGGTCATGAGGAATGACCCTCATGAAGAATGATTCCTCATGGTCTGCTGGGTCAACACAGCAGAGGGTCCCACTGTAGTGTGCTTCTTTAGGGAAAGAGTTGTATGTCTGTGGTGGGAAATGGAGACCTCATGATGAGTTTAATCCAGGGGCAGTTGGTGCAATGGGAGATCTCTTTCTCTGAGAAAGTATTGTACCACCAAGGACAATATTCTGCCTCAGGAGTGAGTTTCTCGGGTAAGCCTGCACCCAGAAAAGTGGGGGGAAAATGGAACAATGGGAAGGCAGGGAGAAGGGAAGGGTTAATAAGCATTTACATACCACCAACTACGTGCCAGGGACATTTTGCAAATATCTCATCTAAACCTCATAACAGTGATAGAGTGAGAGGTAGGTGCTGTTATTATCACCCTCATTTTACATTTTAAGAAACTGAGGCAAACATATTAAGCAACTTGCCCAGGATAACATAACCAGTAATTAATAATAGCTAACATTTATATAGAACTGCTATGCACTGGGCACTATGCTGAACACTTTACAATTATTATTCATTTGATCCTCATAACAACCCTGGGAGGTAGCCCCATTTTACACATGAGGGAACTGAGGCAAATAGAAGTTATTGGGGTCACACAACTAATAAGTGTCTGAGGCTGGATTTGAACTCAGGTCTTCCTGACTCCAAACCCAGTGCTCTATCTACATTATCACCACCTGCCTCAGGGGCAGAACTGTACCAAACAATTCAGGACATGGTAATTTCTACTGTGGTATACTACTTCCACATACACTATTTGCCTCATGAACTGATACTTCTAAGAGTGAAGCACAACAGAATAAAAGAGAGGATGGAGTAAGATCTATAAAGGCAATAATATAGAAATTGGTTAAAAAGAGGGAGCTCAAACCTACAACTTTAGAGGTTTTAGCAGACTTCCAGGAGCCAAGATGGTGGAGTTGCAGGAAGTCGCCTGAACTCTCCCAAACTCACCTCCAACAACTACAAAATAGCACCTTGAAACAAATTCTGGAAAGCAGGACCAACAAAAAGATGGGGTGAAACAGTTTTCCAGCCCAAGGCAACATGGAAGGTTGGTAGGAAAGGTCTGTCTCTCTTGGGTAAAAGAAGAGCACAGTCCAGGGTAGGCAGTGTCCCAGCAGGCCAGTGGAAGGCACTGAGCCCAGAGCAGGTTAGTGACCCAGGCCAGGTCCCCCACCCCTGTGAGTCCTGATGCATCACAAGGCAAGCAGCCAGGGCCCACCCCAGCACAGCGCCAGACATGGCCAGGCCTCACCTCGGGCCCTGGCGCAGGACCAGGCAAGAGGCCAGGTGCTCCTGCAGGCTCAGCATAGCACAAGGTAAACGGTCAGGACCCCTCCACTCTCCCACCTCAGGGCCCTGGCACAACACTAGGTCCCTTTTGGTACCAGCATAGCACCAAGCTGCCGCCACCACCCTTAGGCTCCAGTGGAGCACCAGGCACCCCCTGCAGCCCCAGTACAACACCAACATTCCCCCCCCACCATGGGCCCCAGCACAGCATCAGATGAAAAGCCAGGTCTCCTTCCCCCCGCCCCGCCGGCCCTTTGCAGCCCCAGTGCAACACCATGCTCCCCTGTGGGCCCTAGTGCAGTACCAGGCAAGAGACCAGGTGCCCCTGTGTCCCAGTGCAGCACTAGGCAAACAGCCAGGCCCCCTGCAGCTCTGGCACAACATCAGGTTAGCAGCCATGGCCTACAAGTCCACAGCACAAGAAGCTTAGGACAGTGCCCCCTTCACCTCAGAAGCAGAGCTCAGCTTTAAAAGTAACAAAATAGGCTGGAAAAAATGAGCAAAAAATAAAAGAACCTAACCATAGAAAGTTATTATGGTGACAGGGAAGATTAAAATACAAACTCAGGAGAGGACAGCAATGTTAAAAAACACTTCTATTCAAAGTGTCAAAGAAAAATGACTCTTGGTCTCAGGCCCAAAAAGAATTCCTGGAAGAACTCAAAAAGGACTTCAAAAATCAAATAAGCAAGGTAGAAGAAAAATTGAAATTAATGATAGAAGAGAATAATGAAAAAAATCAACAACTTGATAAAGGAAGCACAAAAAAATTGGAAAAAAAATATAAAAATATACTGAAGATAACAACTCCTTAAAAAGTAAAATTGGCCAAATGGAAAAAAAAAGGTTAAAAAAAAAAGCTAACTGAGGGAAATAACTCTTTAAAAATTAGAATTGAACAAATGGAAGCTAATAACTCCATGAGACATCAAGAATCAATTAAAAATCAAAATCAAAAAAATGAAAAACAACTGAACTGGAAAATAGATTGAGGAGAGATAATTTAAGAATTTTTGGGCTACCTGAAAGTCATGATCAAAAAAAGGACCTGAACATCACATTTCAAAAAGTTATCAGAGAAAACTGCCCTGAAATCCTAGAACCACAGGGTAAAATAGACATTGAAAGAATCCACCAATCACTTCCTGAAAGAGATCCCAAAATGAAAACTCCCAGGAACATTATAGCCAAATTCCAGAACTCCCAGGTCAAAGAGAAAATATTGCAAACAGTCAGAAAGAAATAATTGAAATATCGTGGAGTCACAGTAAGGATTACATAGGATTTAGCAGCTTCTACATTAAAGGATCAGAGGGAATGCAGTAGGATATACTGGAAGGCAAAGGAGCTAGGACTATACCCAAGAATCATTTACCCAATGAAACTAAGCATAATCCTTCAGTGGGAAAATGGTCATTCATTGAAAGAGAGGACTTTCAAGTTTTCCTGACAAAAAGATAAGAGCTAAACAAAAAATTTGATTTTCAAACACAAGACTCAAGAGAATCATAAAAGTGGTTGAAAAAAAGAGAAAGAGAAAAAATTAAGGATTCAATAAGGCTAAACTGTTAGCATTCCTACACAGGAAGATGATAATTTAATTCTTAAGACTGTATCGCTATTAGTTCAGTTAGAAGGAGTATACATAGATAGGAAGTATACTTATAAGGTGACTTTGATGGGATCATAAAAAAAACTAAGAGTTGAGAAAAAATTACACTGGGAGCAGAAGGTTGGGAAAAGTCAAATAAGGTACATTACCTTGAACATGAAGAGGTGCAAAAGACCCATTATAGTAGAGAGGAAGATGGAGGAGAGGAAGAGGAGTGGACATTGCTTGAACCTTACTCTCTTTGAATTTGGCTGAAAGAAAGAATAATATATGAAATCACTTGGACATAGAAACTTATTTTGTCCTATAGGGAAGTAGGAGGAGATGGGGTCAGGAAAAGGAGGGAGGCAACTAGGTAGCACAATAGAGAATCAGCCCTGTAGTCAGGACTTGAGTTCATATCCAGCCTCAGACACTCATTAGCTGTGTGATCCTGGGCAATTCACAACCCCAACTGAAAAAAGAAAGAAAAGAAGGAAAGGAGGGTGACTGATAGAAGAGAAGAAATATTGGGGGAGGCAGTGGTCAAAAGCAAAACACTGGTAAGGAGGCAAAGAGTGAAAGGAGAGAGAAAAGGATAAACAAGAGGGAAACTAAGGTGGAAGGAAATACACAGTAATCATAACTGTGAATGTAAATGGAATGAACTCATCCAAAAAATGGAAATGAATAGCAGAGTGGATTAGAAAGGAGACTCCTACAATATATTGTTTACAAGAAACACACTTGAAGCAGAGAGACACACACAAGGTGAAGGTAAAGAGCTAGAGCAGAATCTATTATGCTTCAGCTGAAGCAAAAAAAAGCAGGGGTAGCAATCATGATCTTAGACAAAGCAAAAGCAAAAATAGATCTAATTACAAGAGACAAGGAAAGAAATTACATCTTGCTAAAAGGTATCATAGACAATGAAGTAATATCAATTTTAAACATATATGCACCAAGTGGTATAGCATCTAATTCTTTTTTTTTTTACAAAGACTATTATTTGAACAAAATAACAACAAAACATCATGGTCACATTGGTGCCTCCTGTTCTCTCCTCTGTGAATTTTACCTTCAGAATTTGTTGCTAAGATGATGATGGTGATGATGATCGTGGTGGTTGTGGTGATGGTGGTGATGACAATAGTGATACACATAATGGTAGTGTGTCTCTAGCTCTGATTCTGCTTTCTTCACTTTTTTATTAATTTATTACGATTTATCAACAATCACTTCCATAAGCTTTTGAGTTTTAAATTTTTCTTCTCCTCCCTCCTTACCTTCTCCCCAAGATGGCATGCAATCTGATATAGGCTATACATGTACATTCCTATTAAATATATTTTCACAGTAGTCATGTTGTAAGGAAGAATTAGAACCAATAGAAGGAACCACAAGAAAGGAAACAATAAAAAACAGAAGGAAAAAAAGAGCAAATTGTATGCTTTGATCTGCTTTCAAACTCTACAATTCTTTCTTTGGATGTGGATAGCATTTTCCATCATGAGACTTATGGATTTGTCTTAGATCCTTGCATTGCTGAGAAGGGCTAAGTCTATCAAAGTTAGTCATTGCACAACATGGCTATTACTGTGTACAATGTTCTCCTGGTTCTCCTCACTTCACTCAGCATCAGTCCATAAAAGTCTTTCCAGGTTTTTTCTGAAGTCTGTCTGCTCATCATTTCTTATAGCACAATAGTATTCCATTACATTCATATACCACAACTTGTTCAGCCATCCCCCAATTGAGGGGCATCTCCTCAATTTCCAATTCTTTGCCACTACAAAAAGGGCTGCTATAAATATTTTTGTACTTCTGGGTCCTTTTCCCATTTTCATCATCTCTTTGGGATACAGCCCTAAAAGGGCTATTGCTGGATCAAAGGGTATGCACATTTTTATAGCCCTTTGGGCAAAGCTACAAATTAGCATCTAAATTCTTTTTTTTTCAGACATAACCATTTATTTAACAATTAGGCCAAATACACGCTCTCTTAATACTTAGCATCTAAATTCTTAAAGGAGAAGTTAAATGAGTTACAGGAGGAAACAGACAATAAGACTATACTAGTGGGGGACTTCAACTCAGAACTAGATAAATCTAACCACAAAATAGACAAAAAAGAAATTAAGGAGGTAAACAAAATTTTAGAAAAGTTAGATATGATAGACCTCCAGAGAAAAACTGAATGGAGAAAGAAAAGAATATAACTTTTTCTCAGTGGCATATGGCACCTACACAAAAATTGACCATATATTATGGCATAAAAACCTCACTATCAAATATAGAAAGGCAGAAATATTAAATGCATCCTGTTCAGATCATAATGAAATAAAAGTTACATTCAACAAAAGGCAGTGGAAATACAGATTAAAAATTAATTGGAAACTAAACAATTTAATTCCAAAGAATGAGCAGCTCAAAGAACAAATCATAGAAACAAGCAATAATTTCATTAAAGAGAATAACAACGAGATAATATACCAAAATTTATGGGATGCAGACAAAGCAGTACTCAGGGGAAAATTTGTATCTCTAAATGCTTACATCAACAAAATAGAGAAAGAGCAGATCAATTAATTGGGCATGCAACTAAAAAAAAACTAGAAAAAGAACAAATTAAAAATTCTCAATTAAATACCAACCTGGAAATCCTGAAAACCAAAAGTGAGATTAATAAAATTGAAAGTAAAAAACCTATTGAGCTAATAAATAAAACTGGGGTGTGGTTTTATGGAGGGGCAAACCCAATATTGAGAAATCAGAAGGGAAGAATTTGTGACCAAGTGAGATAGAGAGCATTATGAAATGTAAATGGATAATTTTATTATATCAAATTTAAAAGTTTTTGCACAAACAAGATGAATACAATCAATATTAGAAGTAAAGCAGAAAGGTGGGAAACAATTTTATAGCAAATGTCTCTGATAAAGGTCTCATTTTTCAAATATATAGAGAACGAAGTCAAATTTATAAGAAAATAAGTCATTCCTCAATTGATAAATGGTCAAAGGATATGAACAAGCAGTTTGCAGAAAAAATCAAAGCTATCTATAGTCATATGAAAAAATTCTCTAAATCACTATTGGTTAAAGAAATGAAAATTAAAACCCCTCTCAGGTACCAACTCACACCTATCAGATTGCTATGGACAGAAAAGGAAAATCATAAATGTTGGAGAAGTTGTAGGAAATTTGGGACACTAATGCACTATTAATGGAGTTGTAAACTGATCCAACCATTCTGGGGAGCAATTTGGAAATATGCCCAAAGGGCAATCAAACTATGTATACCCTTTGATTAAGCAATACCACGATTTAGGTCTGTTTCCCAAAGAGACTGTAAAAAAGTGAAAAGGACCTACTTTAACAAAAATATTTCTAGCAGCTCTCTTTGTGGTAACAAAGGTTAGAAATTGAGGGGATGTCCATCAATTAGGGAATAGCTAAACCAGTTGTGGTGTATGAATATAACGGAATACTATTGTGCTATAAGAAGTGACAAGCAGGCAGATTTCAGAAAAACCTGGAAAGACTTACATGACCTGATAAAAAGTGAAGTGAGCAGAAACAGAACAATGTACACAGTAATAGCAATATTGTATAATGATCAACTATGAGTGACTTAATTATTCCCAGTAATACAATGATCCAAGACAATTCCAAAGGTCTCACAAGGAAAATTGCTATTCACATCTGGAAAAATAACTGATGGATCTGAATACAGATCAAAGCATACTATTTTCACCTTCTGTATTTTTTTCATTTTTCGTTCTTTTGGTCTGTTTCTTCTTTCACATGACTAATATGGAAATGTACTTTACATTATTGCACATATATAACCTATATCAAATTGCTTACCATCTTAGGGAGGGGAGAGGTAAAGAAGGGAAGGAGAAAATTTGGGACTCAAAATTTTCAAATGACTGTTAAAATTAGTCTTTACATGTAATTAGAAAAAAATGAAATACTTTTTTTTAAAAAAAGAAATTTTAACTCTGAGGAACACACAGAGATTAAATAAGAATAAGTAAGAATATAGAACAAGAATCAGAGAATAAAGTATCAGAATAGACAATAAGGGAAGATAATCAATTTTTAAAAATAGAAATCTTTTTCAGAAACACCTGCGGTGGGGGTTGGGGAGCAGCTAGGTGGCACAGTGGATAGAGCATCGGCCCTGAAGTCAGGAGGACCTGAGTTCAAATCTGGCCTCAGACACATAATACTCACTAGCTGCGTGACTCTAGGCAAGTCACTTAACCCCTATTGCCTCACCAAAACAAACAAACAAAAACATACAGGACAAAAAACAATAAACAAACAAAAGAAGTAAGAAGGGAGGCCAAGAATGAGGGAATTTTGGACTAACCATTTAAATAAGATGGGAAAAATAGAGGGAAAAGAAAAGAAGAAATAAAAAATCAACCTAAGTTAAGTCTCAAAACTAGGGAAAGGATTGACAAATAGGAGCGCAGGGTGCTTAACAAAAAAGAAAAAAAAATTTTAAAAATGAGAAAATCATACTTAAATTTGCATTTAGAGTTCAACAGTTCTCTCTCTAGAAGGGGGTAGTATATTTTCATCATGAGTCCTTTGGAACTGTCTTGAATCATTGTAATGATCAGAGTAGCCAAGTCTTTCACAGTTAATCATCATTACAACATTGCTGTTGCTGTGCACAACGATCTCTTGGTTCTCCTCACTTCACTTTGCATCAATTCATATGGTTCTCGCCATTTTTTTTTCTGAAACCACTCCCCTTATCATTTCTTATAGCACAACAGTATTCCATCACAACTATATGCCACAACTTCTTCAGCTATTCCCCAATTCATGAGCATCCCCTCAAAGTCCAATTCTTTGCTACCACAAAAAGAACTGCTATAAATATTTTTGTACAGAGGCAGCTAGGTGGCACAGTGGATAGAACACCGGCTCTGGAGTCAGGAGGACCTGAGTTCAAATCTGGCCTCAGACACATAACACTCACTAGCTATGTGACTCTGTCAAGTCATTTAATTCCAATTGCCTCACATTAAATATATATATATATATATATACATACATACATACATACATACATATATATATATATATATATATATACATACATACATACATACATACATATATATATATATATATATATATATATATATATATATATATACATATATATATATTTGTACATATAAGTCCTTTTCCTTTTCCATTAATCTTTGGGATACATTACTAGTATTGGTATTGCTGGGTCAAAGAGTGTAGTCCTTTTAGTTCCACATTGTTCTCCAGAATACTTGGACCAGTTCACTATTCCACCAACAATTCATTAGTGTACCTATTTTTCCCTTATCCCCTCCAGAATTTGTTATTTCTGATAGGTATGAGGTGATACCTCAGAGTTGATTTAATTTACCTTTCTCTAATCAATAGTGATTTAGAGCATTTTTATGTGACTATAGATAACCTCAATTTCTTTATTTGAAAACTGCCTATTTATATGCTTTGACCATTTATCAATTGGGGAATGGCTCTTAATTTTATAAATTTGACTCAGTTCTATACTCAGCAGGTATTTGAGAAATGAGGTCTTTGTCAGAGAATCTTACTGTAAAAATTTTTGATATAACATCATTGTCTATGGCATCTTTTATCATAATGTGGTTGCTGTGAATATCTCTTTTAATTAGGTCTATTTTTGCTTTTGCTTTGTCTGAGATCATAATTGCAACCCCTGCCTTTTTTATTTCAGTTGAAGCATATTAGATTCTTCTTTAGTCCTTTGTTTTAACACAGTGTGTGTCTTTATGTTTCAAGTGTGTTTCTTGTAAGCATCGTATTGTAGGATACTAGTTTTTGATCCACCTGCTATCTGCTATCCATTTTATGGGAGAGTTCATCCCATTCATATTCACCATTATGATTAGTATCTATGTATTTCCCTCCATCGTATTCTTCCTTCTGTTTGTCCTCTCTCTCCTTTCACCCTTTCTCACATTACCAATGTTTTGCTTCTATCTACTGCCTCCCCTGATCTGCTCATTCCACTGACATTCACAGTTACAATTACTGTGTATTTCCCTCATTCCATTTGCTTCTGTTTCTCTCTCTCTCTCTCTCTCTCTCTCTCTCTCTCTCTCTCTCTCTCTCTCTCTCTCTCTCTCGTCCCTCCTCAAAAGTCTGTTTTGCTTCTAACCACTGCCTCCCTTAATCTATCCTCCCTTTCATCATTCCCTCCCCTTTTCATATCCCTTTCCCCTCTTGTTTTCTTATTACGTAAGCCACATTTCTATAGACAACTGAGTATGTGCGTGTGTATGTGTGTGTGTGTGTGTGTGTATTCTTCCCTTTTTGAACCAATTCCAATGAGAGTGAGGTTCAAGCATTGCCTGCCACCACCATCCTCATTTTCCTTTCCATTGTAAAAGCTTTTCCTTGCATACTTTTTATATGAGAAAATTTTCTCCATTCTATGTCTCCTTTTCTCCTTCTTCCACAGCATTCCTCTTTCTCACCCCTTCTTTTTTTTTTGAGATCATTCCAACATAATCAACTCATAGCCATGCCCTCTGTCTATGTAAACTTCTTTAAACTGTCCTAATGATAAATTTCATAGGAGTGATATATATCATCTTCCATATAGTAATGTAAACAGTTCAACTTTGAGTCTCTTATGATTATTCTTTCATGTTTACCATTTTATATTTCTCTTGAGTGTTGTGTTTGAATTCCAAATTTTTTGTTCAACTCTGGTCTTTTCATCAGTTATGCTTGAAAATTCTCTTTCATTAAATACACATTTTTTTCCCTGAAGGATTACACTCTTTCTGAGAAGTGATTCTTGGTTGGAATTCTGGCTCCTTTGCCTTCTGGAATGTCACATTCCAAGCCCTCCACCCTTTGATATGGAAGCTGCTAAAACTTGTATGATCCTGACTCAAAGATATTTGAATTGATTGTTTTGTTTTGTTTTGTTTTGTTTGTATACTTGAAGTATTTTCTTTTACCCTGGAGTTCTGGAATTTGGTTACAATATACCTGGGAGTTTTCATTTTGGGATCTCTTTCAGGAGGTGATTGGGGGACTCTTTCAATTTCTACTTTACTCTCTGGATCTAAGATATCAAGGCACTTTTCCTTGACAATTTCTTGAAATACGATGTCATTCTTTTATCACAGCTATCAGGTAGTCCAATAATTCTTAAATTCTCTCTTCTCAATCTATTTTCTAGGTCAGTTGTTTTTCCAGTAAGATATTTCACATTTTCTTCTATTTTTTTCATTCTTTTGACTTTGTTTTATTGTTTCTTAATGGCTCACGGAGTCATTAACTTCCACTTGCCTAACTCTAATTTTTAAGGAATTATTTTCTTCAGTGAGATTTTGTACCTCTTTTTCCATTTGGCCAATTCTGCTTTTGATGGTTTGTTTTATTTTCTCAGTGAATTTTTGTATCCTCCTTTTCCACTTGACCAGTTCTGCCTTTTAAGAAGTTATTCTTTTCAGTGGATTTTTGTGTCTCTTTTACCATTTGGCTAATTCTATTTTTTAAGGTGTTATTTTTCTTCAGTATTTTTTGTGCCCCTTTTACCAAGCTGTTAATTCTTTTTTCATAATTTTCTTGTATCACTTTCATTTCTTTTCTCAGTTTTTCCTCTACCACTCATCTCTTTCTTTAACTACTCCAGGAATTCTTGTTGGGTTTGGATTCAATTAGAATTTTTCTCTGAGTCTTTGTTTATAGCTATTTTTATGTTGTTATCTTTTTCGGAGTCTGTGCCTTGGTCTTCCCTGCCACTGTAGCAGCTTTTTATGGTCAAATTATTTATTTTTGTTGTTGTTGTTGCTAACTCACTTTTTAGCCTATTTCTTGACTTTGAACTTTATGTTAAAGTTGGTCTCTACTCATCTTGGGGCTGGGAGACACTGTCCCAAGCTTCAGCCTTTTTTATGCTACTGTTTTCAGAGCCGTTTCTGGGCTTCTGCAACTGTTTGGTGCTTCCAAGTTGGTAAGATCCTAGGAGAGGTATGGCTGCTGCTGTCCTTATCTGCACTGTAGTCTTTACCCAGGAAGGTCCCCTGCTTCTCTGCAGCTGCAAGCACTAGAACTCTCTTTGTCTTGAAACTCTGACCAGGGCCCCTGCTATCATGTGACTGACCGCCAACATTCTTTTCCACCCTGGTAATGCAACCCAGAACTGAGTACAGACAATAGAGCTGCCAATCAGTACCAGCTGTGCCAATCTAGTGCCAGCAAAGGGTCCCTTGTAATTTCTTTCTGACCAGTTGTCTGACCCCCTTACCTAGTCTCTGAGCTGAGAGCTCCTACAGCTGCTGCTGCTGTGGCAGCTTGTGGGCTCTGGACAGGCCTCCACCCCAGTATCACAGATTTCTCTTGCCGACTTTTTAAGTTTTCTTAGGCTGGAAAAATGTCTCACCCCAAGACTTTTGTTGGCTCTGCAGCAAAATTTGATTTGACAAGTTATTTTAAAGTTGTTTGGAGGTGAATGTTGGGAAAGGTCAGCTGAGTGGCAGCCCCTAATCTGCTATGTTGGCTCTGCTTCCTCACATATGTTTGTTGCTGAATTTTACAAATTAGGAGACATGGTTCAGTTTTTTTAAGGTCACATGTAGCTGAATAGGCAGTGCAGGACCAGTCCAGCAATTCTCTACTATATTGCACTGCCTCTAACCAGACTAGCCTTCTCAACAATTATCCCAAATTAGTGTCATTTTTCTATATTCCCCCGAGGAATTTTTGCTGTTCAGCAGAGCCAAGAACAGCATTTCACTGAACAAGAAAGTGTTCCTCCTGATATTCATATTAGTTTTCTGTAAATCTGGCCCTGGGTATGAACTATCTAGGCTACCAATTAAAATACAGAGTTCTTGCATCCTTCCCTAATTATGAGTCTATTCAGCAAATAAACAGAGAAAATAGAAAAGAAGAATCCTATAGTCTAAAAAAGCCTAAAGGCTAGCCTCAGCTTTGGCCCCTACTAACAGGAAAACATTCAATGTATGTTTTGTAAAATTACCAAATCTTACATATACCCTAGAATGAATATAAGTTTTCTAAATTATAGAATTTAGAGCTTGAAGGGACATTAGAGATCATCTAATCCAGTGTCTTAATCTTAAAGATGTGGAAACCAAGTCACAAAGTGGTTATGTAAAATACCCAAAATTACAAACATACTAAATAACTTAGTTAAAATACCAACCCAGGTCCTCTGACTTAACATGGTCCTCAGATGACCCAAAGTTATAATTAAATTCTCACACAATCTTCATATACTTAATGATATAAAGTCATTCCTCAGCTTTCATTTCTCCAAACTTAATAATTCTTTAAATGTTCCTTACACAGGACCTATTTTCTAAAATGTTAATTACCTTTCATTCCACACTGGGAAAGTTCCCTTTTTCCCATTGCTGGAATGGATTTCTCTCTCACCTGATATTGTATAAAGAAAACTGAGTTAAGAGTTAGAAGAACTGAGTTAAAATTCTAGTTCTGTTATTTATTCTGTGAAAATTTGGGTAAGTCACTTCCTTTCATTGTATTTCAGTTTCCTCCTCTATAACATAAAGGGGAAAAATTGAACCAGATGGTCAATGAAGTTCCAAGTCATTAATATTAAGAGAAACGCAAATCAAAACAACCCAGAGGTTTTCCCTCACACCCTTCAATTTGGAGGAGAAAGTGACAAAAGACAGAAATAGTCAGTAGTGGAGGGATGAGTAGGGAAAGACACACACAAATGCAATGTTAGTGGACTTAGGAATTAACAACCATTCTAAAAAGCAATTTGGTACTATGTAAATAAAGTAGATAACGTCATACCAGGACTGGGGAACCTGCAGCCTCAAGGCCACATGTGATCCTCTAGGTCCTCAAGTGTGGCCCTTTGCAATTCCTTAGAGGGCCACACTTGAAGACCTGGAGGGTCACATGAGGCCTTGAGGCCGCAGGCTCCCCAGTCCTGGTCCATACCGTTTGACCCAGAGATTTCACTGCCATGAAAAGAGGTTATTGACATAAAGAAAGGTTCCATAGATATCAAAATATTTTTATTGCAGCATTTTTTTGTGGTAGCAAAAATAGATGTTCATAGATTGGTGAAGGACTAAACAAGTTATAGTACATGAAATGTTATGGAATATTACTAGCATGTAAGAAACAGTAAATATGGTGAATACAGACGAGCATAGGAAGACACATAAGCTGCTGCAGGAAAACACTATACACAATGTCTACTAAAATGTAAATGGAAAAAATAACAACAAAATAATAAAAACTGAATGTCATACAATGATAATAATCAATCTTGGCCAAATAAAAGCTGGGAGGCTATGGGTATGAAATGCTGCATACAATGTCAGACTTTTAAAATATCTTAGTTAGTTGTGCTAAATTATTTTTTTCTTCTTTTTTTCTTCTTTGTCATGAGAGATGACTCTCTGGGAGGTAGAAAAGAAAAGGGATACGTTGCAAAATGCAGGTATCAGAAATTTATTTTTAAAAAAAGTATAGGATGGCCAATTAGTTCCGAATGGAGCCATATGTTTTCTTAAACAAGTCCTTCTTTCTTCCTCAGTGGAACTGTTTCTCTTTGTAGCTGTAACACATCATTTAGTTCCCATCATCAGATATTTGACCATGGACTGGGAACCAGGGGACTTCCTACAGGCTGAGCATCTCAACTAGTATTCCCTAATCTACTCAGACTTGACTCAAGAGATTCCAGCAAGGGACCAAGTGATTTCTACTTGTCTCAAAGCAACTTCCTTTTATGCCAAGAGATTTCCACTTCCTGCTGATCCCACCTGTTCTGCAGCCTCAGGTGAGAAAAGGAGTAGGTGTTTTTCATTGCCCGCATGTGTCCTAGCACAAGGCAACTTCTACATCCTGCTGCCAACCTGATCTCTCAATTAGGATGTGAAGAACCTTTGATGCAAAGAGAAATAACCTTCCCTTTGATCCTAGTCATTCTTTCCAACTCCTGCTGCACCTGTCCCTTGAAGAAAAAGGAAGAAGAAAGTTGGTGAATGAGACTTCTAACTCCTCCTGTGTAGACTTGACTTCTATCTCCTACTGTGCAGTTTCCTGCCTAATCTCCAGCCTTTGGAGAGAGCTTGGAGTAATAAAATGGGCTCTTCATCTGACCTTCTATCTCATGTTGCACTTGTCACCATCCCAATCTCCAGCCTCAAGAAGAGGAGTGGTGCCTTCCATTCAATGATAATGATTCTCACACCTGGTTGATACTCTTCACATTCCCAGTGATTCAGAACTTCTGCAGTTCACCATCCAAACCCCATTCCCATCCCCTGCAACCTGAATCCTTATTCTCATCCCCTTTGATCTTTTCATCCTAAGGCTCTAATCAAAAACCATCCACTCCTTCCACTGTGCCCTCTGGAATACCTGCTTCATAGGCAACAAGCTTCCCTTTATCCTAAATTTTTTTCTCTCCTACTCCTTCCATTTTCTAGCTATTACTGAAACCTAGCTCTCCTCTGATGATAGGGCCTTTCTTGCCACCCTTTCCAGCACTCACTGCATCTTCACTGATTCCCCTTGGCTCATTAACTGAGACAGGGGAGTTGGAATACTCCTTGTTCTCCAATGTCACTTCAAGATTTCCTTCTACCTGCATCACTCAGTAAACTCTCCTTCTTTGAGGTTCATGCATTTCATACATACTACTCAATCAGTGTCCTGATAGCTCTTATCTACCTACCCCAGGTAACTCCCTTTCCCTCCTCGATGAGTTTGGGTACCTGGCTCACAAGTTTTCACTCATCTGCTCTCATAATTGCGGACTTAACATACATATTAACTGTCCTTCAAACACCTTTACCACTCAATTTCTCAAATTGATCTATTCCTCCACAGGCTCCACAGTCTCATATGAAGGTAGTCATACCCTTGATCCTGCCATCACCCATAAATGCATTATCTCCGTATTCAAGAAGTCTGAAATCCCATTCTCTGACCATAATCTATTGGCTTTTCACCTTCTCTGCCTTTCTTTATCAAACCCTGGTCTTTGTCCACACTGATTTTCAAACTCTTGACTCCTAATTTCTATTCTAGGCCATCATCTCTCACTAGCTACTGTTTTCCTCATCTTGACCCCTTGGTGAACCAGTTCATCCCTCCTTAAACACTCCATGGCTTCCCCTTTCCTCACCCTCTCAGCTGAGAATCTTGATTCATATTTTATTTAAAAAATCAAGGTCCTTCATTAAGTTCCTTCTTTTCCCATCTTCCTCATCTCATATTACTGAGATGCTTTCTGCTATTATCTCCTTCTTCATCCCATATCGCATGAAGAGGTGGCCTCACTCCTTACCAAAGCTAATCCATCTACCTGAGCAAATGATCCCATTCCATCCTCTCTTAGAACAAATTATGGTCTTTTCTCAATCCTCATTCTCTTCTACTTCTCCGCAGCCTTTATCACTGTTGATCACCCTCTCCTCTTTGATACTCTCTCCTCTCTCATTTTTTGGAACACTATTCTCTCCTGATTATCCTTCTACCTCTCTGACCACACCTCCTTTGTTGGCTTTTCCTCCAGATCACACCCTCCAACCACAAGTGTCCCAAAGGATTCAGTCTGGCTCTTTTGTCTTCTCCATCTATGATACCTCACTTGGTGATCTTGTCAGTTCCCATGAATTTAATTACCAACTCTCTGCTGGCAATGCTCAAATCTACCTAATGTGCCCTAAGTTTTCTGCTGACCTCCAATCTCACATCTTCAACTGACTTTCAGACATCTTAAAATGGGTGTCCAATAGACATCTTAAACTTGACATGTACAAAATGGAACTCATTATCTTTACTTCTAATCCTTGCCCTCATCCTAACTTTCTTATTATTGTTGAAAGCAAGGCCATCCTTCCAGTCCCTCAGGTGCCCAACCTAGACATTGTCCTCAACTCCTCACATCCAATCTGTTACTAAGACCTATCAATTTTACCTTTGCCACATCTCTCCAATATGCACCTTTCTCTCCTCTGACACTCCACCACTCTGAAGCAGGCCCCCATCACTTCACACCTGGACTATTGCAATAACCTGTTGGTGGGTCTGCCTGCCTCAAGTGTCTTCACTATAATCCATCCTCCATTCAGCCACCAAAATATTTTCCTAAAACACAGGCCCAATCATGTCACCCCCCTATTCAATAAATTCCAGAGGCTTCCTATTGCTTCTAAGATCCAAAATAATAATAATAATAAAATCCACTATTTGATATTCAAAGCCCATAACCTGCCCTTCCTCCCCCATCTTTCCAGTCTTCTTACATTTTACTTCCTGCCACATACTCTTTGATCGAGTGACACTGTCTTGGCTGTTCCAGGAACAAGGCATTCCATTCCTCACGCCCAGACATTTTCTCTGGTTGTTTCCCATGTCTGAACTACTCTCCCTCCTTATCACCAATTTCAGGTTTCCCTGACTTCTTTTAAGTCCCAACCAAAATCCTATCTTCTACAGGAAACCAATCTCTCTTACTTATAGTACCTTTCCTCTATTAATTATTTCCTGTTTATCCTACATATGGCTTGTTTGTACATATTATTTGCTTGTTGCCTCTGCCCCCATCCCCCCAACCCCCGATGGTGGACAGAGAGAAGACTAATAGCACCTTGGCTGTGATAAGAGCACAGGACTTGGAGTCAGGAAGACCTGGGTTCAAAACTCTGCCTCAGGAATCCAGTGGCTGATCAGAGAGAGATTGCAGGGATCTCTTTGCCAGTGCTGACGCAGGAATCTTTTGCTTTGCCCATGTTTGGATCTCGGCCACAGCTCTGGGAGGCGGTGCTGGGGTGAGTGCTGGCTTGGTGGAGCTTGTAGTGATTGTGCCCCTCCTCACAGTTACAGGACAGAAAGGAATACTTGTAGTCACAGGCCAGGAAAGGAGTAAACACCTTGCCCCTTATCATACCACCTTGGAAGAACTGAAAATTTACAGGGCCCTAGAAGTATCTCTGAAAACAGCTGTACAAACCCCCTGAAGCATGGAACAGTATATTCTCCACATTGGAAGCAGACTCTTACCTTAACAAAGAGGTTAAAACTCAAGTAATTGGCCGGGATCATGAGCAAGCAGCGCAAAAAGAGTCAGACTATATTATCTTACTTTGGTGAAAAAGAAGATCAAATATACAACCAGAAGAAGACAACAAAGTCAAAGCTCCTACATCCAAAGCCTCCAAGAAAAATATGAATCAGTCCCAGGCCTTGGAAGAGCTCAAAAGGGATTTTAAGAAGCAAGTAAGGGAAGTAGAGGAAAAACTGGGAAGAGAAATGAGAGTGATGCAAGAAAATCATGAAAAACAAGTCAACAGCTTGCTAAAGGAGACCCAAAAAAATACTGAAGAAAATAACACCTTAAAAAATACCTAACCCAAATGGCAAAAGAGGTCCAAAAAGCCAATGAGGAGAAAAATGCCCTAAAAAGAAAAATTGGCCAAATGGAAAAGGAAGTCCAAAAGATTACTGAAGAAAATACTTCCTTAAAAATTAGAATAGAGCAATTGGAAGATAGTGACTTTATGAGAAATCAAGACACAGTAGAACAAATCCAAAAGAATGAAAAATTAGAAAACAATGTGAAATATCTCATTGGAAAAACAACTGACCTGGAAAATAGATCCAGGAGAGAGAATTTAAAAATTATTGGACTATCTGAAAGCCATGATCAAAAAAAGAGCCTAGACATCATCTTTCAAGAAATTATCAAGGAAAACTGCCTTGATATAGTAGAACCAGAGGGCAAAATAGAAATTGAAAGAATCCACCGATCTCCTCCTGAAAGAGATCCCCAAAGGAAAACTCCTAGGAATAGTATAGCCAAATTCCAGAGTTCCCAGGTCAAGGAGAAAATATTACAAGCTGCCAGAAGGAAACAGTTCAAGTACTGTGGAAACACAATCAGGATAACACAAGATTTAGCAGCTTCTACATTAAAGGACCGCAGGGCATGGAATATAATATTCCGGAGGGCAAAGGAGATAGGATTACAACCAAGAATCACCTACCCAGCAAAACTGAATATAATCCTTCAGGGAAAAAATGGTCATTCAGTGAAATAGAGGACTTTCAAGCATTCTTGATGAAAAGACCAGAGCTGAATAGAAAATTTGACTTTCAAATACAGGACTCAAGTGGAACATGAAGAGGTAAACAGGAAAGAGAAATCATAAGAGACTTATTAAGATTGAACTGTTTACATTCCTGCATGGAAAGATGATATTTATAACTCATGAGACCTTTGTCAGTATTAGGGTAGTTGGAGGAAAAAATTATATGTATGTATATGTAGATAGATAGATAGATAGATAGATAGATAGATAGATAGATAGATAGATAGATAGATAGAGGGCACAGAGTGAGTTAAAGATTAAGGGGTCATATCTGGAGAATAAAATAAAGGGATGAGAGAGGATTATACTCAGAAGAAGAAAGGGAGAGGTAGAATGGGGTAAATTATCTCACAAAAAAAACCCAGAAAAGTCTCTTACAGTGGAAGGGGAGAGTGAATCTTATTCTCATAGGATTTGGCTTAAGGAGGGAATAACAAACACATTCAATTGGGTATGGAAATCTGTCTTACCCTACAGAAAATTAAGGGGAGAAGGGGACAAGAGAAGAGGGGGATGATAGAGAGGAGGGCAGATTGGGAAAGGGGGTAATCAGAAGTAAATACTTCTGAGGAGGGACAGGGTCAAAAGAAAGAATAGAATAAATGGGAGGGCAGGATAGGATTAAGGGAAATAGAGTTAGTTTTTCACAAAATGTCTACTATGGACATGTTTTGTATAACTGCACATGTACAACCTATACTGAGTTGCTTGCTTTTTCAATGAGGGTGGGTGGGGAGAGAGGAAGGCAGAAAATTTGAAAACTAAAGTTTTAGAAACATATGTTTTAAAAAATGTTTTCACATGCTACTGGGAAATAAGAAATATAGGAAATGGGGTGCAGAAGCCTGTCCTGTTCTACAGGAAAATAGAAGGGGAAGGGGATAAGAGAAGGGGAGAGAGATAGAAGAGAGGACAGACTAGGGGAACGGATATTCAGAATGCATGACATCTTGGGGTGGGGGGAGGGGGGAGATGGGGTGAAAATTTGGAACTCAAAAACTTGTGGAAGTGAATGTTGAAAACTAAAAATAAACACATTTATATTAATAAAAAAAAAGAAGAAAACCCTGCCTCAGACACAACCTAGCTGTGTGTCCCTGGGAAAGTCACTTAACCTCTGTCTCAGTTTCTTCATCTGTAAGAAGGGATAATAATTTATCTAACCCAACTCCCCCAGAGCTGTTGTGAAGGTCAACTGAGATAACATAAGTAAGATGTTTTGCAGATCTTAAAGTGCTCTATGAAGGCTGCTGTTGCTGGTCATAGTAGTAGTTGTTGTGGTGGTGGTGGTGATTGTTGTCTTCAGCGAGAGGGTCATGGCAATGTGAAGCTAAGCAGTAACAAGTGGAAGTATACAAATTCAGTCCTTTTTCCACTAGGCACCAGCCGAAGGAGTGAGCTAGTGGGTAGTGAGGGCACATGTGCCCAGGTTAATGAAGACAAAGTCACCTCGCAATTCCCCACTTGTCTTGCTCTGAACCCTTTAAATTGTGTTCTACTTACATCTAGGGTACACAGCAGAGTTTACCAACTTTTCTTCTTCCTATCAAAAACTTTAATTCATTATTCCCCAAGGTTTTCATCATTCTTATTTCAGCAACTAGCTCTTCCTTATCAGTTAGTACTAGGTCCAGAATGACAGTTTCCCTTCTTGGTTCTTACACCTTTTGAAAGTAAAATTATCATTAAGGCATTGATAGAAGGCAGCTTTTGAGAAGCAAAATGGCCCTTAAGACTAAGCAGATTGGGGCCAATCACAGACCTCAAACTCCTAAGGTATAGTCACACCAGCATCTTCAGGGCACCTGCTTCCAATACAGTGGCTCCAGTCACCTGGCCTGATGGTGTAGTCAGAAAGTGGTCAGGGGTAGGAAACCTATCAGAATCAAGGGGCAAAATTCTCGGGTTACAGAAAAGGTACTCCCACTGATCACATTCATAGAATTGCTTGCCTGTAGTCAGGGTCCATGACAAATTGAACAGGTTTTTTAAAAAGCCTTTTTTATTTTGAACTCTACATTTCTGGTCTACTGGCCAGGATTGGTGACTGGATGACTGGCTGACACATGGAGCATGGACTCAATGTTTGGGCTGGCCAGATATACTCAGCTATGTAAATTTGATGCTCATTCACCAACCAAGACAACGCAGAGCCAGGGCAATAGTTCCAGAGCTGAGTGGATTAAATTCACAAGAACAGAGTCTCCCAGAGGTACAGGAGCTACAGTGGACAGGAAACCATCCTGCTAACTTAGAGGGCAAGGAATTTCTCAGGGTGTGCCATTTAGGGGACAAACATCATCAAAGTTATATTGTTGGACTACAGTGGTTTAGGGAGCTAACTCCTCCATCTCTGGTTAATACACCATCCCCATAAGGGTTTTAACAGTGTTCATGCACAATCTCCAATAAGACTCCACCAAAGCAGCGGGAGCTTTAATTCAAGGTAACCTGGGAAGGAGCTGCAAAGTGCCAAGAACTATATGAGGTCTGGAATAAGGCTAGAGCTGATAAGAGTTCTTCACTGTGATCATTGCAATATGAGGGATATTGCTTACAAAAAGGAAGAGAAACACTACAAGCCTATAATCTTTTCTGTATCACTGAAAATGACGGCAGTCTGGTTAAGAAGCCCTTAAGCCCCTATCTCAGAATAATGTTTTTTAAATAACTGAAGAAAATGCTAAATTTCAGTTATAAAATAAAGATAGAAGTCTATTTTTGTGCCACTTGTTTTAATCTGCTCAGAGATCAATGAAACTAAGTACTGGACTTGTTCAAGCTTCTGGTATCCACAGTAAAGTATCTGCTTTCATCATCATCAATATCTTCCATGAAGTTGTTCAAGAGCAAAGGCATACAAATTAAAAATTACCTTATCCTCTTTGGTAACACTAAAGCAAATGAGAATTTGGGGTATTTATGTTGGGTTTTCATATTAAAGGAGAAACAAAATTGAGGATTTCAATTTACAATGGTGTCATTTCAACACATTCATAACTATTGAATGCAGCTTAAAAATCGCAGCAAGGTGAAGTTATCCAGGCAAGTGAAATAAAATGCAATTACTATAACTTCTGATAAAGGGAATAGATGTAGAACTATGTGGAGATAGAAAAGACAGAACAAAGAGTGTAAACTGAGTTGACAGCAGTTATAGCAAAGCTTATGTTGAGAAAATCTTGTGAGTAGCGAAGTTGCAAGTATTGTAAAGGAAGCCCAAAAGACAGTGCTAACAAAATAAAAGTTTATATACTAAGAGAGTTGATTCTGTAATCTGTCATTTATACTTTAACATGAATGAGTTACAGGTTGATTTTTTAATAGAAAAATACTATGAAGACCCTTCCCTTCCCCCCCATCACTGCCTGTCCTGGTGGAGGGACTTGCATAGCTCAATGAAACTATGAGCTATGCCAGGTAGAGTCACCGAAGATAGACAGGTCATAGTAGAGAGCTTTGACAAAAGGTGTTCCATTGGAGAGGAAATGGCAAACTACTCCAGTACCTTTGCCAAGAACATGCCATGGAGAGTACTAAAAAAGTAAAATATTGGATTGGAAAAGGGTTATTGGAAGATGAGCCCCTCAGGTCAGAAGGTGTCCAATATGCTACTAAGGAAGAGCAGAGGACAGCTACAAGTAGCTACAGTATTAGTGTCAAAGAAACAACCAACATGAATTTGGACAGATTTCGAGAGATAGTGGAGGACAGAAGGGCCTTGCTTTGATTCAGCCTCTCTTCCTTTACACCTATAACAACATCAGTAACAGCTGATTGTTTAATAAATGGTTCTTGGAAGTGTATTCAAAATCATCAAAAAACAAGGCACTCAGTTGTTTAGAACCACTGGAACCATTCAGAACAGATTCATCATCAGCACTGGTAGCTGAAGGCAAAATTTTAGAATGGAAGGTTAACCATTTATACCCTGTGCTTCCCAGTTTTGCTGCCTTTTTGAATCTCAATTGCACCTCCTGCCTAAGGCATTCAGTGTCTTTATAGCTGTTGTTTCATTCAATCATGTCCTATTCTTCATGACCGCATAGACCAAATCCCCCCTCCCTTACATAAACACTGATCAAAGCAAGGTGAACAAAGTCCCTAGCCTTAAGGAATTGAACTTACAATGACATTAATTTATCAAGTCATCATTATTACTTTTTTTTTTTAATCATGAGGTTAAAGCCCATTTACTAGTCTGTAACCCAGGCCTTCTTAATAGCCTCTATGATAACAAATTTCTTTCCTCTGAGGGCAGATTTATTTTTTAGAAACAGTCAAAAGCTAAGTCTGAGGAGATCATCAAACTGGATAAAAATGTTTGTTTGTTTCTAAAGCAAAGCAAAACTAAGAGCTAACATCCATTAAATAAAAGGTGAAAGGCTATGAAAAAAGTTTTCAAAGGAAGATCTGCAATTAATTATTACAAATATTAATATCCATACAAAAGATTGCTCCAAATTACTACTAATAAGAGAAATTCAAATTAAAACAACTCTGAGGTTTTGCCTCACATGAAGAAAATTGGCAAGGATGACAAAAAGACAGAAATAGTCAATGTCTGAGGGAGTCACAGGAAGACAGGAATATTAATGCACTACTGACATAGCTGTGAATTGGTCCAACCATTCTGGAAACCAATTCAGAATTAATTAACAAAGTCACTAACTTGTCTATACCCTTTGACACAGAGATCTCACTGCTGAAAGAAAGAGTCCAAAGCGGTTAAAGGCAAAATGAAAGGTTCTATATACAACAAAAAATTCATAGTTGCATAGTGTAGTAGCAAAGAAATAGAAATTGAATAGAGGCCTATAGGTTAGGGAATGGTTGGACAAATTTTGGTAAATAAACTTCATGAAATTATGCTATGTCATAAGAAATGATTAATGTAAAGAATTTAGAGATGTCTAAGAGGATATATAAATGATAGTCAAGCAGAACCAGAAAAACACATACAACCACAACAACATAAATGGAAAGTACAAAAAAATTAAACAACTCATTGTTGTTTAGTCATGTGACCCCATTTGGGGTTTTCTTGATAAAGATACTAGAGTGGTTTGCCATTTCCTTCTCCAGTTAAATGACTTGTCCAGGATCACACAGCTAGTTAAGTGTCTGAGGCCAGATTTGAACTCAGGAAGATGAGACTTCCTGACTCCAGACCAGGCACTCTATACACTGGGCAACCTAGCTGCCCCTCATTAAACTTAATGCTATGTAATTAGAATAACCAAGCTTGACCCTAGAGAAGAGTTGAGAAAGGTACTTCCTTCTTTGAAGATATGGGGGACTGTGAGTACAGAAAGTTACATATATTGTTCAACTTGGTCAAAACAGTGGTTCGTTTTGAACTTCTCCCCCAACCCTTTCCTTTCATTCTTTGTTTTACGAGAAAGCTCAGTGGGTAGGGACAGTATATTTGAAAACAAAGGTCATGTAAAACCAAAATATATCAATAAAAAATGTAATAACAAAAAAGAATTCTCTTTTATTGTACCTTAAGTTTACTTTGCAGCCCAGTAATACACAAACTATTTTTGTGTATCTATCACATGTGAAGGAGTCTGCTATTTTAAGTGGATGCTATTTCATTCCTTGGCAATACTGCTTGTCCTTACTGAGAAACAGCATTAACTGCCTTTTGTATAACATAGCTTCAAAAGTGTGCAAGGCGTTGAACTTATGCAATTAGACTATTATTAGAAATAGTGAAGTTCATTAGCGAGAATTCTAAATGTGCTTCTCTATATATTTCTACCAAGGAAACTTAGTAAAGCCAATCACCTTAAACGTGAGTTGTTATTCAGTTTTCAACTGAAATGCCCAAGACCAGGTAGCAAATGTATATATCTTTATTCTTCGCCAATTAAATATGAATGTGTATGTTGCAGGGGAAGTCATTACAAATACTATTTCCAAGTACTTTAAATTTCCAGTTTCACCAATTTCTTACATTTACTTTTTGCGGTTTTTCTTTGACAACCTTCATTGGCCCCAGCACTTCAGAAAATACCTTTCACCAGCTGGGAAAATTCCAGGGTGACAAGATTAATGTTTTAGAAAACCAAAATTGAACTAAGTTAGCGTGTTTCAGTGTATAACTCTCATTTAGCCTAAAGCAGAGAAGCATTCATTCAATTCAACCCAGAAACTCTAAAGGAAGTTACTAACACTCTCAGGAACCTTCTGTTGGTTTCCTCTTTATATGTTTCTAAGTGGGCTACTATAGTCTACCTTTAAAAAAAAAAGCAACTTGGCTTTTGCTTGACCAAAGTTCAGTTTGAATTTTAAAGGAGATATGCACAGCTCTGAGAGAAGTTGGAACTAAGAATTTCATCACTGGCTATAGCTAGTAGGTTACAGAGTTTAGGTAATTTGAGAGATATCAATTTCCTTGATTATTATTTTGAAAATGCTTTCTTTAGGTAGCTATCACAGGATTTCTACCTGGGATACAGATGAAGTAAAATATCCCATGGAGAACTCTTTCAGTAGCTACATTTAGAAAACCGTGATTAGCTATGGGCAATCAGAAAGCACTGGCTGGTTGGGACAGTTTGCTAGACTCTTCAAATTCTGTTCCCTCAAAAGAGCCATACCTTTATGGCTTTTGTAAATGCTACAGTTAAGAAATCAAGAAATAGTTTCTGAAATTCCTCATTTTTCAAAATGACAGGCTGAGACAGAGCTAAGATGGCAGAGTGTTGGGAAGCAGTACAGCAGTGGTAGGGAGGTCTTGGACAGTGTACAGAGAAAGGAGGAGATTCAGGAGCAGACTGAAATAACTGAATAACAACAACCACAAGATATTGTATGTCAGGAAATCCTAAAAAGGAAACTTCTCAGAGGTCTTAGAATTAGAGAGCAAAGTAGAAACAGAAAGAATCCAGAAGTCACTTCTTGAAAGAAACTCCAAAATAGCTAATGTATAGAGTTTCTAGGTCAAAAAAGAATATTGCAAGCAGCCAGAAATAAAGAATTCAAGTACCTGGGGACCACAGTCAGGATCACAGATTTAACAGCCACCACTATGAAGGCGCAGAGAACTTGAAATATGTGACATTCTAAAAGGCAAAGGATATGGGCCTACAGCTGAGAATAACTTACCAGCAAAATCAAGTGTAATGCTACAAGGAGAAAAGTCGGCTTTTAAAGAAATAGAGGACTTCCAAGCAATCCTGATGAAAAGGCCAGGGTTGCAGAGAAACTTTGAAGTGTAAACACAGGAGTAAAGAGAAACAAAAAAAGTAAACATGAATAAACAATGACAAATGACAAAACAAGAAAAAACTCCTTAACATTCAAATGATACATATGTCCCCTCTGAACCTAACATCATTAGGGTCATAGAGGCAGTCCAATTAGACAAGACCTGGAAGTAGTTCTGTTATGTCTTGATGATCTTAAGAACAGAACGGAAAGAGGGGAAAAGGAACATATTGCAGGAAGCAGGAAGAAGGGGAAAGGTTAGGTTAAATTATCTCTTAACACCAGGCTCTACAACTAGAAAACTTGTTTGTATGGGGGGGGGGGACAGCTGACACTTTTAACTCACTCTCATCTGAACTAATCAAAAGAAGGAAAAATATACGTACACACACAGAACGTGGTACAGAAATACTCTTCACTCAGCAGGAAAATAGGGAAAGGGGAGAAGGAGGGGGCTGAATTAGAGGGAGAGTAAGGTAAAGGAAGGATTAGTCTTTAGCAAAACAAATTCTAAGGATGTACAAAAATATTTATAGCTCTTTTTGAGATGTCAAAGAATGGGAATCTGAGGTGGTGTCCATAAATTGGGGAATAGATGAACAAATTATGGTATGTAAATGTGTTGTTGTTCAGTCAATTAGTCACGTGTGACTCTTCATTACCCCATTTGGGGTTTTCTTGGCAAGAGACACTGAAGAGATTTGCCATTTCCTTCTCCAGCTCATTTTACAAATGAGGAAACTGAGGCAAACAGGGATTAAGGGACTTGCCCAGGGTCACACAGCTAGTAAGTGTCTGAGGTCAGATTTGAACTCAGTCCCTCTTAATTCCAGGGACAGCACTCAGTCCACTGCATCACATATTGTCCTAATCAAGATCTTATCAGCATCATAAATGACCAACCAGGATTCCAGAGAACTAATGATGAAACATTTTATTTATTTTTCCTGATAGAAAGGTGAAGGACTTAGAATGCAGATTTAGACAAATTTTTTTAGGATATGATAATGTGGACATTTTTTTCCATTGACTTTACGTGGTAATGGGTTTTTTGTGTGTGTACCTTCTCACTGGGGGATGGGGATAGGATAAAAGGATGAGAAAACTAAATTTGGCTGATTAAAATTATCTACATATACACATATAGATATGTGTTTATGAGTGTGTATGTGTACAAGCATGTTATATATATGGGAAAATTTGGGAATGCTGATCTTACAATGACCAGCCATAATTCCTAGGAACTCAGGATGAAATATGTTGCCCACTTCCGGACAAAGAAGTGATGGACTCAGAGCACAGATTGAGACATATTTTTTTAAGACGTGGCCAGTGAAAACTATGTTGTTTTGCCTGACTATCCACACTTGTAACAGGGACTTGTTTTTCTTGCTTTCTAAATTGGAGTGGGGGTTGGGGTGGGAGAGGGAGGAAAATAAGAGAAAGGAAGTAGGAGAGGAAAAAAGGCTGACCTTTGTTTGAAAATAAAATTTAATTTTAAAAAAAGTAGTCTGCAAATAGGATTCTAAAATGCTATTAGTACAACACTTTTGAGGCTCAGTTTCTAACACGTTTGGAAAGAATGTCTGCAGTTTTTATACATTTTTTGAACTTTTTGCAGCTCTACCAAAGGCTTCTTTCCACTCATTAGCACTTGTATCTTTTTTCTTATCTTTTTATTAAAACTTAAATACATAATAAAAGAAAATGAAACATATTACAAACATATATTAAAATTTAAATATAAAATGAGAAAAGAAAAAAAAAACATCATGTGCACAGCAGAACATGAGAGGATTCAAAATATATAGCAATAAAGTTCCATTTCAAAAAAGCCTATATATTAAATACTATCTGTTGTATTGAGAGCTGTCCATCTTTTCTTTGCTTCCTTGTAGGTTTTCTTTTGTTCTCTATTGCACACTATTTGCTTTGCTCTTTTCCCCCCTTCCTCCCCTCTTCCCCTCCCCGATCTGTACAATTAAGTGTGATTATATTTATATAGATACACACACATATACATAATACATATATAGACACGTTTTCCCTAACAAATTCTACCCCTAATCTTTCTTTTTGTTTGTATCTCTTATTTCCTATCCCTCCTGACTCCTCTACTTTACTTCTGTATTCAATATCTTGCCCTCCTATTACTTAACCCATGCCTCCTCCAAGGATCCCTCCCTTATCCTCCCATTCCCATAAATCTAAACACCCTTTCATATGCCCCTTTGACCTATGCCCTCCCCCTCCCCTCTAAAGATATCACCCTTATTTTCTCCCCACTCCCTATCCCCTTAGCATTTTCTTTCTAAATTTAGAACTTTTATACTCTTCTAGGTGTATATGTATCATCCCCCTCTTAAACTCATTCCCCAAGAAAGTAGGTTTCCAGAACTAACTGCCCTCCTTCCCCATCTAATTCCTCTGTATCAGTTCTTCCTCTTGCACCTCATTTGTGTAAGATACTTTTTAGCTATTCCTGAATGGTCTTACTTTTTGAAGTCATATCATGCTCAGGTCTATCCCAATCTTTCTTATGAACTACCCAATTACTAATAATAACCTTAGACATATGTTTCCACACCTAAAAGGTAATTTGTCTGTCCTTATTGAGTCCCTTGTAATTGGTCTTTGGTATGTACCTTATGTTTCTGTTGGCTCTTGTATGTCAAATCTTCTATTAGGTTCAGGTTTGTTTTGTTTTTTAACAAAGTCCTAAGTCTGACAATTCATTAAATATCCATTTTTTTTCATTCAGTTTTGCTGGGTATGATATTTTTGGCTGGAACCCCAGTTTTCTTGCTATTCGATATATAGCGTTCCAAGACCTGCAGTCTTTTAGCGTTGCCACTGCTAGGTCTTATGTGATTCTAATTGTGGCACTGCCATATATAAATTGTTTTTTCTTGTTGCTCATACTTTATCCTTGAACTGGGTATTTTGGAATTTGACTACAAGATTCCTGTGGGTTTTCCTTGTAGGGTTTCTTTCAGGTGGTGACCAGTGGGTTGTTTTTTTTTTTCCTATTTCTGTTTCCCCCTCTTTTTCTAATGCTTCAGGACAATTTTCTTTGATTATTTTTTGTATTATTGTATCATGATTTTTTTTTTTGATCATAGCTTTCAGGTAGTCCAACTGCTTTTATATTTTCTCAATCTGTTCTCCAGATCAGTTATTTTCTTATAAGGTGTTTCACATTCTCTTCTATTTTTTTCATTCTTTATATTTTATTTTATTATTTCTTGAACTCTTATAATTTCACTGGCTTCCCCTTGCCCAATTTTAATTTTCAAGGGGTCATTTTCTTCCTTAAGATTCTGGATCTCCTTTTCTAATTGGTTGACTTTCTTTTCATACTGTTGTTTTTCTTGGATTGTTCTTTTTTTATATAGTTTTTCCTCAATCTCTCTCATCTGATTTTTAAAGTCTTTTTTAAATTCTTCTGTGAATTCTTTTTGGGCAGGTGACCATTTGACATTACCCTTTGGGGTAGAAGAGGGTTTCTTTGTTTCACTATCCTCCTCTGAAGATGAACTGGGTCTTCTCTATTTCCATAGCAACTTTCTATGGTTGGACTCTTTCTCCTTTCCCTGTGCATTTTTTGGTGGCCCATACGGGGAAACTGCCTAACCCCAAGTTCTTCTCCAGCCAAGACTGGAAGGTATGTAAGCCCCACCCCCCCTTCTTGCTCTGCAGTCAGGGTTGCTCTCCAAGCACCAAGGCTTGGAGGTGCTTTTCAGGCAGTTATGAGGCTGTCTTGCATTCAGCCTGACGCTCTCAGGCCCTTGGTCCACTGGGTTGGTTCAAGGCCATGGACCTGGGTACACCTTCCTCAGCATAGAGGACAAAGATGGATGCCCTTTCCAGAAGCATATGCCCAATTCTGTTCATTCTCTCGGCACTAGAGAATTGGGGAAAACTGCAATTGCTTTTTGGGTCCCTGAGGCTTACTTACTCCCTTCCCTCTATACTCCTGAATCCTCCTTCATGGAGGTTACAGGGAAAGTTAGAACAGCTAAATATCTTGGCATATTCTGGAGGGTTTGTGATTGATCATTAAGGAGTTCTGAAACACCTGTACAACCTGGTCACTCCCTTCCCTTGAGTCAAGAGGGTATCTGTTAACCCCTCTCATAGGAGAAGAGAGTTTCACCCTTTACTCCTCACCTTTGATTTTGCCCTCCCCCACCTGGGAAAGGAAGGAGGTGGGTGTGGTAGCAGCTACCTTGTGGGCTCCCCTGGCAATGGCCTTGGGCTCTGGGGCAACCTTTGCCTGGAAGCATCACCCAGGTTCAGCACATCCTGCTCAAGGTAATGAAGCTAGCCTCCAAACTTGGGTAAGCACACTCTTTCAAATTTGTAGTTTTAACTGTTAATGATGAGATGTTGATTCTCTGCATAAAGTAATTTGGAAGTGCGTTCAACAAAACTGAAGTCACCTGTTTGGTAATGGGCTTGTTTCAAGTTTCAAATTGGTGAACTTTCTGTATCAGTTATGTCACGCAACTTTTCATAGCTTGGTTACTGCTAAAACAATCTAGCTATTGTTGGTTATTGTTTTAATGTGTAAACTTGCCAAAAAACATGTTTGAGTTTTGTCTTGCTGAGAATTTGCAAGTATATAGAAATAATCTCTAACAATTGGCTTTCTATACCAGGACAAATTTAAGTTTGAGATGTAAATCCTGGAAAAGTTTTTCCTAAACTGTGATTAGTGAAACTTGCTGTTTGAGGTAAAAGTTGATAGGATTTTGAGTTGTCTCATGTCTCATCGATGGATCATAATCCATTGATAATCAATCAGCTATCTTGAGAGAAATGCCACAAGCTACTCAGAGAATGTGATACTGGTGGGAAGTCAGCACTGGGAAAAGCTGAAAGAACAATTTTAGCCTCAGTCTAAGATGGGATCCTCCTGGTTCAGTTTCCCCATTATGTTCCTTTGAAAGAGAATGTTACCCATCTGGCTATGAGGTGGATTTGATACTGCATGGTTGGAAAACTGAATTATCTGAATCCAAACAGAGGTAAGAATGTTTTATCCTCTCAAAGTTGGGCCCTAAATCTAGTCCCTGCTTTATATCTGGGCCCTGCAGGTTTTCTGTCAGATTTGTGTCTTCCAGACTACAAGCCATTCACTTACAGTTGGTAGTAAACAGCGAGTACCAGCCAATGTCTCCACATCTTTCCCTGGATGTAGCCTGTGCTCGGTTCCAGTCAACCTCCTCTTTGAGATCCCCTGGAGGCAGGGACAGCTCTTCGTCCCTTGCCAGCAGGAAGCAGTTTCAGAAGCCAAGACCTCCATAACCTGGCCTCACCTCCTTCCCACCCCATCCTCATGAGACCCTTTTATAGTGTAAGCAGTCTCTCCTCAACTCTGCAACTACTACATACTTTGGCTTCAGGGAGAGTGCTTGAAATAATCTCAATTATACAGTAATCCTAATTATACAAATTTATTATCCCAATTTAAGCTCCTCATTCCAGCATATACACTGTTCATACCACCATGCAAGCAACCATATGTCAAACAGCAATAGTTAAGAAAGAATTTCAAGGTAATTCACAAAGGGAAAAATAAATAGACAACAGAATCCTTCCCAGTTTCTACTACCTCCCTACCAAAATGAATGCAGTCTCCTATGGGTTCACATGCTGGTGGGGAAGTAACTAATTACAAAGAAAATGGGTAACTTCACTCAGCAGGAAGTAAAGCACAAGTTTTAGTGCCAGCATGAATATCTCCGATAGCCTCTCAGGTGCAGGATTTTGCCTTGCCTCCACCAGCATCCTGGCATCTCCTTCCATGAGGAGCTGATCTCCTGGGTTCCCCTCCTCTGGAGTCAATATTGAGTCTACTTACAGGAGCTGCTTTGGCTAGCATCCCCAACCTACTACCTGGCATCACATGGCACCAGGTTGCTTCAGTTTTTCCCTGTCTTCAGCAGGCCTTCTGTGACTAGAAAAAACAAAAGTGTTTTGCCAATACCATACCTACTCCCGATGTTTCTCTTCTTCCCTAATCAAATCTATGCTTCCTGATGCATTCCTTGTACCTAGAAGAAGTCTTATGGGATCTGAAGTCTTTGGAGCTTCTCCCCTGAGTGGTAGCTCTTTTATCTCAGTCATTAAGGTAATGAAGTCAGAGAGGAGTCAGTCATCGTTAGCAATGACCAACACACCATTATTACATCTTCTCTTTGGTAAAAATGTGTAGTCATTGCAAATCACAGCAGATGCAGTTATACTTGTAGGCACACATCATAAAACATCCACTGATTTGCATAGCATATTTTCAGACAATTCTCCTAGATACACAGGCTACATACATAGACATGTAATGAGGCAATTTAGGTGGCTCGGGGCATAGACTGCTGGACTTGGAGTTAGGAAGACCAAAGTGTAAATCGTGCCTCAGACACTTAATAGTTGTCTTAACAGCTGCCCAGCTATTAAGCTGGGCAAGTCATTTAACCTCTCTGTCAATTTCCTCATCTGAAAAATGTGGATAATAATTGTACCTACCTCATAGAGTTGTAAGGCTCAAACAAAGCAGTATATGTAAAACACTTTGCAAACCCTAAAGTGCTATATAAATGCTACCTATTATTATTACATGCAGGTATATGGTACAGATATATAGACCATATGAAGAAGCACAAGTAGCATCATATATCATGGCTGAATACAGGAGATCACACATACATCAAATGCAAAAGCATTACAATATGTACAAAGTACATGTAAAATATATTTCGCTAGTGGTCACTACTTGATGACACATACTTTATTAACCCATTATTCCTACATTTCATATTTCAGTCCAGTTATTAGCTAAAAATCTCTGGCACTTCTACAGTGATCCATGGTCAGTCTTACGTTCTTGGTAGGCTAGATGGCCCACACTTTGCTACCACATTCTGCCCATGAGTGAGACTCTATAAGCAGCCTCAGTTCCCATTAGGTTCCCAAAGGTAGAGTAATAGCTGTCTACAAAGATAAAACTGTAGCTTCTGGCTTTAGCCCTCCCCCAAGACCCTATTTGAGAAAGAGGTTCCCCAGGGGTCAGGGCAAGTCTTCACAAACTTCTTTGACCCTAAAGAGAATACCAATGTGCCACATTTGTCATCTGGATCATAATTTGAGTGCTCTAGATGTAGACATTGTCTGGCATCAACTGTCCATCAGGAACAGGGAGGGCCCTGCTTGGAGGCTACTTCACCAACTCTTCATTGCTCCTATCCCCCTTATTGTCAAGGAGTCCAACCAACTCTCTAGGCATCAGATTGTTGTGATATATCATATTTTCAGGGTCCCAATCGATCTCCAGGACTAATTTGTAGATTCCTTAGTCTTTCAACAACTTCAGATTGTATAACTCTCTACTATGCAGCTTCCATCTGTTTTGTTAAACACCAAGATTTTAGAGCTAAATGTTGTCTCCTGGCTGGAGTTTCTGACTGCATACTTAGGTGTTATATTGTCCTATGGCCCTTTCCAAGTCATTTGGACTTAGGTCATAGCTAGGTGTTAGGCCTCCTTCAACTGATCCCTCATCTAAGTGATATACTGGTGTGTCAGGAATGTACTAGAACCATCTTGAACTGCCTCAGAAGAACTGATTATTAAATTTTAGGTGCTAGCATTTACCACCTTGGAAATCAGTCAATGCTACAAAAGAGGGTTTGATTGTTTTGTTGACTTCTAGATTAAGAAAATGATGGATAAAATATTAATAATGCAGAATAAAAGCATGGTATGCACTTTTTTCTTTGAGAGTCAGTTGTTAAACATTTACCAACATGCCACTGGGTGTGGGCCTCTACATCTCCTTCATCTCCCTAAATTCCAAAGCACAGATCAACAGATAAATATGGCTCTCACCCAAACACCAACAGGTACAGAGTAAATCCTGTGACCTTATTCCAGGAGGTACGGGAAAGATCACATGCTAATTCCATTTAACCCTCTTCTCAGGTCTAAGGATATCCTGCATGTTGAACAGAATGCAAGGAAGATGCTCTAGCTGAAGGTTTTCTTCAAGACAGTAAAGGGTAGTCACAAATTTCTTCATTTCTCCTAATGCTAACATTTCCTTGAGCAGCTGCTCTCAAAAGCTCAACCTTGATTATAAGGGATCCTAGTAGAGATGTCATACACAGAAAAATATTTCCTTCATGATATCTTAGCTACTGTAAAAACCCATTGGTTCCTGGTTGAGTAGACTCATATATACTGTGTGAAATGGACTATAACCATAGAAGTCATTTAGTCAATCAGTCAAAAACATTTGGACTAAGCATGTACTATGTGCCAGGCACTGTGCTACGTGCTAGGGATACAAAAAGATAAAAGACACTCTCTACTCTCAGGGTGGTTAGTCTAATAAGGGAGACAACATGCAAACAACTACCTGCAAACCAGATATACACTGAATATGTCAGAAATAACAGAGGGAAGGCATTACTACTAAGGGGGATCAGGAAAGGCTTTCTGTAAACGGTAGGATTTGGGCTGGGACTTAAAGGAAGCCAAGAGGCAGAGATGAGGAATGAGAGAATTCCACACAATGGAGGGACAGCCAGTGAAAATGCCCAGAGTCAGGATATGGAGTGTTTCGTTCAAGGAACAACTAGGTGGTTGCTGGATAGAGTAAATGGGAAAAGAAAGCATAAAGTGTAAGAAGAATGAAAAGTTGGTAGGGAGGGGTTTGAAGGTTATGAAGTGCTTTGAAGGAAAAAAAAGATTTTTTCTTTTAATCTGGAGGTGACACAGAGAGCCACTGGAGTTTATTGAGTAGGAGTAGGGTGATATGGTTAGATCCGCACTTTAGGAAAATTACTTTGGCAGCTGAATTGAGGATGGACTGGAATGGGGAGAGACATGAAGCAGGGAGATCAACCAGTAGGCTATTGCAATAGTGCGGGTATGAGGTGATGATGGCATGTACCAGGATAATGACAGTATCAGAGGAGAGAAAGGGGCATATGCAAGAGATGTTACAAAAGTAAAATGACAGACCTTGGCAACCAGTTGGATATGGGAGGAGAGCAGGGTAAGAGAGTGAGAAGTCAAGGCTGACACCTGTCGTAAGCCTGGGTTACCGGAAGGATAGTGGTACCTTCAAAAGTAATAGTGAAGTTTGTAAGTGGGGAGGGCTTTGGGGAAAAGAGAATAGGTTCGGTTTTGGATATGTCAAGTTTCAGATGTCTACAGGACATCCAGTTTGAGGTGTCCAATAGGGAGTTGGAGATGAAAGACTGGAGACTAGAGGAGAGGTTAGGGCTAGACAAGTAGATATGAGAATCATTTGCATGGAGATGATAAATGAAACCATGGGAGCTATGAGATCACCAAGGGACATAGTATAGAAGGAAAAAAGAAGAGGACCTAAGATAGAGTTCAGTTAGCAGACATGTCTTGAATGAAGAGACTGAGAAGATTCAGTCAGAAAGGTATAGTATCTAGAAAACCTAGAGAGAAGAGAGTTTCAGGAAAAAGAGAGTGATTGCTAGTGTCAAAGGCTACAGAGAGGTCAAGAAAGATTAGGATGGATAAAAAGCCATTAGATCAGGCAATTAAGAAATCAAAAATAACTTTGAAGAGAGCAATTTCAGTTGCATGATAAGGTCAGAAGCCAGACTGCAGGGTTAAGAAGCCACTGCGGTGAGGGAGATAGTGAGTTAATTGCTGGGGTTTTTTGTTTTTTTTTTCTATAGTGTCCAATTTTCCACAACCCATTTTTGGGGAGGGTTTTCTTGACAAAGATATTGGATTGGTTTGCCATTTCCTTCTCCAATTTATTTTACAGATGAGGAAACTGAGGCAAATAGGATGAAACGGCTTTCCCAGGGTCACACAGCTGGTAAGTGTCTGAAGCCATATTTGAACTCGGGAAGATGAGTCTTCCTGACCCCAGGCCAGGTACTTTAACCATCGGGCCACCTAGTTGCCCAGTGAGTTAGGGAGGGGTAAAAGGATTGTCTTGCTGTAGTGAGGACCTAATCGAAATTATGTTAATGTAAATTTGTAGTGGTCCCAGTCATTAGGGTTTTGTGATTTTATCCAGCTTTGTTTAGCGGCATCTAAGTAGGAGCAAAAGCAGCTGATGGGGGAATAATTAAGTGCTGAGGCTAGGCCAGGCAAGATTGGTAATAGAATAAAGGGGCAAAGGATTCCAGAGAAGAAAACGGTGTGGAGTTTAATCAAGGGATGAAGATTGGGAAGGGAGGAGTGAGTAGCTAGTACAAGGATGCTGGCTGGGAAAGAATTAAGGGGTCAAAGGACTGGAGGTCACAATGAGAATAAAGATCAGTTTAAGGCTATAGAGCAGAGGAAGAGGCAGAATGACAATAGGTGGTGATCAGAGAAGGGAATTTCACTTCATAAACATGAAAGTGGATGTGAGTGACGGCAAGAATTCTATATATGACAGTTTTAAAAGCTTGCCGGCGCTCAAACTCTTCAGGGAAGTGGTATGAGTCAGTAGTACGTTGCTTTGACTTACCAAATACAATTCTCACACTTCTTACGTTTCTATTTGAGATGAGCAGAAACTGTGCCAAACTAGTTTTAGAGTTGTCTCTGGCCCCACTGTCCAAAGTCACCGTGGAACATCTGTGGAACATCACTTTGTGTTGGATCGGTTCTTGTCTGGTACAGTAGTTCATTGCTTAACTCTAACTTCTGATGCTCTATCAATAGTAGGATGCCCTTTGGAGAGCTTAAGCTCGAGTCCCTAAGACCATCTTCTTAGTCAAATTACTTCTTAAAAGTCTTCTTTTTGAAACAGCTCTGTCAATCATCTAAAGATAATGAGGGCCAAGAGGACTGACCCAGTGCTAGCTACCATACTTACTTCCACCAATGGCACACTGTGGTGGCAGTCCCAGATTCTCATAGTTTACCGCATTTTATAGATTGCCTTCATGAGCTTCACCTAGGTTTCTGATGCACATGGCCTGTAGAATAGGACAGCTGCCCTATGTTCATCTTCTCTGGCTAATAATACATGATGAACTTATAATTATCCAGTGCTGCTATCTATCTCTGGCTGGCAGGTTGGCAACATCCAACTTAGCACTTGTCAGACTATAAATAGTTGATTGTTGTTCATCTGTTCTTGGAATTGAACTCCATGCACATAGTCTTAAAGCTTATCAGTGACAACCCATTTCAAAGCCAAGAATTCCAATTTGTGAGTAGCATAATGTTACATTGTCAGTGAGTGTTCTATGAGACAATGCAATAAACTTCTGATGGCTACTGCTCTGCTGGTTTAAAATGGCTTCCATAACCTACATGCAGCCAAAAGCCTGTAGATGTAGTAGTGTAGGAATTTGCATTTTTATAGTACCTTAAAGTTTGTGAAGAACTTAACAAATATGATCTCATTTTAAAAATAATACAATCTCATTTGATCTGCATAATAACCTTGTAAGTTGGCACTATTAGAAATTGAGGATTATATAACTTTAAGTAGTAGGGAAGCATAATTATTTTGGTTGCTGGTAAGAAGTAGGTAAAAAATCACCAGCCCTTTTAGTCTTTACCAAGCTTAGGCCTGCAATTTTTATTGAATGTGAGGGGCATTATGAGAGGAGAGCAAAGGAAAATTTGAGAAGAGTCTCATCCCCATAGATTCACCCCGCTTCTTTGCAGTTTTGCTAAATGGTACCCACAGGAAATTACTTGCCTGGATCAGGTATATGATTGAAATTAAAAGGAATTTTGTGATCATATCTCAGATGAGAGTTAAATTGAGAAAATCAGAGAAGCGATAAAAAAGAGTCAATTCAAAAGACAGCCTTAAAATGTCTTAGCACTTTCTCTAGATATCAATCAACAAACATTTATTAAAAGTCTACTATTTGCCAGATACTGTATTCAGGTGCTAAGGATATTCTCACTTAACAGAGTCTGAATCATAAAGGAATAATGTAGGAATTCTAGATTTAGAGACTGAAACTAACTTTGACTTTAATGAGTTCAACTCTCTCATTTTACAAATGATGAAACTGAGGTTCAGAGAAGGGAAGTAACTACCCCAAGATGACAATAGGTCTTTCAGAAATGTGGTCTTGGAAGCTGTAATCTAGTCAAGACATCTATCTCAGCAAAGATTAGCAGGGAGTAGATGAACTGCCCATGGGTTACCTCATGCACTCCATTTTGAAGACCACTCTCTTAAGACTCAACACAATTGAGTGATGGGCACATCAAATCATCATATAAATTAGTTTATAGATAAGTTGTCTACTGATGCAAAAGCACAAGAGGTTTAAAAGCCAGTAAAGTTTCCCCCTAAACTTTGGTATTTGGTCTAGAGAACATAAACAGAGAAGCACAAAATTTACTCAAAAATGGGTTCTGGGTCATATGTGATATATGTGCCTACATGGGCTGTCTAAACATATGTACAGAGCTCACAGATAGCATGGCTAGATGAGATTTGAGGTCTGGCCTACTTTTAATGAGATCCAAGGTCCATACCTTCACTGTCAGCATCCTATCTGAGGAGGAGGGGCAAGTAGGTACTAGAAGGACCATGAAGGCCGGGTACTTTTTCTTCCAGTGTCTGAGAGGGGTTTCAGGATACAATTATATTTATCTGGCCCCCTCAACAGCTGGTAATCTAGGGCAGGGCTTCTTAAACTTTTTCCACTCACAACCCCTTTTCGCCCAAGAAATTTTTATGTGACCCTGGATATACAGGTATATAAAATAGGTATATAAATTAAACATTTGCTGATAATAAATCATAAAGAAAAGTATTTTAAAACAACTCTTTCACATATGTATAATTTATTAAAGACAAAAGCAAATTTGCATACTAATGAGATGGATGTGCTTATTTATTTTTACATAAAGAATTAAATCTTGGCAGAATATTTGATACTGCAGGAAGTTGAGCATCTTCAACATTTTTTCAGAGTTGTTTGATATTTTGATTTTATAATCGTCAATGCTGAGAATGCCACTTCACATAAATACATAGCACAAAATGGCAGAAGTATGTTTAGGGCCATTTCAGAAATTGTTGGAAATTCTGTCTTACTCCCAAGCCAAAATTAGGAAACTCAAGTTTTAAACCTGTGTCACTTGGCAACTCCACAAATTCTTCTTGAACTTTTAATAGCAGATGACTGACATTTTTTATTTCAATTGAGTGTGGTTTATGAATCCAACTAAGTTTTTTAGAATCAAAATTTGAAGGGAAGTATTTCTGAAATTGTGTCTCCGGGCACTTCAGATGATCAATTACAACTCTTAAATTAAATCTTTGGGAAGGTTATTTTCAATTATAAAATCATCTGTAGTGGAAAACATTTCCAAAGAAACATTTTCCACACTATTGTTCATTATGTTGACTTTTTTAGTAAAACTTTCAATTTTCTTTTAACATAAATATTACAATTTTTTCCTTGAAGCAACATGTTTAAATCACTGAGTTTTTCAAAAATATCTGACAAATAACAGTTTTGAAAGTCAAAGGTCATTATGAAAAAAAATTAACAAAATTGGATTTCTGCCCAGTTAAAAATATAACAAGCTTCATCTTTCAATTTCAATAATCTGTTTAAACTTCATCCTCTTGAGAGGCACCTTACCTATGCATGTAGTAATAAGCTTTTGTAATTGGAGCCCAAGTCTTTCCAAAGGTTTGAAAACAAGTGACTGTTAAGGGCATGGCTTCTAATGAAGTTAATGATTTTGATATGATACCATCAAGAAGCACAACATCTAACTCTGGTTATGTATTTTTTGGCTATGAGTGATTCCCAATGGATCATGCAGCGAGTAAAAGTGATACGTTCATTGCCACCAGTTTTAACTTTTGCTACAAATCCAACATTCTCATCCATCATCACTTCAGCATTGTTTGTACAGATTCCAATGCAATTTTTCCACTGTAAACCTTCATCTGTGAAAAATTCATTGACTTTAAGATGTATATCTTCCCTCTTGTGCACCCTTCTAAAGGGTGAAAAAACAATAATTTTTCATGTATGCTTCCTTCATAAACATATCTTATATAAAATAATAACTGTGCCACGTTAGAAATATTGGTTGTTTCATCTAACTGAATTGCAAACTTTGGGCTGTCCTTAAGCCTGGTAATAAGCTGCTGGAATTGGTCATTACTAATTTTGGAAATAGTAGCATTTGATAAGGAATTTTATGAATTTCATCCTCATACATTTTCCCATAAACTATTTCTGATATTTTAATAGCAGTAGGTAACATGAGATCTTCTATCGAGTAGAGCTTCTTATATTTTGCAATTAAATAAGAAGTTTTGTAAGATGCTTATAAATACTTTTTGTAGACAGTAACAAATTTCTCAAAACATTGTTTTCCTTTATTTGCAGATTTTAAAAGTCATTCAAAATATTGCTTTGGATATCCTCTGACAGTTCTGCTTCCAGGAGCTAAGACAGTAGAGTAAGAAGTAAGTTGCTCTTATCCTCCCTTACTGACCTCTGAAAGCCCAGAAAATATTGCCCCAAGAAAAACCCTGGAACAGCTAAACCAGCAGAAAGATGGGGTGCAGCAGTCTTGTAGTCTTGGAAGTTTGGGGGATTAACGGGAATGGCCCCTCTTGCTCTGAGGTAGGGTGAGTAGTACAGGACGGGAGGTGTCCCAGCAAGCCAGTGGCAAGCTCCACCTCAACGGGTTACCAGGAGGAGATCCTGAGCCGCAGAGTGGTGGAACAGGCAAGAGCCAACATCAGGAACCCTCCAAGTGCCTCACTACAGGCAGGGAAACCGGTAGACAACCACTCAGAAAACCATCACATACGATGACATTCTCTAACAGCCAAATTTCCTGGTGCCTCAGCACAACTCGGGGAAGCAAACTCCAGGAGGCAAAGCTCCAGGCTGACAGACATCCTCAAGCAGCCAAACATACAAGTACTAGGCCCTGGTAAGCAGAAATTCCCAAAGGACCAGACTCTCCACCCCCACCCCAAGAGCTCCAGTGTTGCTGACCCCAGCCCAGAACCAGGTAACCTTCCAGAACCCTATAGCCTCCAACTTTCAGCACCTGAGGCCCCAAGCACACAAAGCCAGTGAGCAGGTCCCCAGCTCCCAGCAGAAGAAGGCTGGATCAGTGCCCCCTGCACTCCAGCAGGAGAGCTCAACTTTTTTTAAAAGTCAGGAAATAGGCAAACACCATGAGCAAAAAGCAGAAATGGACAATGGCCACAGACTCCTATTATGGGGACAGGGAAGATCAAGGCACAAATTCAGAAGAGGACAAGACTGTCCATATACCCACATCCAAAACCTCAAGGGGAATATGAACTGGTCTCAAGCCCAAAAAGCCTTCTTGGAAGAGCTCAAGAAGGATTTTAAAGGCCAAATAAAAGAGGCAGAAGAAAAACTGGGAAAAGAAATGAGAGGTATGCAAGAGTCAACAGCTTAGAAAAGGACAAAAATTAACTGTACAAAACAAGTCCTTAAAAATACAATTGGCCAAATGGAAAAAAAGTACACCCAAGAAAACATGTCCCTAAAAAATCGGCCAAATGGAAAAAAAATGTACCCTAAAGAAAGCAAGTCTTTAAAAAGTAGAACCCATATTGCAAAAATGATTCGACAAGGAGCAGCTAGGTATCACAGTGGATAGAGCTCTGACCTTGGGGTCAGGAGGACCTGAGTTCAAATCCGGTCTCAGACACTTGACACTTAACTGAGTGACCCTGGGCAAGTCACTTAACCCTGCTTGCCACAGCAACAACAACAAAAGATTCAACATATTTTTTTTCTCTTGTCAATTTTAGTATACTATGATCTGGTAGGGGAGACTCAACAACATTGTCATCAGTATTTTTACGTCTTCTGCCTAAATTAAACCACTTATCCACAACCAAAAATTATTTTTGTCCTGAAATATAAATATTGCTAATAATTTCTCAAATAAATACTAGCTTTAGTTTATGAAATTATATTTGTTTGTGCTTAATTTAAAAAACTGATGTTCACACTTACATATACATAAAGCAGTGATGGTGGAGAAATATCATCAAAGGGCTTTTGTCTTTACTTGTTGCAATTAAACACTTATGTTTCTGTAAAAGAAGGTGATAGCAATTTTTAAAATCAAACATTCTAACATAATACAATCCAAAAATATATTAATTTGATACTTATGTGCTGAGGAATGATGGTAGGAAAATATTAAAAGTCTTTATTTTCCATAATTAAACTATTATGTTTCTGTAAGAGCAGAAATTTCGTATGTACAGTAAAAACACTGCAATTCATAACACAAAACAGTCTTGAATCTGAGCCAAAGAGTTTCTGGCAGCCTTCGCTGGCACTGCGTTGCATGACAGCATGCACAGTATAAAGTGCACTTATGTGTTCAGAACCAAGTTTGCAGTGAAGTTGTGCGAGGCAACACGGGCAAGCACTGCCAGAAACACCTCGGATTCATTACACTTTTGATTTTGAAATAAGTTTTGGTCATTGCATGCTCAGAAACCTTTTACTGTTGACAAAATTTTTCATGACCCCCACGTTGTTATGAAGCCCCACGTGGGATTGTGACCTACAGTTTAAGAAGTGCTGAATTCTAGGGGATGATAGATTCAGAACAAAACCTACATTCCTGATGACTCTTAAAGTGGAAGGTAGTCCTAAGCTTCCTCTCACTAGCCTATCTCCTTCTCACCATACACTACTTACACAAAATACTTTCTTAAAAATTGAATCTAAGGAAACTCATTTATCTAAGCAAAATAGTAAACAGAAGTTGGGTAAGTTACATAGGTAAGAATAGCCAAACAACAACCACCACCTAAGAGTACATGAGCTTTTCAGCCAGGCATAAGATAAACTCTAAGCACAAAAGTCATACCTTACCAAAGGAAGTCCTCTCTGCATAATTTCTAGGGAGGCAAGATGGAAATCAGGGACATGTGAAGAAGCTGGCTTCCCCTATATATCTTTAGCTTTTCTCTCATGTATCTCTGAAGACTCTCTGGAAGCAGCCAAGTAAGTCCCTCACACAAAAGAGGTATAGCATTGCATTTAGCATTCTCTCTATCATCAGGAGTCACTTTTCTCTCTGCATATACAGCGGCACAACCTCCCTATTCACCCCCCCCCAACCCCTCACCTTTGCTTCAGAGGAAATAAAGTTTTAATGAGGTTTAATTTTTATTTGTAACTCACCCACAACCTTTATAAGCCACAACTATGGAAATTCATAGAAGGGTAAAGCAAGGAACTGGCAGATTTGTCTTTGGATGGACCAGGAATCAGGTTGATTTAGTGGAACCAATGCTGGACACAGAGAATTCAGAGGCTTCGGTAAAACCAGGTATTGGGACATACAGAAGATAGGCTAATCTCACATCTCCAACTGCCTTTCTCATCTCAAAATGAATGTTCAGTAGACATCTTAAACTCAACATGTCCAAAGATAATGAACACCTATCCCCCTAAACCTTCCTATCCCAACTCTCCAATTCCTGTAGAGGACACCACCACTCTCCAAGTCTCTCAGGCCCCCAACCTAGGTTTCATCCTTGATTCCTCACTATGTCTCACTCTCCATATCCAACCTGTTAAGACCTGTCAATTTCATCTTTGCAACCTCTGTCGAATATGCCTTCCTTCTCTCCTCTAAGATTGCTGTCATTGGGTGCAGGCCCCTATCACCTCAAGCCTGGACTATTTCAATAGCCTTCTAGTGGGTCAGCTTGCTTCAAATCTCTCCCCACTCCAACCAATCCTCCATTCAGCCACCAAAGGGATTTTCCTAAAGTGAATGTTTGACCATATCACACACATACACACACACTGCTTCACATACCCCACCCCCTCCCAATAAACTCCAGTGGCTGCCTATCACCTCTAGGATCAAAATACAAAATACTCTGGCATTCAAAGCTCTTCATAACTTAGACCCTCTCCTGCCTTTCCAGTCTTCTTATACCTTACTCCCCGCAATATACTCTTCAATCCAGTGACTGGCCTTCTGGCTGTTCCACTCCATCTCTCAGCTCCAGACATTCTCTCTGGCTGCCCCACTGTGCCTGGAATGCTCTCCTTCTTCATTTCTGCCTACTGGCTTCTCCCACTTCCTTTAAGTCCCAATGAAAAGTCCATCTTCAACAGGATTTCTCTCTGTTAATTATTTCCCATTTATCCTGCATATAACTTGCTTGTATCATGGCCAACTTGTCTCCATTAGATTTTGAGCTCAGGGGCAGGGATTGTCTTTTGCCTCTTTTTGCATCCCTACCACCTAGCATAGTGTTTGACACTTGGTAGGTGCTTAGTAATGTTTATAGACTATTAAGTCCTCTGCTTTTGGCAGAAAGAGACCTCCTGCAAACATCTGGATAACTGAAGGTTCCCACAACCTATACCCCTATGGTCTTCAGTTCCTTACCTGAGTTTATAAATATTCCCAATACTTTTTAGGTACCTTCTGGAAGTGTCATTTGCTCATGTGAATAACCAGAAGTGGGTAGTCATTTTGTTAAGTCTTGGGAGATTTTATTAGAACTTGGACATATGCCCCCGGGGAAGACAATAACTATTCTTACTGTCAGGTAGACAAATTACTGTTTCAGGTGCCTTGAATAGGAAAAAACTGAATATTATTTTTTTCCCCTCTGCGCCTTATGATCTCCCATCTTATAATTTCTTCTTTTTTTTGGCAGGGGGAGAGGCAATTAGGGTTAAGTGACTTGCTGGGGTCACACAGCTAGTAAATATCTGAGGCCAAATTTGAACTCAGGTCCTCCTGACTCGAGGGCTAGTGCTCTGTTCACTGTACCACCTAGCTGCCCCTCATCTTATTGGTTTTTGTCCTTTGTTCTTGAAGAGGACAGCGACATCAGGAAGGTGATGCCGTGATTTACTAGTGAATTGGATTTAAGTGAGGGAGGGCTGGGCAAAGACACCAGCCTCACTCTCTCCAAAGGAGCCGTCGATCAGGACGACTGGACAGGGCCCTGGGGAAAGAATAGGAACAAAAGGTGATTCAGCAGAGGTACCAGGAATCAGTCAGAAACATAAGAGTAGAATGGTGACAGTAAGCTGCTCCACTTACCCTGAAGAGTGATGAGGTCCTTAATCAATGTGAATTGTAAAGCATTTATTAAATACCTATTATGGGGCAGGCCATTAAGCTAGGTGATACAGAAACAAAAACAAAAGGCAGTCCCTGCCCTCAAGAAACTTAGTGGTTTATAATATATTCACAAAAAGTGTAAGATATATACAAAATGAATACATCAGGACGGAAATGGGGTAAGATGGCTATAACTGGGGGAATCAAGAAATGTTCCCTGTCTGTAGCGAGCTGAGCCTTAAAAGGAGCTAGGGGTTCCAAGAAGTGGTGAGGGGGCAAAGAATTTCAGGAACAGGGGGAAATTTCTGAATGTGGAGGAAAGATTAGACTTGTCTGAAAAGACATCATGATATGGATGCACAGAGAATTCACCAACTAACCTGGGATTAAAAAAAAAAACTGTACAGGAAATGGAAGCAAGGCTAGGTAACAGAAAGTTAATAGGAGTGTAGCATGGTCCTGTAAAAATAGGTTCCAGAGGACCAATGATGAACAATGATGAACTCAAGGTGCAGAATAAGACATATACTTTTGGTCATAGTCAACAAAAGAACTTGTTTTGTTTGACTATGCATGTTACTTTTCTATTTGCTCCCTATAGTTAAAGTTACTTCATACTTAAAAGATTAAATACTTCATTTTTTAAAAAGGCATAAGCTATCACTCTGGCATCAGTGGAACAAGGCTTTCCAATAATTATGAATTGCTTCTAAGTTACATTCCAGCTCTATATCTAAGAATATATAGTAGCTATTAACACTTGATTTTTTAAAAAAATGTATTCATTAGTGATGGGATTTAAATTACCCTTAAGTGAGATTATTTTGGCCAATTTTTATTTCTTTGAAAGGGATAATGTAATTTTTATAACATTTTTAAATTTAGGGCTACATATTTATAGTTGGAAGGTACCTCAGAGATCACCTGAATACAATTCTTCATTTTTTATATAAGGAAACTGAAGCCCAGAGTTTGGCTAATCCTAAGAAACAGTAAGTAGCAAAGCTAAGATTCAAACCCAGGTTCTCTGATTCTAAATCTTTTAAATATTTTTTCACTATTTCATGCTTTCATTAAAATTCTGTAGGACCCATACCTCGGCCGGAAGGGATGGTAGTAGGGATATGCGGGGAAGAAGAAACACTGCCTACCACTTTCATCAGCTACCCAAGAGGAAGAGTTGGAGCAGCTGCCTGACCACACTCGGACTCATGACTTGCTACAGATCAGTGCCCCTCGTACCGCTGCCAAACTTCAACATCCCACCCCAACTCCTCCACCAACCACTCAGGTTAAGAAGCAAAACCAGAACCAACCCAACTCTCTGCAACATCCTTTAGAGACTATGAACTTCATTATCCATCTACCAGTATTACCTCATGGCTTCTTATTTTCTATCCTTATATTAATCACTGGACATTCAGAAAACTGTCCCCAGCTCCCTTCCTCCCTTTCTCTCATCCCTATTCCTCTCAATCCTAACCCTACTGAATCACCCACTTCAATCCTGCTCCCTTTTTTCATTGTCTCTTCTGGAATTCCTATTCCACTGTGAACTCACTCTCCTTCATGCTGGACCTAATCTCATGTTACTTCTATTGGCCATCACTGAGATCTTAACCTCCTCTGATGACACTGTCTATCCCCTTCATCATTGGCTGTGCCTTTTCTCACAGCCTTCTTCCTCTCCCTCCTCACACAATACTGCTCCTGAAGGCAAGCCAAAATACCCTTGATCCCCACTGCTACTTTCAGGCTGTTTACCTCCTATAATTTTCCACCCAATTGAAATTATAACTTAATATACTAACCCCTAAGTTATTCTTCTGCTTTTCCCAAGAAATTCAATATCTTGTTCACCACCTTCTCCCCAACTCCTGCCCTTATATTAGTATCTTCATAGACGCTCTCTCAAACTTCCTAAATTCCCAATTCTTCAGTGTTCTGAAATCACAAGACCTACTTCTTCACTCTATCTCAGCCACACAAAGGGATAGTGAAGCCACACACTATATAGCTCACCACTGAACCACAAGCGTTCCATTTCCCTAGTAAGAAATTCTGGCATTCCCCTATCTGACCATAACCTATTGTCCCATTTCTATGCCTCATTTCTCCTAAATCTGTTCTTCACCCTGAAGACATTCAATCCCTCCACTTCTCAATATTTTCTCAGCTCACTACCCCTACTCTACATTTTCTTCCCTCTTCAACCTCAAATCCAGTTAGCCATTTCAACTCTGCTTGAGTCCCTTGCCTCCTTCACAATCTCCTCTTGCCAAACCTGAGTCTGAGATTACATTCACTATCCATTTCCTTCACTCCTATTCACAAGCCACTGAACAAAGCTATATAGGAAGGACTAACTGGGTATATTACAAATTCTTGCTATCCAACCTCAAGTGGGCCTTCACTAGAGCAAGGCAGTCCTTTTAGTCCTCCCTGATTCCTCACCTCACTTCCCACAGAAACTATTTCAAACTTCTCTTCCCTCAATCCCGCTAAAACATTCCTCCCCCTTCTCAGGTGAGGACTTTGCCTCTTTACTGAAAAAACTGAGGCCATATGATGTGAGCTCCCTTATCTTTTCATCTCAAAACATAACCCCAACTCTCTCTTCCTTTCACCTAGTCTGACAAAGAGATGGCCCTTGTCCTTGCAAAGGCCAACCTCTCCATGGGTGCTTTTGATCCCATTCCTTCCTGTCTTCTCCAGCAGACTGCATCCTTATTTATCCCCATCTCTCAAATCTTCAATCTCTCTCTATAAACTTCTTGCTCCCCATAGCCTTAAAATATGCCCTTTTCCACTCCTTAAAAACCTTTGTTAGGTCCTACCATACCTTCAAGCCTTTGTCCTTTATCTCTCCTAAGTCAAAGTCCTGGAAAAAAGCTGTCTATATTAACTATCTTCCCCTCTCATATCCTTCAGTCCTTTGCAGTTTGGTTTCTTACCTTAACACTCACCCGAAACTGCTCTTTCCAAAGTCACCAATGATCTCTTGACAAATCATGTTTTCCAGTCTTTGTCCTTCTTAACCTAGCAAATCTATTTGCTGCATATGACATTGGTTTTTGTTTTGGTTTTTTTTGCTGGGCAATGGGGTTAAGTGACTTGCCCAGGGTCACACAGCTAGTAAGTGTTAAGTGTCTGAGGCCAGATTTGAACTCAGGTCCTCCTGACCCCAAGGTCAGAGCTCTATCCACTTTGACACCTAGCTGCCCCTGCATATGACATTGTTGACAACCCTCTCCTCCTCTCTGGGTTTTCATGACACTACTGTCTCCCGATTTGTCTTCAACTATTCCCTCTTAATCATCCATTTCATATCCTGTAACTATAGGTGCTCAAGAGTCTCTCCTACGCCCTAATCTAAGTAACCACATCAGCTCACATTGGTTTAACTATTATCACTATGTAGATGACTCACACATCTATATATCAGGCTCCAGTCCTCATAAACTTGTTTCCTTCCACTACTAGATATTTCAAAATGGATCTATCAAGACTTCTTAAATTCAACATGTCTGAATCTGAACTCATTCCCTTCCCCCACCCCTTCCTTTGTGTTGAAGACACCACCATTCTTCCAGGTTCATAACTTTTAGGTACAGCTCGGGCACTGTCTTCTTTATTAAGCCTTTATGCCAACTGCTAGTGCCTTCCCTTCCAAACTACCACTTTATAGATTTATGGTGCAAATTTTTACATGTACTATTCCCCTCCCCATTAAAAGGTAAATTCCTTAAAAAGTACATATGTTTCATTCTTTATACTTAATTCACTGTTATTAGGCATTTTTATGGTCGTTAGGAAGTTTTAAGAAATTAACAATAACTAAAATAACGAGTATTTTTGTCTTTTCAATATTTATGGAGCCATTATAAAGGAGAATAGCATCAGCTTTTATGCAAATTATATGACTCAACATCCTATTTATCTGTAATCTAGATGTTCATCTAAATGCTTGTGTACATTCAGGCCCCTGCAGGCAAGAATTTACTTTTAGAATATCATAACAATATTTCCTTTAAATTTCGAGTTTTCCGGCTTTTAAATTTCCCATCACAGAACAGCACATGCTATTTTGCAACTCTCATTGGAAGCATGAGATGATACATCAGTCTAAGCACTGCCTAAAACTGGACTATTGGTTTCTGAACTAGCACATAGGTATTTGGTGAGACTCCTTGCTTTTACACAAATTCCAGCAAGGGATGATCTGTATGATTTATTACCTAATGCACGTTTTCAGTTTCTAAACATTTGGATGACCCGTAGTATTGAGTAGTCAAGTACTCCCGGGCAGTGGCCAAATTGAACATGTGCCCCCAACTTTCCATCCGCTTAAATGTCTTCTAATGCTTCAACGTTTTCCTTGGAAAATTCACACCTTCTTTCTCATACATATAAGGGGGTCGAAAAAATCAGATGACTCCTAGTTATAATGCAGTAGTTTTTCCTCACATGGCATATTAGCCAAGGGGGAACCTCCCCCCCAACATTCTTTAAAATCATCAGCTGCTGCATCTAGCAAACGCGATGTCTGATTCACTTCGTTCCGCCACACCTCCCCCCGACTCCCCACCCACCCGGCCAAAAACACGGGCAGACCCCCCGAAATGTCTGTCATCACCTGACCCGTGGGCTTCCAACTCGGCAGGAAGCGGCTTGAGGTTCAAAGCCTCAAGAGCATCAGCTCCACCCAAAGGCTATAGCCCCGAGACCAAGGGAGGCCTCCGTCAGGAAGCGCGGGGGGGGGGGGGCCGGGTTGCTGATAACATCTTGGGGCACCTCCCCCACACTCACACCTCCAGGGCTGACTGAGTTTTTTACCCTCAGAGCTTAGACCGAGAGGGAGCCGCAAGCGACGAGAAAACACCCCGTTTTCTGGGCAGGGCGAGGGCGGGGGGGGGACGGGGTGTCCCCACTTCTCCCCCGCCAGCGAGGGTGGCTCTTCGCCTCCGCTTCGGACCGTCTGCGTTTTCACACGTCGCTTCCAGCCGCCCCTTAACCTCTCCCGGGCTCCGCCACCGCCCCAACGGCAGCTAACGTTCCCAGGCACCACGGGCTCCCCTCCCTCCCACACCAGTCCCCCCACGGCAGCCGGCCTCGGGCCCCCAGGCTCCTAGGGCTGCTTCGCGGCCCGGCTCCGCGTCTCCCTCGCCCCAGCCCGTCACGCCTTGGTCCTCTCCTTCCTCGCACGCCCCAAAGGAGCAGAGCCCGGGCACTCGCCCGCCAGCGTCCCCAGACTGAAGGCAAAGAAGCGAGCTCGCGACCACAGCCGGCCACCCAGCGACCCTCGAAAGCGCGAGAGTGAAGAAGGGCCGAGGTCCGGAGGACCAGACGAGGGACGAACGTTAGGGGGCACGTGACCGGGGGAGGAGACGGGAGCTCAACCAATGACAAAGCGCCGTACCCGGCCGTGGGACGGCGCAGGGGCCTGAGTGGGGCGGGGTCCGGACCCCAGGCAAAGCGGAACGGGGCAGGGCAGGGGGGGGAAAGAGAATGGGGCGGGGCTCTCAGAGGGGGAGCAAAAGGGGAGGGGGCGGCCAGGGCTGGGGGGGAGGGGAAAGAGACGCCGCCGCCGCCGCCGCGGCTGCTGCAGCTTCTGGGAGCCTGGAAAAGGGGAAGCGAGGGCGGGGAGGGACTCAGTCCCCGGCTAGGCGGCGGCGGGGGTGGCGGCTGAGAAGGCGGCAGGAGGACCGAAGGAGGCAGCGTCGGGGGCGCTGCTGCTGCTGCTCCTGCTGGTGCTGCTGCTGGAGGCGGCGGTGGCGGAGGAGGAGGAGGAAGAGGAGGCGGCGGCGGCGGCGGCGGGAGGAGGCGGCAGGGGCGGGCGGCCCGCACCAGCCATGCCGAATAAAAACAAGAAGGAGAAAGTGAGTCCGGGGCCCCGGCCCGCCCGCCGAGCCTGCGAAGGGGACGGGGACTGGGGGCCGGGCCTGGAGGCGGGAGGGGAGAAGACGAAACTGCCCCTGTGGGGACGGGGCCTAGTGTGGGGGCCCGGGCGCCGCCCCCTGAGACGAGAACTCGCCGACAACTTCTGCTCCTGGCGGGGGCCCGTCTCGCTTGCCCCGCTCTCCGGACCCCAGCCCCGGCCAATGACAAGTGATGCTCCGGAGTTAGTCACCCTGGAAGCGGGGCAGGCGCGGAAGCGCCCGGGTGCCCAGGCCTCGGACGGGGCAGCCGGAGCCCTCCTTCTGGCGGCTAACCCTAGGTCCACCCTCCGCTCCACATCTCCTCCCCCCAGGAGTTGGTAAATCTCAAGCAAGTGGGGGGGCAGCCCTCACCATCCGCCCACGCCCGGGCGGCCGGCGGCGCCCACACCTCACCCCCTCTGCTCCCCTCCAGGCCTCTGGGATCAGTGACAGCAGCCCGAGCTTGTCCTGGGAGGAAAGGGGACGGGGGGGGGGCGGCTGCCCGGGAAACGGCATCTGGTGTCCCCAGTCGGTGCCTCCTCCGCCCTGAACCTCTCCGGAGCAGCGGGGTGGTGGGGGTGATGCCGGCTGCAAGAGATGCTTTGGAACATGCTTCCTGGCCCTGGAAGAGAGGGTGAAGCAGCAGCGGCAGCCGTCGGGGGGGCTGTGGCTTGGGGGGTCGTTCGGACTCTGGATGGGGAGAGGGTTTGGGAAATCAGCCCTGGACACCAAACTTCCTTTGCTTACCGGAGTTGTCTAGTGGATTTCTCATGATCTTGAGGAATTTTGTGTCCCTTCGGAGACTTTCTAGTGCTATAAAATAGTATTATCCTGCATTATGATGATGTGTATGTGTGATGATATGTATTTCTGCTGCGTTAGCTTTTTTTGTTTTGGTTTCAGGTGGCGCTGTATAGCATTTTAGCGTCACCTTAGAAACCGCCGTCATAGGAGTTTAGAAAAAGGGAAAAGGAAGGGACTTTTTTTTTTAAAACACACGTAGAACACCATAAATAATTGCATATATCTTGCATCCGGTTTTTTTTTGTAGCCTTGGTAACAAAAACTAAAAAGAGTAAATAAATGTCTTGTCCTCTATTACATCTCTAAACAGTAGCATATTTTAGAACTATTTGATAATATTAAAATGAAATACAATTGCATAGGTTCTTAAAAGTTTTAAAAATTTTAAGGCTTTGCAAACTCAGAAATATAAAACTTAATCTGCTTGATGTTTTCTCAGGAACCAGCAAAATCGGGGAAAAGTGGAAAAAGTACAAAGAAGGACAAGATGCTGTAGAACAGGAGGTAATTGTTCTTAACTATTGTTTTTTGACTTTGCTTAAACATTTTTGGTTCTGGCAGTTAGCAAAACTAAGAGTGGTAGAACTCAGAATACTTGGCATTTTCCTCCAAATGGGACTTTTGACTTCTGCCATCCCTTCTTTGTATTATTTAGGAAATGTTTGGAAAAATGGAAATTTGAAATTCAGATTTGGAAAATGAGGAATAGGATGTTTAAATGAAAAGTTAAGCAATGTAGCTGTGTAATCCCAAAGGCTTCTTCTGCCTCATCTCCTAAAGGCCTGATTGGTTTCCGTTAGTCAGGCATGTTTCTCTGACACATGTTCTACTTATCCCTTTAGCTGCTAGCTCTTCTTTTCAGCTGCTGGACCAGTTTCTTTTTAATCTGCCAGGAGCCTCTGTCAGCTGTTAATTCTTCACCCTCTCATTCATGCTGCCACTACCCTCTCAATCTCTATACAAACTCCCCTTTCCTGCTTCTGCTGCTAGTGAGTGTACCTGTGCTAGGTCCTTCTTTCCTATGATATTGGTTAATTGATATCATTTCCTGTCTCTCATTCTCCCCCTCCCATTAAAAAATCTGTTGTTTTTTAAAACATTTTTAGCCTTGTCTTATGTTCTATCAGCGTTCTATTTCACACTTTTTTGTCCCATTGTGCATGTTACTTTTTCTGATTCGTGGCAGAGTAAATTCCAAATTATACTTGTATGTGACAGCAGCCTATTTTTTAACTCTGTTCCTTATTTACTGATGATGTCATTGACCTACCATCAGGACTGTTGGTTTGAGTCATTTGAACTTGTGGATTTCCACAATCGCTACTTTGTTTTGCCCATCAGATCTCTGGACTGAATGAAGATCACTGGGCTCAGGAACCTAAATCATACAATCTAAAAGAGAAGCTAATAAGCACATTGAGTTAGGCTCTTTACAAAAGAAACAGTCTAATTTTTAGTCTGGTGGTTCTGAGAGCTAGCCCCATAACATACCTGGTCTGGTCACTTTGACATTCATTCTCATTCCCATTTAAATTCAATTAGAATTCGTGAAATTCCATTTAAGAATTATACTTAAATTTTTTTGAAAGCCATGTAAAAACTTTAAAGGTTCATTGAAGCTAATTTTTCATGTGTAAAACATTTTCTTTATTATATATGTATATATATTATATATGTGTGTATGCATACATATATATCTATATCTATGTAGGTACTTGACTTTTATGAAAGATTTTAAATTTCCATTTCCTTTCCATTACCACTCATCATACTTTAGATCTCCCTCCTTTTGCAGTTAGGGAATGCAAAGCAATTTTAATGTTAAACTTAAAAATTAATAAGATAAATCTCCTGGCCCCAAAAGCATACAAATACATTGAAAAATTTTTTAAATATACTTTGAATTATTTATACCAGTATTTTCCTACCGTTTTATTATTAGGTAATCAAAAATTGACTGTACCAACCATTGTAATTGCATATTTTGTTTGTATATTCTGTGAATCAGTTCATTTAAATTGGCATAGTAGATAGAGGGTGTCCTTGGAATCAAGAAGATCTGGGTCATTTCCTGCCTCTGGCATATGCTAACAGCTGATCATTGTATAAGTGACTTCAGCTCTGTGCTCCAGGCAATTCTTTTTGTTTTCTTTAATAAATTTTTATTGCTATGTTTGTGTATATAGACAACTACATTTGTCAAGTTAATCTTCCTTTGCTCTTCCATATAGCAATCCCTTATAACATAAGAAAGAGGAATAAAAACTTACTACGTATTGGACAAAGCCTGGCATTGAGCGTAGAGTCCCGTAGACCTCTCCCTGCTCTCCAAGGAAATGTGGGACAGACCGTTCTTTCTCTTGAAGTGACTGATAAACTTCTGGTCTACCTCAGAGGCGGGGCTTTCCCCACCACAAGTCCTACACGGAAAGTTTCCCAGGATGTAAAGTTCTTTTACCAGCCTTGATCTGTCAGTAACTGCCAAAGTTTCCTAGGTAGTCTTCAGGCGCTTCTTGCTATCCAGTGTATGTGTTGACAGAGGCCCATGAGGTGATCTTACAGCACTGGATTTGGAGTCAGTGAACTTGAGTTCAGATTCCAGCTCTGCTGCTAATACCTGTGTGACCTTGGACAAGTCATTTAAGCTCTGTGGGCCTCAATATCCTACTCTATAAAATGAGAGAGGCAGACTAGATGATTTCTAAGGTTCCTTCTTGCTCTTAATCCTGTAATATTCCCTCTACCTAATAAGGGCTTACAAGGATTTCAATGTATTTATTTTACTTACCGATTTTATTGCAGGGAAAAATAGAATTGGAGACTACTGAGTTCAAACTAGGATTTGATCTGAAAAACCATTAGTAGCTCAACAGGAGGAAAGGTCGAGAGGCACTAAATGTATCAGTTTTGTAAATCAGGTTGTTTGCTCTTAGCTTTGAGATATTTTTAGCTACTGAGATCTAAGTTCATTCTCCACTTCTTTTTGTAACTTAATCTGTTCCACCAATATTGCTTTAAAAGTTAGAACTAGATAGGGCAGTTAGGTGGTGCGATGTGTAGAGCACTGGCCCTGAAATCAGGAGGACCTGAGTTCAAATAAGGCCTCAGATAGATAACACTTATTAGTTGTGTGACTCTAGACAAGTCACTTAACCCCAATTGACTTGCCAAAAAAAAGTTCTAGAGAACCTGAACTTACCTTGGGTATTTCCTTGAAAGGGTAAAGGATAGAATATTTGAATTATTTAATGTAAGCTGAGTAACTTTAGTTCCTTGTGAACACTGTATTGGTCCTTGCTCATTCACTGCTCCTTCATAGCCTTTCCTCTTTCTACCTTGCCTGTAGTTCTACCTACTTATTATTGTATGAAAATGAATGAAAAAGCATTTACTAGCTATTTATTATGAGCCAAGCACTGTACTAAGCATTTATTAAGTGATTGACTTATTATGTGGTCAGCTAAGCCATTACTGCATTTTAAAATTTCTTTCTGAATATTTCAAATGGGAATCTTAAATAAGTTTGAAATTTCCCTGCCTCGTTTCAAAGCCTTCTTGATTTAATATCTATCTTTACAATTATCGTATTTCAGCACAGTGCCCTGCATGTTGTAGGTAGGCTCTTAATGATAAAATGTTTGTTGAAATGAATTGAATATCCCATGAATTTGCCATTCTGTCAGGGCAGTGTACCACCCCTCTTAGAGCTCCATGTGAGAAGAAATAACAAATCTAACCCAAAGGTCAAATAGCCATTTGAGTCAAAAATAGTAAGCAAGGAAATTGTCAAGAATTTTTTTTGTAGTGATGGTTCATTTTATTTCAGATGTTTGAATGATTCTTATAATAACTGTTCTCTTTCTTCAATGAAGAGAACTCAGGGGGAAGTTGGCTTAAGGTGCAAAAAGAAGATTTTAGGTTGAATACGATAAAAGTTTGCTTAGTGGATTCTGGTAAAGGGAAATGAAATCTTTGAATTAATTGGTACTCAGAAGAACAGAGTTGTGTGGTAGAAGGAGCCTTGGGGTGGAAATCAGATGACCCAACTTCTAGTTCCATAGCTGTCATAAACTTGCCCTTTGACTTTGCATGAGTAAATTCCCTGTGCTTATAAGTGACGTCCATTTTAACTCTTTTGACTGGTGTAGGAGAAATACTACCTAAAAGAACTAGATAACCTATGGAAGTTCTCTACAATAAAGATTTTTAACCTTTGTGGACTCCTTTGGCAGTCTGGTGAAACTATGGACCCCTTCTTAGACTAATGTTTCTAATGCATAAGATAGAATACATAGGATTACAAAGGAAACCAATTATATTCCAATACAATTATCAACATATTTTAAAAAAAAAGTTTATAGATCCAGCGTTAAGAATCCCTGCTTTACGGTTATTTAGATGGTTTCACTTTTGAATGTAGCAGAATACTATAATTGTAATTGCTTTAGTTACTTTTATTGAATCTTACTGCTTTATATTTATCTCTTTCCTTCCATCCTCTTCCTCACTCACCCATGGCTTGTTTGTAGTTATTGATAAGAAACTATCATAAATAGACTCCCAAATCATTTCATGTTGGAATGTGATTTGGAAATTGGCAAAGGGAAACAATTCTTAAAAAACAGTTTATATTCTTTACAAGTAAGAATTTTTTGTCAGTTTGTAATCTTTGTAAATTGATTTGTTTTTCTAGATTTAGTTGTGTAGAATTAAACCGTATATGTAATGTTTCTTTAATGCCACTTACATATTGGTTATTGCTTTAAAAAGAAATGTAGTGCATCTTCAAAGTATCTAATTTTAAACATATTAAAATAGTTTCACTTTTTCTTCATCATTATATTAGGCATATTTACTGATTTAGTTATATTTAGAAGGTCTTTGTAGCTAGTTCATACTGCCTTGCTGAAGAGAAGGTCTGTAGTGGTTCCTATGTCTTGCCCTATTATCCTGTGTTGTCACCTTGTACCTTTTCAGATGCAACTTTTGACAGCTCTATTTGGTTCCTCATCTGTCCAGTCAGCCCATAGTTCTGCTGATCCTTCATTTTAAGATTTTCTCCAGTGTGTCACTTTTTATTCCTGGGGACAGCAACCTTGTCACTTCATACCTGCATTACTGCAATGGTCTGTCCCTGCTTTAGACCTTTTTCCTTCCAACTACTCTACGCAATTACTTTCATCATGTTGGTCCTCTGCTCAGAAATCTTCAGTGACTTCATTGCCTTCCTTACAGGTCATATGTTGATAATTTTAAAATGTAATGTTATCTATGTTTTATTACATTTTTAATTATTTTGTTCAGTATTTCTGAGTTACATTTTAATCTGATTTGAGCAGCAACTTGGCCTGTGGGCCTTTTGTTTGACACCTCTGGCCTACAAGATAAACCTCAGATTCCTTAGCTTGACATTCAAGACTCTTATGGTTCGGCCTGAACTTTTTTTTTTTTAAGTCTTGACCACTACTCTTCTTTACCTGTAGATCCTATTCTATTCTGTCTTTAAACTGATGCAATTGGCACATAACATGGTTCTCACAATTTAGAAGACTTCTCAGTTTCTTAGTTTTAGGCTTCAAATTTGTTCTGTCCCAAGTTTTGCCACTCTCACCCTTGCTCTTTGGAAATTTGGGCAGAAAGCAAAGATAACAGTTTGGTTTTGTTTTTAATCTGGCAACCAACTCTTGGAATGATGATGGTATTACGTTCTGGTATGGTATCACAACTGCTGTGACTGGGTAAGGAGATAGCTTTTTTTTCCTGCTCTCTCTCCCATCAACCTCTACTTCACTCCATCCTTTTTCAGGAGCTTTGGGAATGAGTTGTTTTGTTTTATTTTGTTTTAGCATTCTTTACCATCCTTCTCCAGACTTTCAGAGTCCTAATTAGAATTGAAGTTGAGAACCAATGTTCTGCATCAGTATTCCACACCTGTACTACTTATAGTTGTACCTGTCACAAGCCTTGCACTTTCCTACCTTTAAGATTTTTTTTTACAAGCTAATCCTCTTTTCAATACCTTCCTCTCTGTTCTTTGTCAGAATCCTACTATTACTTTCAGGTCTGGCATAAATACCACCCTCTCTGACCTAGACTCTTGTCCCATGTCTTTGCACTGAATCCTATGGCATTTATTGTCTGTATCACTTATTTGACATTTAAAATGTTATGTAGATTTTTTTATGCGCATATGACTTGTCTCTACAAGATCTCAGAAGTGAAGAAGTAACTTACCAGGGAATCTAGTTGGACAAAACAAGAATGAAACTTCCATTCAGACAGTAAACTAGCTCTCACTGTCTTTTCCTCAGGGTGCCTTGTACATAGGATGTGTTGAAGTTCCTAATTAGTTGGTAGATTTTTAAAGCATTTATTAGATCAGTTTAACTTACATTGAAAGTGGGAAGAAATGATAAATCAGGAATCAAACAGATTTGAAATCATGGTAATTAAGTTGAAGAGATATATTTTTACTGTAAATTTTATTTACACTTTAACAAATATAGGTATATGAACAAGAGGATAAGAACATTTTAAAAAGTGTTTAGGCTGAAACAACCCCAAAACTGCTGAAGATTGTAAGTTATTGTTCCTTTATCTACAATTTTCATATTTATTGATTGTGAAGCATACTACAAAAGATGAGTGCATTAACTTTAACGCTGTAGTACTACTTAACATGCTACTGAATGGTGCTGAAGGAAATCAAACCTTGCTAAATGTGTCCTCTTCAGATTGTTATCTAACCTCAACTGGGCCCTCATTGCAGCAAGGCAATGCTTTTCCTTAATTGATTTGCTATCACACTTCCCAGAACTGTTCTTCTAAACCTTCCCTTCTCAAGCCTCCTACCTACTCCACTTTTATCTGGCAAGGGCTCCCTGATCTTAACATCAGTTCTCATTTTTTCTTCCTTTACTTTGGGCTTTAATGAAGGAGGTGGTCCTTCTTCTTGCCACAGCCAGCTCCTCTACTTATATCCTTGATCTCCCTCTCCTCCCATTTTCTCCAGTAGATTTCTCCTACAATCATTTGTTTGTTAGATGTTTTGAACTGGATCTTCTGTAGACATCTCAAACTCAAAATACCTGAAACAGAGCTCATTGTCTCTCTCCCTTCCTTCTGAAACACCCACCCCTTTTCTGACCTTCATTTCTGTCAAGGGTACCAGTTATCTAGGTGTGCAATCTTGTGGTCATCGTCAACTCATTCTACTTCATTCTGTATAGCCAATCAGTTACCAATTCTTGTCAATTGTACCTCTGTGTGATCTCTCTTATTAGTCCCTTTCTTCCTCTCCTAATGCAGTCACCACCTACCTCAGGTCTTTATCTCCCCCCCACACACATATCTACTCGATTGTCCCTGTCTCAAGTGTTCCCAGCTGCTCCAATCCACCTTGACTCAGCTGCCAAAGTAATCTTAAAACACAGGCCTAATCATGTCAGTCTCCTGCTCAGCAAACTGCAGCGGTTCACAGTTGTTTAGTTTCTCTGGTTCTGTAGCCTCTTGAGTTTTTTTTGTTGCTACTGTACAAAACTAATTAATTTATTTGGTCTCAGTTTTTGAGGGACAACCCAGAACCAATCACTTTTTGGAGACACTGACCTTTTTTCTGAGCAAAAAATGTAGGCAAAAAGAGCAGTGCTCTTTTTACATGCATCATTTTAGGGGGCGATAAGCCCCGTTTGAATTATCAGGAGGGTATATACACATATACACACATGTGTAAATGTTATCTATCCCTATAGAACATCAAGTCCTTGAGGGTAGGGATCCCTATGAAATGTACACTCCTTGGCATTTAAAGCCTTCTACAGCCTGACTCCAACCTTATTCTTATTTGATTTCTAAATAGAATATGACATTCCATTTCCTATCTCTGTGTATTTGGACTAACCATCCCCTAGCCTACAGCATACTTCCTCCTCACTTCTGCCTCTTAGAATCCCATTTCCTTCAAAGCTCAACTAAGTACCACCTCCTGTGTGAGTCCTTTGCTGATCCTCTTCTCTGGCTGCTTTCCTCTGCCTTCTTCTGACCCCGCTGTCCACAGTTACTTTTTCTTTGTCTTGTACTTGTATACATATTGTTTCCCATTACAGAATGTAAACTCCTTAAAGATGGAGATTTTCATTTTTGTCTTTGTACCCCCAGCCACCTAACACATTGCCAAGACACATGATAAATGCTAAATAATTATCCATTGGAAGCAGCCACTATCTCCTCTCCAACTCCCATACATTTTGATCTTTACTATATGTAAAATATGAATTTATTGCTGTATTCTCACATGGCTGAATGTATAAATTCTTTGGTTTTGCTTTTGTTACCAAATTTTTTCCTATGACTTTGGATTTGATATGGATGATTTTAGAAAAAGTTATATGTAGTGTTAAACAAGAGTTTCTAAAGTGGATTTTTTAAAAGAAAAATTTTCACGTAAAGGGAAGAAAAAGGCAATACAGAGCACATATTTCAGCACAATTATAGATCTGACCAGATAGAAACTGCATATGCTGTGCATTTACTTCTAAAATAAAAACATTTCCAAACTCATTTTGCCACCAGAGGGCATAAGAGAACAGGCCTGACAACAATTCGATGTGTGGTGTCTTACAAGACAAAAAATGGCCCATCTAAAAAGAGCTTTCCTGTTTCTTGTATTTGTGTTTAGAAATAGATTCAGAGCCTCCATAAAGTTGTCATTTTTCCCTTAAATGCCATGACCACATAAAGTAATTAGTTTTATACACTGGCAACAAAAAACTGAAATGGCTATAGAACCAGAGGAAGAAATCAAGCAGTTTTATAAATAAGATCAGTATATCGAGAGCTAACTTATAGTTGTATAACAATATAACTTGTAACTTATTAGTTATTAGGTATTAGTTAACACTATTTAGCACTAAAGACTCAAGACAAAAATGAAAATCACAAACATTTCATAGATTTTCAGGAAGAGAAGGAAAAGGAAGATGGTAACATAGATGAAATAAAAAGGAATGAGGGAGTATCTATTCTTACTCCAGCTAAGATTTAGATACTGGAAGATCCCCATATTCCTCACTGACTTGCAAATGGATATCCATTGCCAAGCTTCCCAGCCACACAAGGGTCAGAGGTCTGACCTTAGGAGCCCAAAACCTTTCCCCCGATCCAGTGGTAATCCTGCCAGATTTGACCTAGGAAGCCTTTTTTTTTTTTAAAAAAAAATTATTTTTTAAAAAATTCTGCACTTAAACACCAAAAGAAAAAATAGCATTTTCATATATACAGAACAGAAAAATGCTACTTACATACGAATTTGCAAAGCTGTTACGTGCAAGTTGCTTTTTACAATGTTATATAATAGATTCAGCGTATTATTTTCCAACCTACCCTGCTTGTTAGTATTTCCTTCTGAACTTCTTTTCTTTGCTATATTACCATTTCTTTTCTTCCTTTTTCTGGGGCGGTGGGGAACAAACAAACATTATCACCAGCTCTGCTACCTCTCCCAAATATATATATGTTTTTTGGCAGCTGGGGTTAAGTGACTTGCCCAGGGTCACACAGCTAGTAAGTGTCAAGTGTTTGGCCTGAGGCCATTTTTGAGCTCAGGTCCTCCTGACTTCAGGGCCAGTGCTCTTTCCACTGCGCCACCTAGCTGCCCCTTTTCTCTCCCCAAATTTTGCTCCTCACCTAATTAAAAAAAGATTCACACAAAACCAATCCATATGTTGACTATATCCTAATTTATGTCAATCCATTATCTCTCTGAGGAGAGATGGGTAGCCTTCTTCATTATTGGTCCTCTGGAAACTTGGTTGGTGCTTGCATCGATCAAAAGTCTTAAGTCTTTACAAATTGTTTTTCTTTACTTCTCTGTTTTTATCACTCTGTGTCATTTATACAAGTTTCCTAGGTTTCTCTAAGTTGTCCCTTTTATCATTTCTTCTATTACTTATATGTATTTTGATTTGTTCATCCATTTCCTCAATTGATGGGTGCCTGTTCTGTTTCAAGTTTGTAACTTTGCTACAACGAAAAATAACTTTTTTTTTTGTTTAGGCAGTTGGGGTTAAGTGACTTGCCTACGGTCACACAGCTAGTAAGTGTGTCAAGTGTTTGGTCTGAGGCCGTATTTGAACTTAGGTCCTCCTGACTTCAGAGCCAGTGCTCTATCCACTGCTGCCCCTAAAAAAGAACTTCTATAAGTATTTGTGTAAATATGGATCGCTTCCCTCTTTGATCTTTTTGTGGCATAGCCTTAGTAGTATTATCACAGGGTTGAAGTGATTTTTTGGGTAAAGTTCCGTATTGCTTTCCAGAATGACTGGACCAATTCACTTCTCCACCGACTGTATGTTAGTTTTAGAGGATGAGAACAGGCAGTTCTAGTAGCAGTGCAAACTATCTATTGGTAAATGGCTCTTCTCATATATTTGAATCAGTTCTTTATGTTAGATATCCATCTTTTATCAGAGAGACTTGCCACAAATATTTTTTTTCCTTAGGCAGTTATTTCCTTTTGATTGTATTAAGGCAAAATGTTTTCAATTTTATGTAATTAAAACTTTTCATAATATCTTCTGTGATCCACTCTGTCCTTTGTTTGGTCATGAACTCTTCCCCCATCCACAGCTGTGAAAGGCATTTGCTTTCTCCCAATTCTATAATATGTCTATGATGTGACCTTTTTTCATCTAAGCCACATATCCATTTGGAACTTATATTTGTATCTGGTGTCATATGTTGTAACAATTGGTCTAAACTGGTTTTTTTGTCAGATTAATTTCATGCTTGTTTCTCCCTCACTTATTGAATCCATCCTTGCTATCCCTTGTCCCGTACCTCTCATCTCTTTTGTGGCTAAACTTTTTGAGGCCATCTATAATAGTAGATGGGATAGTTTCCATCTACATCTGTTTCATTTCCTCCCACTGTCTGAAGCCTTTGCAGTTTGGCTTCTGACCTCATCATTCAACAGACATTCTCTTCCAAAGTCACTAATGATTTTTTAATTACCAAATCTAATGTTGCCTTTTCTCAATCCTTATCCTTGACCTCCCCAAGGCCTTTAATGCTGTTGATCACACTCTTTTCCTTGATAGTCTCTCTTTTGGGTTTTCACTGCTCTCCACTGATTCTCCCTCCCACCTGTCCTCCCTACCACTCCTCTCTTTCCATTGCTGGATCTTCATTCAGTTCGTGCCTTATAATTGTGGATATCCCCCAAGGCTCTGTCCTGAACCCTCTTCACTGTTTCACTTGGTGATCTCACCAGTTCTTATGGTTTGATTTATTATCTCTTTGCACATGACTCTCAACTCTGCTTGTTTAGCTCTAGCCTCTTTCTTGACTTTGAGTCTTGCATCTCCAGCTGCCTGGTAGAACCTTTGAACTGGATGTCCCATAGACTTCTTAAATTCAACATATCCAAAACTAAACTCGTCTTTCACACAAAACTGTCTCCTCTTCCTGTGGAAAGGATAACCATCCTTTCAGGCACCCAGGCTCATAGCCTGGTTGTCATCCTTGACTCCTTACTGCCTCTTCTCCCCCATCTAGTTTCCAAGTATTGTCATTTATATCTTCATAATATCTCTTATATACACCCCCTTCACTCTTCTGATGCTGCTGCCGTTCTTGTACACTCCCTCAACACCTCACACTTTGACTGTTGCATTATCCTCATTTTACAAATAAGCTGAGTCCAGGAGAAGTGAAGTGCTTCAGAGTAGGAGATTTTAGAGCTGGGAAGAGAACTTGGAGATCACCTGATCCAACTTGCACATTTTACAGATGAGGAAATTGACCCAGAGAGAAGGGACTTGACCTGTTGCACCCTCCTTCTTTTTTTTAATTTTTATTTTTTAAATTTTATTAATTTATTTTGATTTATCAACAATCACTTCCATATGCTTTTGAGTTGAAAATTTTTCTCCCCCTTCCTCCCCCCCACCCTCCCCAAGACAGCGCACAATCTGATATAGGCTTTACATTTATATACCCATTAAACATATTTTCACATTAGTGAAGTTGTAAGTAAAAATTAAAACCAATAGGAGGAACCATCAGAAAGATGAAACAAAACTCAACAGAAGGTAAAAATAAGTGAGAGCAATTTGACTTCCATAGTTCTTTCTTTGGATGGGGATAGCATTTTCCATCACGAGGCCTTTGGAAATGTTTTAGATCCTTGTAATTGCTGGGAAGGGTTAAGTTTATCAATATTAGTCATTGTACAACGTGGCTGTTATTGTGTACAACGTTCACTTGGTTATGCTTACTTCAGGCAGCATCAGACCATACAAGTCTTTCCAGGTTTTTCTGAAGTCAGTCTGTTCATCATTTCTTATAGCACAATAGTATTCCATTACATTCATATACCACAACTTGCTCAGCCATTCCCCAATTGATGGGCATCCTCTCAATTTCCAATTCTGTGCCACCACAAAAAGAGCTGCTATGAATATTTTTGTACGTGTGGGTCCTTTTCCCATTTGTTTGATCTCTTTGGGATATAGCCTTAGAAGTGCTATTGCTGGATCAAAGGGTATGCACATTTTTGTAGCCCTTTGGGCATAGTTCCAAATTGTTCTCCAAAGTGGTTGGATCATTTCACAACTCCACCAACAATGTATTAGTGTTCCAATTTTCCCACATCTTCTCCAACATTTATCATTTTCCTGTTTTGTCATGTTGGCCAATCTGATAAGTGTGATGTGGTACCTCAGAGTTGTTTTGATTTGCATTTCTCTAATCAATAACGATTTAGAGCATTTTTTCATACGACTATAGATGGCTTTAATTTCTTCATCTGAGAACTGTCTGTTCATATCCTTTGACCATTTATCAATTGGGGAATGGCTTGTGTTCTTATAAATTTGTCTTAATTCTCTACATATTTTAGAAATGAGGCCTTTATCAGAGAGACTGGTTGTAAAAATTCTTTCCCAATTTTCTACCTTCCTTCTAATCTTAGTTGCGTTGGCTTTGTTTGTGCAAAAACTTTTCAATTTAATGTAATCAAAATTATCCATTTTGCTTTTCATAATGTTCTCTATCTCCTGTTTGGTCATGAATTCTTCTGTTCTCCATAGATCTGATAGGTAAACTATTCCTTGTTCTCCCAGTTTACTTATGGTATCAGCCTTTATATCTAATTCATGAACCCATTTTGACTTTATTTTGGTATGTGGTATGAGATTTGGGTCTATGCCTAGTTTCTGCCATACTCTTTTCCAGTTTTCCCAGCAGTGTTTTTCGAAGAGTGGGTTCTTATCCCAGAAGCAGGGGTCTTTGGGTTTATCAAATAATAGATAGCTATAGTCATTGACTACTGTGTCCCTGCATATTTAACCTATTCCACTGATCCACCTCTCTATTTCTTAGCCAGTACCAAGCAGTTTTGATGATTGCTGCTTTATAATACAATTTAAGATCTGGAATTGCTAGGCCACCTTCCCCTGCATTTCTTTTCATTAGTTCCTTTGATATTCTGGACCTTTTGTTTTTCCAAATGAATCTTGTTATTATTTTTTCTAACTCTATAAAATATTTTTTTGGTAGTTTGATTGGTATGGCACTGAATAAGTAAATTAGCTTAGGTAGGATTGTCATTTTTATTATATTAGCTCGGCCTACCCATGAGCAACTGATGATTTTCCAATTATTTAGATCTGATTTTATTTGTGTGAAAAGTGTTTTGTAATTGTGTTCATAGAGTTCCTGGGTTTGTTGCAGTAGGTAGACTCCTAAATGTTTTATAATGTCTACAGTAAGTTTAAATGGGCTTTCTCTTTCTATCTCTTGCTGTTGGGCTTTGTTGGTAATATATAGAAATGCTGATGACTTATGTGGGTTTATTTTATAGCCTGCAACTTTGCTAAAGTTGTTTATTATTTCAAGTAGTTTTTTACTTGATTCTTTAGGATTCTCTAAGTATATCATCGTGTCATCTACAAAGAGTGATAGCTTTGTTTCTTTGCCTATTCTAATGCCTTCAATTTCTTTTTCTTTTCTTATTGCTAAAGCTAAGGTTTCCAGTACAATATTGAATAACAGTGGTGATAATGGACATCCTTGTTTCACCCCCAATCTTATTGGAAATGCTTCCAGCCTGTCCCTATTACATATAAATGCTTGCTGAAGGTTTTAGATAAATGCTATTTATTATTTAGGGAAGACTCCATTTATACCTATGCTTTCTAGTGTTTTTAATAGGAATGGGTGTTGTATTTTATCAAAAGCCTTTTCTGCATCTATTGAGATGATCATGTGTTTCTGTTGGTTTTGTTGTTGATATGCTCAATGATGCTGATAGTTTTCCTAATATTGAACCAACCCTTGTACCCTCCTTCTTGAAACTACTTTGCATATATTTTGCATTTTGTTTCCATTTGTACATGGCACAGGGGATTGTATTTGACCCGGAGTCAGGAAGACCCAACATCAAACTTAGCCTCAAAGACTTACACCTATGTGACCCTGGGCAAATCACTTGACTACTCTGTTTCAGTTTCCCCATTTGTTCAAATAAAAATAGGAATAATAATAACACCTAGTTCACAGGATTGCTGTGAGGATCTGATGAGATAATGTGTAAAGCACTTTGCACATCTTAAAGTGCTATATAAATTCTAGTTATTATTATAATAATATATTTGTTCAATAGTAAGCTATAAGCTTCTTGCAGGACTTTTTGTTTGTTTTTGTATCCCTCTTGCTTAGCACTCTGCCTTGTACTTACAGTAGGAACTTAGTAGATATTTGAGTTGAGTTTAGACTCTAGAAATGTACATGTGAAAAGATAGCTTGTTATTAGTATAAGGCTACACATAAGTGCTATATAAGGAGCATAGACTAGGAATGTGGTAGGAATCCAGAGAAAAGAGAGGTCACTCTTTGTCGGCCCAGTAGTAGGAGGAAGTTAGCACATGAGGTGGAATGTGAGCTTCAGATTGACCTATTCCTCTATAGGTGAGCGGTGCACTGGTTCCAAATAACACTCATACGGTTTCTCTTTTTTTGTGGTCTGAGTATTCATCCCTACATATGTGTGTTTCTGTCTCCAGCAACAAAGTTTCTGATGACATTAGGTCACTACAACACAGCTTACCTGTTAAAAGATCAAGTGTTGGTCACTGTTGCCGTGGCTCTCAGTGTTCATCCCTCATCCCCTTTGTGACCCCTGGTGTCTTCAGCACCAGACCAGCATTGTTTTCTTTTCCAGTGATTATGGCAGGGCTGCTGGGACAGCTCTAGAGGTTTCTTTGTATTAAGACAGTTGGTAAGCTCAGAAACTAGTTTCTAGTTATCTCTTTAACTGTTGGCAACCATGAGATAAAGGAACAGAAAAGTCATAACTATGTCATACTATAAGGTATTCCTATTTTTTCAGCATATTTAAATCTTATAAAATTTGACATAGGTTTCCTTTAATTTCATGAAGCTAATAATTGAAGTGTCTCTTTAGCTTGCAGAAAAGCTCAGAGCTTATTAGGTGATGGCAAACTACTACCCATAGGATATCCAACCTGTTGCAGCCTATTTTTGTACAGCAGAGAGCTAAGAAAGATTTTTATGTTTTTAAATATAAAGAAACTTGGTGGACCAGATTTGGCCCTTGTCCATAATTTGCCAGCCCCTGTTTTAAAACACAGTAACCTTTAAAAACAATCATGCTGGGTAAGAGTAGCTATTCTTTTGGGTGAGAACTTGGTGTTTCCTCTGGCTCCGTTTAGTCAACTTTGTAGATTTGTCTCAACAGAGTAGAGGCTGGCAGCCTTTTAAATAGGATACAACAGAGGCTAATTCTGTTTCTGTTAGCAGGTGGGAGAGGAGGGGGTAAGTAGAGCAGAACAGGAAGGTATTAAGGGGAGCATTAATTGTATTATGGAGGTGACGCAGCAATCAGTTCACATTCTGAAGAAAACCGTTCCACATACTGTCTTCAGCACTTTAATTTTTGCAGTTCACAACTTTATCACTTCCTTGTTTAAAAACTTTCAATGGGGGTTTAAAAGTAAGAAGACTAGGAGGCGGAGCCAAGATGGCAGAGTGAAAGCAGTGACTTGCTTGAGCTCTCCCCCCAAACCCCTCCAAATACCTGTAAAAAATGGCTCTAAACAAATTCTAGAGCAGCAGAACCCACAGAAAGACAGAGTGAAGCAAATTTCCAGCCCAAGACAATCTGGATGATTGATCAGAAAGGTATATCGCACCAGGCAGGTATAGGAGCGCAGTGCAGCATGGGGGTGAAGGCCACCGCGAACCTGGAGCAGGCCTCAGGACTGAATCTTCTCAACCCACAAACTAACGCTAAAGACAGCTTAGAAGGTCAGTGGGAAAAGTCTGTTTCTGCAGTGAGAGAGGAGCTAGGTCTCAGAGCCAGTTCCAGAGCACAGGCGCTGGGGGCGGTGGCTGCGTCCTGAGCTTCCAACCCACAGACTGACGGGGAATCGAGTGGCTGATCAGAGGGGGATTGTAGGGATCTCTTTGCCAGTGCTGAGGCAGGAATCTCTTGCTTTGCCTGTGCTTGCATCTGGGTCACAGTTCTGGGCAGTGGTCCTGGGGTGAGGAGGAGCTTGTAATGGCTGTGGAGAGGAAACCTTCCTCACAGTTCCAGGACAGAAAGGAGTGCTTGTGGTCACTAATAGATAAGAGCACAGGCCAGGAAAGGCATAAACACCTCACCCCTTCATCATACCACCTTGCAGGAACTGAAAATTTACAGGTCCCTACAAGTATCTCTGAAAACAGCTGTATAAACCCCCAAAGCTTGGGACAGTACATTCTCTACATTGGAAGCAGACTCTTACCTTAACAAAGAGTTTAAAACTCAAGTAATTGGCAGGGATCATGAGCAAGCAGCGCAAAAAGAGTCAGACTATATTATCTTACTTTGGGGACAAAGAAGATCAAAACATACAACCAGAAGAAGACAACAAATCAAAGCTCCTACATCCAAAGCCTCCAAGAAAAATATGAATCAGTCCCAGGCCTTGGAAGAGCTCAAAAGGGATTTTGAGAAGCAAGTAAGGGAAGTAGAGGAAAAACTGAGAGTGATGCAAGAAAATCATGAAAAACAAGTCAACAGCCTGCTAAAGGAGACCCCAAAAAATACTGAAGAAAATAACACCTTAAAAAATAGCCAAACCCAAATGGCAAAAGAGGTCCAAATAGCCAATGAGGAGAAGAATGCCCTAAAAAGCAAAATTGGCCAAATGGAAAAGGAAGTCCAAAAGATTACTGAAGAAAATACTTCCTTAAAAATTAGAATAGAGCAATTGGAAGCTAGTGACTTTATGAGAATCAAGACCCTGTAAAACAAATCCAAAAGAATGAAAAAATAGAAGACAATGTGAAATATTTCATTGGAAAAACAACTGGCCTGGAAAATAGATCCAGGAGAGAAAATTTAAATATTATTGGACTATCTGAAAGCCATGAGCAAAAAAGGAGCCTAGACATCATCTTCCAAGAAATTATCAAGGAAAACTGCCCTGATATATTAGAACCAGAGGGCAAAATAGAAATTGAAAGACTCCACCCAATCTCCTCCTGAAAGAGATCCCCAAAGGAAAACTCCTAGGAATATTGTAGCCAAATTCCAGAGTTCCCAGGTGAAGGAGGAAATATTACAAGCTGCCAGAAAGAAACAATTCAAGTATTGTGGAAACACAATCAGGATAACACAAGATTTAGCAGCTTCTACAATTAAAGGACCACAGGGCACGGAATATAATATTCCGGAGGGCAAAGGAGATAGGATTATAACCAAGATTCACCTACCTAGCAAAACTGAGTATAATCCTTCAGGGGAAAAAATTGGGTATTCAGTGAAATAGAGGACTTTCAGGCATTCTTGATGAAAAGACCAGAGCTGAATAGAAAATTTGGCTTTCAGATACAAGACTCAAGTGGAACAAGAGGAGGTAAACAGGAAAGAGAAATCATAAGAGACTTATTAAGGTTGAACTGTTTACATTCCTGCATGGAAAGATGATATTTATAACTCATGAGACCTTTGTCAGTATTAGGGTAGTTGAAGGGGGGAAAATTATATGTATGTAGATAGATAGATAGATAGAGGGCACAGGGTGACTTGAAGTTTAAGGGGTCATATCTGGAGAATAAAATTAAGGGATGAGAGAGGATTGTACTAGGAGAAGAAGAAAGGGTAAATTATCTCACAAAAAAAAAAAACCCAGAAAAGAAAAGTCTCTTACAGTGGAAGGGGAAACGGGGGAAGGTGAGAGGGAATGAGAGAATCTTATTCTCATAGGATTTGGCTTAAGGAGGGAATAACATATACATTCAATTGGGTGTGGAAATCTGTCTTACCCTACAGAAAAATAGGAGGGGAAGGGGACAAGAGAGAAGGGCAGATTGGAAAATGGGGTAATCAGAAGCAAATACTTCTGAGGAGGGACAGGGTCAAAAGAAAGAATAGAATAAATGGGAGGGCAGGATAGGATTAAGGGAAATAGAGTTAGTTTTTCACAACATGTCTACTTTGGAAGTGTTTTGCATAACTGCACATTTATAACCTATGTTGAGTTGCTTGCCTTTTCAATGAGGGTGGGTGGGGAGGGAGGAAGGGAGAAAATTTGGAACCCAAAGTTTTAAAAAATACATGTTTTTAAAAAAAGTTTTCACATGCAACTGGGAAATAAGAAATACAGGAAATGGGGTACAGAAGTCTATCCTGCCCTACAGGAAAATAGAAGGGGAAGGGGATAAGAGAAGGGGCGGGGGGAAGAGATAGAAGAGAGGGCAGACTAGGGGAAGGGGTATTCAGAATGCATACCATCTTGGGATGGGGTAGGGGCAAGATGGGGTGAAAATTTGGAACTCAAAATCTTGTGGAAGTAAATGTTGAAAACTAAAAATAAATAAATTTATGTTAAAAAAAAAAAACAACTTTCAGTGGCTCATCATAACCCACCAAATAAAATCTCAATTGTGCTGCCTGGCACTTTAGGCCCTTCTTGATTGGGCCTCCAGCTCTCATTTGCCGTTTCATCTTCTACTCATCTTTACAAGTTGAATGAGTATAATAATCAGTTTGGATTTAAGACAAAGAAGATGGCTTGTGCTCACAGGGAACGTACCTGATAATGTATTGAAGTTAAAACAACAAATACGGTCACTATAAGATATTAATTTAGAACTCGAAGGGACCTTAAAGGTCATTAAATCCTCATTTTGCAGATAAAGAAACTGAGGCTAGAGTGGTTAAGTGACTTGCCCATGGTCACACAGCTAGTGAGTGTCTGAGCTGGGATTTGAATCTAGGTCTTCTTGATTTCAAGTCCATTGCTTTATCCACTACACCATGACTCCTCTTGAAATTATTGTTCCATTCCCAGGGATTGAACAGAGATTGAAGCCATAACCTTGGCATTATTAGCATCATATTCGAATTGACTGAGTTAGCTGGACACACAGCGAAGCTCTATATCAGCCTGAGAAATCCTGTTGTCAGTGGGGCAAAACCTATGGCCCCTTCTCAGAATGTTTTTGGTTTTTTTAAATTCATAATTGAAGGGAATGTCGCATTTCAGTTAGATGTTAATAAAAATAAAAGTATAAATCTTCTTTTCATCCAAGTTCTTGAACCCCCTGAAATCTGTCTGTAGACCCCAGGTTAAGATTCCCTGATCAGATTAGTGAGTTATCACATCCCTCATGAAGTCTAATCAGAATCTGACCATTTCTACCAGGGTTGAGCTGAGTCACTTCTTTGAATTTACATTGTTTTATACTCAATGTGGTATAGAGGATGTAGTGCTGTATTTGAAGACATGGGTTGATCTCACCTCGATACTTACTAGTTGTATGACTTTGGAAGAGTCACTTTAACTCTTTAAGTTTTCTCATCTGAAAAATAGGGATAGTAATGCCTTTGGTACTTACCCCAGGAGGTTATGTGATTCAAATGGACTATTATTACGTGTAAAATACTTTGCAAACTTTAAAAGCATTATATCGATGTTAGTTTTCATTAGTCCAAAGGAACAAAAGGAGTTAGAACCTTTTACAGATGCACCTGACTAGGATAAGCAGTAATCTCAAAAATGACAGAATGGGATCTGTTCAAATCCAAAGCATACCATTCAACATCCCAGTAATGCAAGTCTTTGTCCAAACATTGATGCTGAAGAGGCCAAAGCTGATCAGTTCTATGAAAACTTACAACATCTGGAAATAACACCAAAAAAAGATGTCACATTCATCATAGGGGATTGGAATGCTAAAGTAGGAAATCAAAGGATAGTTGGAATAACAGACAAGTTTGGCTGTCGAGTACAAAATGAAGGAGGGCAGAGACTAATAGATTTTGTCAAGATAACTCACTGGATACTCTTTTTCAACAGCCCAAAAGGCTACTCTACACATGGACATCAGCAGATGGTCAACATCAAAATTAGATTGATTATATATCTGGAGCTGACTGTGGCTCAGATCATGAGGTTTTTAATGCAAAATTTAGATTTAATTGAAGAAAGTAGGGAAAACCATCAGATCATATAGGTGTGACCTAAATAACATCCCTTATGAATATGAAGTGGAGGTAATAGATTGATTTAAAGGATTAGATCTAGTAGATAGAGTGCCTGAAGAATTATGGATAGACGTTCACAATATTGTGCAGGAGGCAACAACATAAAATATTCCAAAGGAAAAAAAAGCAAGAAAGCAAAATGGCTGTCTGAGGAGGTTTTATAGAATAGCTGAGGAAAAAAGGAGATTGAAAGGGAAAGTAGAAAGAGGAAAATGTATCCAACTGAATGCAGAATTCCAGAGAATAGCAAGGAAAGATTTCTTAAATGAACAATGTAAAAAAAAATAGAAGAAAACAATAGAATGGAAAAGATAAATGATCTCTTCAAGAAATTAGAAACATCAAGGACACATTTCATGCAAAAATGGACATGATAAAAGACAGAAATGGTAGGGATTTAACAGAAGTAGAAGCGATTAAGAAGAAGTGACAAGAATACACAAAAGATCTATACAAAAAAGATCTTAACATCACTGCCACAATGGTGTGGTTACTGACCTAGAGCCAGACATCCTGGAGAATGAAGTCAAGTGGGTCTTAGGAAGCATTGCTAACAGGCTAGAGGAGATAACAGAATTCCAGCTGAACTATTTAAAATCCTAAAAGATGATGCTGTTAAAGTGCTACGCTCAATATGCCAGCAAATTTGGAAAACTCAACAGTGGCCACTGGATTGGAAAAGATCAATTTATGCCCCAGTCTTATAGAAGAGCAATGCCAAAGAATATTCAGATTACCAAATGGTTGCACTTATTTTACACACCTGCAAGGTTAAAATTCTGCAAGCTAGGCTTCAGCAATATGTGAACTGAGGACTGCCAGAAGAGTAGGCTGGTTTTTGAAGAGGCAGAGGAGCTAAAGGCCAAATTGTCAATGTCTATGGATTATGGAGAAAGCAAGGGAGTTCCAGAGAAATAACTGCTTCTGTTTCATTGACTACACTAAAGCCTTTGACTGTGTGCATCCCAACAAAATGCGGTGGTGGAATACCAGATGAAATACCAGATCTCTCTTACTTGTCTCCTGAGGAACCTGCATGTAGGCTAAGAAAACAGTCAGAACTGAACATGGAAAACAACTGGTTGGTTTGAGATTAGAAAAAGCATACAACAAGGCTGTATATTGTCACCTTATTTATTTTAACTTACATGCAAAGTAAAAGTATATCACATTACATGACAGGCAAGATGAGTCAAAACCAGAATTGAGTTTGCCAGGAGAAATATCAACAATCTCACATGTGCAGATGATACACCTCGGATGACACAAAGTGAAGAAAAATTAAGAAGCATCTTGATGAGGGCAAAAGAGAAGAGTGTAAAATCTGCTTGAAGCTTAACATCAAAAAAATGAAGATCTTGGCAACTGGCCGTCAATTCCTGGCAAATAGAGGAAGAAGAAATGTGACAGATGACAGATTTTATATTCTTGGGCTCAAAGATCACTGCAAATGGTGACTGTAGCCATGAAATTAAAAGACACTTGAACCTTGGAAGGAAAGCTATGGCAAATCTGGACAGCATACTGAAAAGTAGAGATACCGCCTTGCCAGCAAAGAAAGGTCCATATAATGAAAGCTATGGTTTTCCCTGTAGCAATATATGACTGAGAGTTGGACAATGAGGAAAGCTAAGAGACTTTTGAGAGTCCCTTGGACAGCAAGGAGATCAAATCAGTTAATACTTAGAGAAATTAATTCAGGCTATTCATCAGAAGGTCAAATTCTGAAGCTGAAGTTTAAATACTTTGGCCTCATAATGAGAAGGTGGTACTTACTGGAAAAGACCCTGATGCTGGGAAAGATTAAAGGCAAAAGGAAAAATGGATGGCAGAGGATGAGATGGATCGGTAGTGTCATGGAGACAACGAACATGAACTTGGATGGACTTTGAGAGAGAGAAGGTAGAAGAATGTGGTGTGCTGTGGTACCTGGGGTCACAGATAGACACTCCTGAACAACTAAACAACAACAAAGGGGTCTGGTGTGCTATGGTCTATGGTCATGACTGAATCATGAATAGCAGCAGGATAAGGAGATTCCTGGCACCTTTGAATACCCTGGTCATGAGTGAACTAGATAAAAATGCATTAGTAAAATTCCTTTGATGCTGAGAGGTTGTACCCATGGCCCTTATCAGTCACTGGCCTGTTTCTGTTGGAGTTCCCTGTCTCCTCCTAGTCTGACTATACTTCCTCAAAGATCATGTCTTTGCTTACATTTTTCTTCACTGGGCAACTGAGTGGCACAGTGGACAGAGCAGTGGGCCTAGAGTCAAGAAAACCTGAGTTCAAATAGAGCCTCAGACACGTGCTAGTTAGATGACCTTGGGCAAGTCATTTAACCTCTGCCTACCTCAGTTTCCTCCTCTGTAAGATGGGGATAATAACAGTACCTACCTCCCAGGGCCTGGCACATAGTAAGTAAGCGCTAGATAAATGTTAACTATTATTAGTATGTTATTCACTTAAAATAACTTCTCTCCTCCAAGCTTTACCAGTCTAATTTTTACCCATTCTTCAAATCTCAGATCAGATGCTAACTCTTTGAAACCCTTATTGATTTTCTCCTCCTTCACCCCAAGCCAGGAGTAATCTGTGTCTTCTAAACCAACATGGCACTTTGTACCTCTCTTATGACACTTATTCAACCCTGTGTATACTCATGTTGTGTATCTGTCTTATCTCATTAGATTCTAAACTCCATTTGGATAGGGACTGTTCCTCTTTTTTTTTTTTTTGTATCTCTCACATTATGTCTTGAATATAACAGGTGCTCAGTAAATATTTGTTGAATGAATGCAGTGGGAGGGGTTGATAACCCTTGTTCTGTAAATAACATAGAATTAGAGAAAGTTGCAGAAGACTCCAAGGGTCTTATGGTCGGTTGCCCATTCTGTGTAGGAGGCCTCTTAACAGTATCCTAAGTATTCATCTTTCCTGTGCTTAGATACTTGGGGACAAGGGGCACTCACTACCTGGACAGAATAGCTCATTCCACTTCTGGACATTTCTGCTTATTTGTAAGGTCTGTGTTATAATGAGTTGAAGTATACCTTCCTGATAGCATACTTATTATTAATAAGAGTATGTAGTAATGAAGGTAATGGATGTTTCCGGTATAGTTGGAGTATAAAATTTGGCCTGCATTTCCCAGATATCAGGGTAATTGAATATAGTATTATTTAGAATAATAATAATACTAACAATCATAGTGTGCCGGGCACTGTGTTAAGCACATTACCCTTATTATCTCATTTGATCCTCATAACAAGTCTTGGAGATTAGTGCTATTATTATCACCAGGAAACTGAGGCAGACTACTAGTTAAATGACTTGTCCAGGGTGGTCTCCCTGACTCCAGGTCAGGTGCTCTATCCACTGCACCACCAGCTGAACATGTAAAAGGGAGGAGTCTGGAGAAGAGTGACAGCAAAAACAAAATTAATTTTTAAAAATAAAATACATTGGGATTTTTTCCTCCCATTTAGCTGCTGTAGCTTTATCTAGTAAGGGAATATTTTGGTAAAAAGGTGAAAAAAAACTTTTCCTTCTAGAATTTTTACAGGGGGTGTGTGTGTGTGTTTGTTCTTATCTGATAATCTTCAAGTTAGGTAGAACCAAGTTGATTACCCCTATTCTTTAAATAAGGAAACTGGCTCCAAGTGTTGTGACAAGCCCAAGATCTCACAGTTGTCATTTCCTGCTATGTCCCTCACTCCTGCCAAAGGAAAACAGTTAAGCTAAATCACTGCTCAGCCTCTCAGTTCTCTGCTGGGGAAGGAGAAAGTGCTTCCTCATCTATTCACTAAGAACAGGGTTGGTCATTACAGTCTGAAGATAGATATCTTTTGTTTGGTTTTGGGGGTTTTTTAGACTATTGGGGTTAAGTGACTTGCCCAGGGTCACACAGCTAGTACGTGTCAAGTGTTTCATCTGAGGCCGGGTGTGAACTCAGGTCCTCCTGACTTCAGGGCCGGTACTCTATCCACTGTGCCACCTAGCGGTCCGGATAGATGTCTTTTACTCTTAGGTTTTCTTAACATTATTGTAATAATTGTTTTCCTGACTTCACCCTGCGTCAGTTCATACAAATCTTACATATGTCTATTCTTTGTATTCATTGTTTCTTACAGTGCAACAAAATTTCGTTAGAGAAGTAGCATGACTTGGACTCAAGGAGTTCATCTCCTGTCTCAGATAACTTAGTAGCTGTCGTACACTAACAAGTCATTTAACCTGAACCTCAGTTTCCTTATCTGTGAAATGGAAATAACAGAGTTACTATCGTGATCAAATAAGATAACATATGTAAAGCATTTTATAAACCTTACAGTACCATTAAAAGTCAGCAGTTATTATATTCATATACTATAGTTTCTTCAGACATTCTTCAGTTGATGAGTATCTGTTTTGCTTCAGTTTTTGCTACTACAGAAAAGCTGCAATGAATATTTTGGTATCTCAGGGACTGGCACTTTCTTTCTGTCTTTGATTTCTAGCACAGGTCTGACTATGTCCTTCTCCCATTCAGTAAATTCCAGTGGCTCCTTATTGCCTTCAGGCTCAAATGCAATTTTATCTTTTGGTTCTTAAAGACCTTCAACAGCCTGGCCCCCAACCTATTTTGCAGCCGTTTATGTGTCTCCTTATCCCCGTCACTCACTTTACAGTCCAGCCATGTGGACCTATTTGCTGTTCCTCACAGGTGACATGCCGTCTCCTATCTCCAAGCTGCAAGTGCATTTATTTCTCATCTCTGCTTCTTGGGGTCCTCAGTTCAAGTGTTGCCTTGTAAATGAAACCCTTTGGGGATCTTATCTTTTTCCTAGTGCCCTCCCCCACCAATGACAGTAAATTTGTCTTGTATTTACTTACGTACGTACATTTGTTTTTGTCTTTGTATCTCCACTGTCTAGGTCAATGCCTTTCACAATGTAGATACTTAATAAATAGTTGTTGGTTGATTGATGTGTGCCTGGTATCGTCAAAACCAGGTGATTCATTGCTCTTTCTATCCCACCATCTGCATTTCTACATCCTCTTGCAATATAAGGCATTATCTCTTAATGGGAAAATTGTGGAAATCCAAAGTTGAGAGTCCCAAGGTCCAACATATGTGCCAAGTATTGCTTACCTGATATTTCTAGCAAAAAATTTAATCTAATTAGCTAGCTGGTAGGCCCATAAAACTTAACCAGCTGCCTACTCTTCCAGCTACTATTAGGTGTCATTCTTGGATCAATTAGCAAGTGTAAAAAATTCATATGACCCACATGCACAGATTTCTGTCAAGCAGCTTGCTATTAAAAGAACTTTAATATCCCTTGTTTAGAGAAAAAAAAATCCAAAGAATTAGGCAGATGAGTGAGTGCTTTGTTTTTTAAGCATTTAGCAAAGGCAACCAAAATAGCAACTGGTTCTGATAGTGTATACTGTATGTCACATCCATAATCCTCACCCCTCACCTGATGAAAGGAGTTTGTTTCCTTTTCAATTCAAACAATTCAGAATTGTTTCTTTACCATTTCTCCAGTACTGAGAATAATAATTACTATTAATCAGAGTTCAAGTTGTTTTTTAGTGTTATCTTTTACAGTATTGTCATCGTTGTGTATATTCTCTTGGTTCTACTTTCTTCACTCTATTACATCGTAGAAGTCTTTCTATGATTCTCTGAATTATTTCATGTACATAACCTCCTTATGGCAACTAAGGGCCCACCTTCTATAAGAAGCCATTCCCAACCCCTTTTAATTCTGGTGCCTTCCCTCTGCTGATTATCTCCAGTTTGTCCTGTGTGTAACTTATTTGAACATAGTTATTTACATGTTGTCTCCCCATCAGACTGAGCTTCCTGAGAAGAGACTAGTATTTGCCTTTGTGTCTCCAGGGCTTAGTGTCTGGCATATAGTAGGCACTTAGTAAGTAAGTGTTTATTGATTGACTGACAATCTATTATATTTTCATACCACACTTTGTTCAGCTATTCCCCAAGTCTAGTTTTTTGCTACTACAAAGAGTGCTGCTTTGAATTAGTTGCTGATACCTGAGATCTTTTTGTTTTTGTCATAAATCTATTTGGGGCATATACCTAATAGTAGGTTGCATGATTTTAGGTTATATAAAGGTTGGTGGCTTGTCTTCCATGAAACTCCAAACTGTTTTTTGGAATGACTGTCAATTCACAGCATTATTAATGTGAATATTAATGTACCTTTCCTGTTTCTTTTTAAAATCTCCCTTCCCCATGAGGAGAAACCACAGAATTGTTCTACTTAAAATTTTTCTTATTTTTCTTTCCCCATATCCAATCTGTTGCCAATGTTGATTTTACTTTTTCGTCATCTCTTGCATACATCCTGTTCTCTCTTCTGACACTGCCACCACCTTGGTGGAAGCCTTCATTACCACACTCCTGGCCTGTTGCAATAGCCTGCAGGTTAGTCTCCCAGCTACATGTTTCTATCCATTCCAGTCCATCCTTCACTCAGCTGTCAAAATTATCTTCCTAAAATGCAGGTCTGTCATACCCCACCCCCACCCCCCAGTCCAGTGGCTTTCTGTCCCCTCCAAAGTCAAATATAAAATTCTCTGTGTGGCATTCAAACCCCTTTATAACCTTCCCTGCCCTCTCCACTTTTCAGATCATAATGCAAAAAAATCACATTTAATAAAGTTATGTGGAAGCACAGATTAAAAATTAATTAGAAACTAATCTAATGCTAAAAAATAAACCAAAGAACAAATTATAGAAACAATCAATTATTTCATTAAAGAGAATGACAAACATGAGACAACATTCCAAAATTTGTGGGATGCAACCAAAGCAGTACACAGGTGAAATTTTATATATCTTAATGTGTTCATCAATAAAGGAGAGAAAGAGCAGATCAATGAATGGGGCATGCAACTTAAAAAAAAATCCAAGGCTATTATTCAAAGTGAAAGTGAAATAGGACATTGAGCTAACAAATAGAACTAAGAGCTTGATTTATGATACAACCAATAAAATGAATAAACTACTGGTTAATTTGATTTAAAAAAGAAACAAGAAAACCAAATTATCTGTATCAAAATGAAAATGGTGAATGCATCACCAATGAAGATGAAATTAAAGCAATTATTCAGTATTATTTTGTCAAATTATATGCCAGTAAAACTGACAAGCCATGTGAAATGAATTAATATTTAAAAAATACAAACTATCCAGATTAACAGGAGAGGAAATAGACTATTTAAATAACCCTATCATAGAAAAATAATTGAATAAGCCATAAATGAACTCCCAAAGAAAAAAATTCCCAGGACCAGATGGATTTATAAGTGCATACTGCCAAACATATAAAGAACAATGAATTCCAATACTATATAAATTATTTGGAAAAAATAGTTTATGAATGTCTTACAAATTCCTTTTATGAAACAAACATGTTTTTGATACCTAAAGCAGGAAAAGCAAAAACAGAGAAAGAAAACTATAGATCAATTTCCCTCATGAATATTGATAAAAAATTTAAAATAAAATATGAGCAAGGAGATTACAGCAATATATAACAAAGTTCATATACTATGACCAGGTAGGATTTATACAAGAATGAAGGGCTGATTCAATATTGGAAAAACTATAAGCAAAACTGACCATATCAATATCAAAAACAACAAAAATGATATGATTATAACAACAGATGAAGAAAAAGCTTTTGACCAAATATAACACCTTTACCAATTAAAAAGAAAAACACTAGAAAGCACAGGAATCAATGAAGCTCTCCTTAAATGATAAATAGTGACTATCTAAAACCAAGGGCAAGCATTATGTATAATGGGGATAAATTAAAGCCTTCTCAATAAGATGAAGAGTGAAGCAAGTTTGTCTATCATCATCTATATTATTCAATATTGTATCAGAAATGTTAGCTATAGCAAAAATTTAGCAGACTAAAAACAGGCAATGAGGAAACAAAGTATTGTTCCTTGCTGATGATAGAGAACCATAGAGAATCAACTCAAAAACTAGTTGAAACAATTAATAATTTGAGGAAAGTTGAAGGATATAATATAAATCCACATAAATCATTGGAATTTCTACATACTACCAACAAACCCAGCAGAAAGAGATAGAAAGATAAATTCCAATTAAAATAAATGTAAATAATATAAAATATTTTGGTGTCTACCTGCCAAGACAAACCCAGAGACTACACTTTTCACACAAATAAAAATCTAAACAATTGGGAAAATATTCATTGCACATAGAAGATAATATTTTACAAATGACAATTCTACATAAGTTAATTTACTTATTCAGTGCCATACCAATCAAAGTATCTAAGAATTATTTTATAGAGTGAGAAAAAAAACCCCACAAGATTCATCTGAAAGAATAAAAGGTCAAGAATATAAAGGGAATCAATACAAAACGAAGGCAGTCTCACAGTACTAGATGTCAAAACTATATTAAAAAGTGGTAATCATGAAAACAAGACAGCTGGTGGTTCATTGGAA